>NC_073305.1:68239552-68561427 GCF_027595985.1 Sorex araneus | reverse complement strand
ATCAATATATAGAAAAACATCAAAAATCACAAAATTGGCATTTACTATTTTTTTTAAAGCAAACCAGTGCTTTAGGAGAGGCCTTATTATTTTGGGGGCTTGAGTGGGATGCAGGAATTGGGTCATACCTGCTGTGCCTGTGCCTGACTGTGCCTGGGTCCCCTGAGCACTCCTTGCAGTGCTCAGGGGACCATATGTAGTTCTGAGTAGCAGGCCAGAGTTGCACATGTGCAAGGCAAATAGTTTTCCTAAAACCATTTGTTGAAAAGCTTCTCTTTGCTCTACATCATATACATGAGTGCTGTGTCATTAATTAACTGTCCATAAATTCAAAAGTTTGCCTCTGGGCTGTGAATTCTATTACATTGATTTGAAGGTCCGTCTCTGTTTCAGTACCACATAGTTTTGATTACAATAGCTTTGCAGTATAGTTTAAAGTCTGGGCCAGCAATGCCTCCCTTTTCTTTCCTCCCACACCCTCCTCAGAATTGCTTTGACTTCTTGGGAACTTTTTTGGTCCTATATAAATTTTATAAATATTGTTTTACATCCTTAAAAAATGCCACAAGAATTTTTATAGGGATTGCATTGCTTCTGTAAATTATTTGGGGGCAAGATGGTAATTTTAATGGTGTTGATTCTTCCAGTACATAACAAGGTTTAAAATAGTAGTTATAAAAACATTTCCAAAGATTCTATTTTATCACTATCTCCATACAGTGAGATTTCTTTTACAAATTAACAAGGTAGATGTGGGACCATAGCTTTACAATTATCAGTGGCAAATATCCTGGAAAAAATGACTTAAAATTGGATTATACACATACATAAACACCAAAAATCAATATGGTTCAAAATATAATTAGCCTGGATACCTTTTTGGATATCTCTGGAGAAATACATTTTTAAAAGTTTTTGAGCTGAGGAAAAAAAAGTTCGAGATGTTCTTATTAAGAACAACACACTTACAATGTTCTTAGAATTTCTCTGAAGACAAGTCAGTTTCTATTTAGTAGTTGTCAGGAGCCTAGATCTACTTGAGACCAGGACTAAGTTTTTCTTAGAAAATAACTTTAAATTTACTTGAATTTACTTGAATTTACCATTAAAAGGCCTCAAAATCTGTGTTCTAGATTAAGAGAATCGTTTAAGTTCACCTTCTATTGACAATAAAAACATTTCAACAAAGATCCCAGCAAACATCTACTGTCAGGCATGAGATTTCCTGGTGTGTTTTACCAGTTTAACTAGCTGCACAGCTTTGTATTGTGAGTCTGGAGATAGAAATAAAATCTAAACAACAGTTAATCTGCACAATTATGTATTATCTTAATGGCTAAATTCCAAATTAGATACAATAAAATCTATTTCCACTAATTATAGATTCTTTCTCATGAGAAGGAAATGCAATATAAGTGCTGAAACTCTAACTACAGAAAAATATTCCTTGCAGAATGAGATAAAATATAGATCTACTTTTCTTTTTGCATTTGATCTTTTGTGTTTGATCATAAATGCACATTGTGAAGAGATGCCTTATACCTGCAAGCTAAACACTGTTTGCTACTCATTAGTGATTTATAAATGATATTTTCTCCCTGGTGACATATCTTTTGATATGATTCCCTAATAATAACATCCACCAATATTAAAATAAGAACATCCCCATGTATTGTGATCATCTTCAACCACATTTCCTCATGAAAATTAAATTTTAGCACACCAACTGATATTGTATGCATATATTTGTCTACCGTCATTATAAATCTCCTAAGGGTCTCTATAAAATGATAGTTTTGCCTCTTTGCAGTAATTCTACCTAATGCTCCAAAGCAAGAAACTAATTACATGCTGACTTTTCACTAACTTTGATCTTTTAAATACCATACAATGGAGGTTCTATAGGTAATCATATAATTACAATTCACTAAATGAGTTGAAATTAGCCATAAACCTTTTTATTTAAATTGTATTAACTTTTTCTCCAGTAACACTGTCTGCAGTTCTACTCTTTCCTACATAAGTTTGCCGATATAAGGTTTCCAACTAAAATCTGATTATGGTCACTAATGTTTATAACAAATGCCTCATTATAACACCAGAAGTGCCAATGAAGATGAATATGTGAAGAATTTCTCAAAATATGCTCAGGGAATGGCCAAGTATAAACTAAACTGCTATAAGGAAATGCTGAAATTTCTCAGGGGAATGTTTTAGTCAGCAAGAAAAAAAAATTACCACACTTGGGTTTTTACATTTGAATTGGTACAGAATTTCCTGAAAGAAAAATTGAAGACTTTTTTTTACTATACCATAGGACCACACATAAATAGAAAAAAATAACACTGAATTTCCATTTTTTGACAATACCATGTCCCTCATCCAGACAGGTCCATATACTAGCTCAGATGGCTTTTTAACTTTTTTACAAATAGCCATTATTGTCAATGGTGCTTAAGTTCCTGGTGTAGCTTTATAACATTTTATCTGATATTGTTTTGAGACTTATTTTTACTTGGCACTGAAACTTTCCTTTATTATTAGTGCATTCAAAATACCAGCCCACAGACTCACAAATGCAGGTGGTTTTCCCTCTCAATGTCTGGAGTCACTTTCGGTTGTCAGGATTTAGATGTAGTTACTGACATTTAGTATGTAGAGGACACTGGTACCGGATGCAGTTACTGGCATCTAGTGTGTAGAGGATATCTGTTAATGCTCTGGACAGCTCCACAATAAAGAATATTCAGTCCAAAATGTCAATAGCGAGAAGAATGTAAAATCAAGTTTTAGATGGCATAAAGTGGTGTGGGAAGAGACTAGGAATCACTCTAAAAAAACTCTAAAGAAGAAACTCAAGCCTCTTGAGTAGGCAAACTGGCTGTGAGTCTCCTCTCTTAAAGTTGACCCCCAAAGGTATGGAAAGATAACATTCCATTGTTTGGAAAACAGAGCTCTACCTTTACAGTTTTTTGGACCTTATTTATCTAATAACATTCAGAACCACACAAAACCCTGACCACCACAGTCACATGAAAGCTGTGTAAACAGAGTGTGTTTTGACTTGTCATCAATCATGACATGTGATCACAGGGAATATTGTGTGCAAGAGGCAGTTGTTTTATCTGGAGCCCCGGCCTTTAAAAAATCCACAACAGTAAAGTTGTTTATTTGACACCACTCTTGACCTGACTGCAGTACTTCATTCTAAAAGAAAGTAAAATGCATACTGCCTTCTGATTATCTCTAATTACATAGAAAGTCTATTTCTCTGGCAAACTTTTCTTTTTTTTTAATTAATAGTTTATTTTTAATTAGTGAGTCAATGTGAGGGTACAGTTTCAGATTTATACATTTTTGTGCTCATGTTTCTCCCTTACAAAGTTTGATAACCCATCCCTTCACCAGTGCCCATTCTCCACCACCAGTAAACCCAACATCCCTCCCCCCCTCCCCAGTCCCGTCTCCCCCCATCCGCACTGCCACTATGGCAGGGTATTCCCTTTTGTTCTCTCTCTCTCTCTGATTAGGTGTTGTGGTTTTCAATAAAGGTGTTGAGTGGCCATTGTGTTCAGTCTCTAGTCTATATTCGGTCTGGCAAACTTTTCTATGATCTTTGGAGATGAGGGTTGGGATGCCATAATGAAACAAACAAAAAACCCAGGAAAATCTTTTTAAAATTTTACTTTGGAAATTAGAGTGCATGGGAGTACACATTACTTACCAACTACACCTAGAACCAAGAGTGAATTTCATATTTTGAGAGTTCAGAACAACTGGGCTTATGTTTAGCTCCGGGAATTGCATGCATTTGTAGTCTTTGGTCCAAAGGATGAAAAAATCTTAGTAGAAATCATATCTTGAAAACCAAGTCTTTGGCATATAGACATAAATCTAACACCCAAAGTGAGGCTTTTTGAAGGAGGATTGCTGACACTATTTCACATCCATATTTGTCCTGATTTTTTTGCCTTCTTAGGTTTGTTTAATCAGACTGACTCAATATCAACGCCTTCCATTCTATTTAAAGATTATCTTTTGCTCACTTTGGTGGCTTAGGAGAGAACTGTTTGCGTTCTGGGGCATTAACTGTCTTGGTGGAGTTCTGAGAGGCTGGATGTGGTGGACATGAGACACTCCAACTCCAGTTCTTTCATGTTCTTCCTGTCAACTAACTTCAGCTCCTGATTTTTCTAGTCAATAGTTTGCATGATAGAGTCCAAAGCACTCTTGGGATGATTTTTTAAAAATTCTTTTAGATAAATGTCACGTACATTCAACAATCATTTATTTTGTACACAATTTATTTCTCGTTACAATTGCTTGCAAACTACCAAGAAGTTAGTGAGCACGATGAAAACCTGGTTTTCATGAGCTAAAACTACTACACAATGCAGTTATTACTTGAGTTTGAGCACTAAGTTCATGTTTTGGATAGTTTCAGCCTTGCTTTCCACTTCACAAAGATGCACAGAGGAAATCTTAGTGGGCTCACAAGAGTGGTCTGTGACTTTTGCTTGTTTTCTTGTATGTTTTTCTTTTATAAGCTCTTTTAGTGGATGCGGTCAAAATCCTTACACTACGACTCTTCTAATTGGGATAGCAGATTCCCAAGCTACATTCTCACATACTGGGATGGAAGAGAGTATGTCTATCTTATTTCCTCTTGGATAAAGCGTACTTATAATAGTGGTGGGGAGGAGAAACATTATTGTTAAACTGGAGCTTCTATTATACAAAATGAGGAAATTGTAATTTTATTATTTTGGGTTTTCTTTCCTTTTCTTCTTCTTTTTTTTTTTTTTTTTGTTTGGTGGCCCGTGACTGTGCTGTTGGATTATTCTTAAGTCTTGTGGTCAAGGATCACTCCTGGTACTGCTTAGGTGACCATATGTGGTGCTGAGCATCAAACTCAGGTTCAAGCTTGCCTTGGACACTGCTAACCTGGGTTTGATGCTCAGCACTGCATAGCTACCATCTCTCCAGTGTCCAAAACCGGAAATGTTTTTTTTTCTTTTTAAAAAAGAACTTATTATAGACTGTTGTAGGCACTGTAGTATAAAAACTGTTAATGGTAGGGTTTCATGTGTAAAACATTCCAGTACACCACTCCCTCCACTGTAGTCTCAGCTTCCTTCCACCATTGTCCCAATGTCCTTATCCCTTACTTTTGGGGTAAGCTTTTTAATAAAGACCAGTTCTGTAGCTTTTTGGTATTTTTGTTCCCCTACTATGTTTCTTTATGTCTTGTGTCCATCCCTCTCCTTCCTCCTAACTTTAAAAAAACCTCACTTTGGGTGTTAGATTTATGCCTATGTGCCTCCTAACCTAATCTATCCAGTGATACTCTATGGATAGATCCACATAGCAGCAAATTGCATGGTATCATCCTTGCTTAAACCTAGCAGTACAAGGCAATTTTTACGGCAGTATTTTGGAAGCAAGAATAGTCAAGACATTAATTTTAATCCTGCACGTTACTTTGATTCTACTTGCTCTAAGGACATGATCTTATTCTCTCTGCTTAGGATGTGTAAACTATCTGTCCTGTCAAACATTGTTTACTTTATGGGACTCAGTTCAGTCTCTCTTCCTCTGCAACTTTCCTTTGTACTGGAAATCTCTCCTTACTCTGTAGCAACCACAGATCTTAGCTTATATTGACATTTCACAATTATCATGTTGCTTCTAGATTTTAACAGATTTATTGAGGTATTTTTATGTCACATCTAAAATTCACCAATTAAAAATGCACAATTCAATGATCTTAGTTAAATTTATGAAGTATGCATTCATCACCATGATTGAATTTGAAAATATTTCCATCACACCAAACCTTAGTGCTCATTTATGGTCATTCCTCATCTAAACCAAACCAGTTCCCGCCTATCATTATTAAAATTTCTACTTCTACATTTCATGCATTCTTAGCGCAACTAAGCGGTTTCTTAGTGGTTTCCCTTAAGAAGATTCTAAGCTATTGAAGAGTAACACTTTATCTTTTCAACTCTTAGTACAAATATAAAAACACAGGTAATAAATAATAACATTTAATATTTCTTAAAACTTTATTTGAAGGATAAAATCAAGTGTGTAATAAATTCCCTCTAATTCAAAAGGAATTAGAGAGAATTTATAAGTCCCCTTACCCTAAAGCAGTGACTTGATAGACACTATTAAAAGTTGGTTTTTATTATTCAGGCATTGTGATTTGCAATTGTTACTTATAGTTGATCAATTATTGTTTATAGTGAGTTTCAGGCACACAATGCTTTGACACCAATCCCATCACCAGTGTCAACTTCCCTTTACCAGTGTCCCTAGGTTCCCTCTCATATCCCAGTCTGCCTCATTGATAGGTGTGTGTGTGTATATATATATATATATATATATATATATATGTATATATACTATCAAATTATATATGTAATTCAAAATAATTTTTACTGAATCACAGTGAGTTATGCAGTTATAAAGTCATTCATAATTTGGTTTCAGTCATAGAATATTCCAATATCTATCCCTTCACCAATGTACATATCCCACCATCAATGTTACCACTTTCTCCATCTGGGCATTATGGTTTGCAATACAGGAACTGGCATATTATCATGTATATCCCTTTACCTACTTTTAATACTCCATTATTGTCCAGATTGATTGTTTCCAACTATCACTGGCATAGTGGTCCCTTCTCTGTCCTAACTGTCCCTTCACTTGTGGCAAGCTTCTGTCTATGGACCAATCCTCCTGGATAGACACATTTTAAAACTTGGTTGTTGGGTTGTTATAGTTTGTATCTCGGGCTTTTAGTGTCATTGGTGCTGTGATTTAGGGTCCGGGTGATCTAGGTAAACCTCCTTTATCACCTTGCATTTTCTGGTCTTGTTATAGTACAACGGGTAGGGCGTTTGCCTGGCACGTGGCCGACCTGGGTTAGATTTCTCCGTCCTTCTAGGAGAGCCCAGCAAGCTACAGAGAGTATCCTGCTGCATGGCAGTACCTGGCAAGCTCCCCGTGGTGTATTCGATATGCCAAAAACAGTAACAACAAGTCTCATAATGGAATCATTACTGGTGCTCACTTGAACAAATCAATGAACAATGGGATGACAGTGCTACAGTGCCACAGTTATTCAATATACCATGCGGAAGTGATATATCTGTTTGTCCTTCTCCTGACTTCACTTAATATGAGATCTTCTGATTCCATTCAAAGTACAGCAAATTGCACTATCTCATATTTTTCTTTATAAGTGCATCGCATTCCACTGTTTATATATATACCTTCCTAATCTACATATCTGTAGTTGGACACCCAGGTTGATTCCATATCCTAGATATTTTGCTAAGTGCTGCAATAAATAATGGTGTGAATATGTTCTTTCAAATGAGGGCTTTTGTACTGTGAGGGTAGATACCCAGAGGTAGAATTTCTGGGTTGTATGGCAGCTCAATTCTAACTTTTCTGTGAACTCTCCATACTGTTTTCTATAAGGGTTGAACCAGATAACATTCCTACCAGCAGTGGTGAGAGTTCTTTTCTAATTTCAGATTTGTTTCTAGACTTTTTAATATATACCATTCTTGTTGATGTGTGATATCTCACTGTATTCTTTATTCTGATTTCCATGATAATAAGTGGTAATGAGCACTATTTCATGAGTCAATTTGCCATCTGTCTTCTTCAGAGAAGTATATAGACACTATTTTTATTCTCTTTCAGAAAAAAAGGATATATACGGCCCTGGTTAAGTAACCCAGTCTTATCAGAACATGAAATCCAGGATATCTGAGTCTAAAAGTTAATTAATATGGGGTTGGAGAAATAATCTCTAGGGCACCTGACTTGCATGCAGCCGACCTTTGTTCAATTCCCAGAATCCCATATGTTCTGCCCAGCACTGGCAGCAGTGATTCCTGAGTGCAGAGCCAGGATTATCCCTAGCATCGCCAGGTATAGCCCCAAACCAAAAAATAAACATAAATAAATGAATAAATGCACATCAAAGATGAGAATTCTTAATCTGGAACCAGTTTTCTTCACTATGCAGAGAATTTTGATAGAAATATCATGAATTTTCTATGTTTTAAGTGCATAGAATATGTATTCCCATGGCAAATTCCATAGGTTTCATTAAAACTTTAAAGATAGCCATAATTGAAAAGGTTAGAACCCTCTTAAACAGGTACTAAAAGTGGATCTAATAGTGACTAGTTTTTGTCCCTTAGTTTTCCTTCATTCTGCTTAGATGGAAAAAAAAAGGGACAAAATATTACTCTGTGTGTCATGTAGGCCACTACTGAGCAGTTTTCTAAGGAATCCACTAGCCCTAAACCATATTCTGTACTCAAAATAAGGAAGTTTACCCTAAATTTCTATCAAATGAAACATCTCCTCTCTCTGCCCTTCCTTTGTTTCAATCTGCCTGTCTTAACAATAAAGTTGTAGGTGAAAAAAATGTAAATGGGAGAAATCTGTATATTGAGAACCCCTTTAGATCCTTCCTTCTCCCTGGCGTAAACTCTTCTTTTTCCCCCAGAGCATGGGAGAGTTAATTGTATTTGAATGAATAATTCTAATAAAGCAGTGACCTTTAATGCCAACTGGTGTTTTTAATTTTGATTCACTGTCAGTCACTACAACGTGAGCCACCCCAGGATGTGAGCAGTGGGAAGGCCAGAATGTACAGAGAAGAGAAAAACAAACATGTAGAGCTGGGTGCCGCCCGCAGGTAAGCTGGTAGATGGCATATTTTGTAAGGAGATGCAGGACAGAGACTACTCTTACAAAAGAGGCAGCAAAATGGTGAAAATTAGAACAACACCTATGTCAAAATACAACTGGAAACTCTTCCTACCAGGAAGGTAACAATTCACTGTCCATTGTCTAATAAAGAGAGGAAAGCAAAAAAAAAAAAAAAAAAAGAAAGGAAATAAAAAGAAGACACCTGGAATGACATACTTTGAGGTGACTTTGTGACAACTGTTAATATTCTAGATTACAAATTTCTACAAATTTTCTATTTTGCATACACGTAATATATGCAACGTATGTCTATGCATTTAAATATTGAATTATACTGTGAATTTTATTTTATTGCTTATTTGCTTGGAAGATCTGGTTTGTTGTTGTTTTAAAATTCAGCTTTAAAATACTTCATTCACACGGATTACAAAATAACAGATGCCATTATTTGAAAAAATATTTCAAATAGATGACAATATCTTAAAATAAATAAATAACTTCCCACCCTTCTATACCCTATCCCTAGCCTCTCCCCTGTACCCACTCAAGAATCATAACTGGTGAAACAATACAGTTTCCCTCCTCCTATAAAAGCAGGTGATTCTTATATTTTTACATTTCTTCCTGAAATTTTAAGATAATGTAATGAATATTTCACTTGAATGCCTTTCTTCCTCTATAACTTCTCAGGAAATAGTAATAAAATTTGAAAAGGATATGGTATCTTATAGAGCATCTTTTTCTAAGAGGTATTAGAAAATTTATTGTGGAGGAGGTCTCCATAAAACTATATTCATCTATTATACTAATGGCGCCATTACAAATATTTTATTTCAATTCACCAGAAATTGCTTGTATATGTATACCATATTTATAAATAAGCTAAACCACCAATTACTTCACATGAAATAGTGTGTATTTACTTATTCATTCAACATATAATTGAATTCCTACTGGAAAAAGCCCTCCTCTAAGTACTGGGTGCAGGGGGTATAGAACAGTGACCACAGATTTTTGTGTGTGTTACCGTATTTTTGTTGTGCCACACATGGTGCAGGAGGATGATCAGGACAGTGAAAAAGATTAGAAAACCAGCATTCCTCATTCTCTGCCCTGAAAGCTCCCAGTCCACAGAAGGAAGTGCTTTCAATGGCAGGGTCTCATGTTGAAGTTAAAAAAGGTATCAGCTATGCAGGGATAGAGGCATATATTAAAAAGAGTGGAAACAATCTGTATTGGTCGAATGTGGTAAACAAGGAGCTTATATTCACTGTAGGTGTGAGGACTGTCTTGTTTAGCTTCTGTGGCTAACAATATGGAGATGTCTCAAAAAATTAATAATGGAAGTTCCATATGACCCAGTGATTCCTCTTCTTTGCAGCTCTTTCTGTACATATAAACATTAATTCTAATATATATACATATATATGTATATATACATACATACATACATACACACACACACACACATATATATATATGGGCTGGAGTGATAACATAGCGGGTATATATATATATATATATATATATATATATATATGCACACCTATGCTCATTACAGTACTTAGTACAATAGCCAGGATATAGAAACAACCAAAATGCCCAACAGAGATGAATGGATAAAGAAGTCATAAGATATATATATAATATATAAATATATATAAATAAATATATCTAATGGAATACTATGCAACAATGAAAAAAGAAAAAGTCATGCAGTTCATGGAAGGTATCATGTTAAGGAAGTAAGAGACAGTCTATATTTTATTCATTTGTGGTATATAGAAAACCAAAAAAGAGAGTGTAAAGTATTAAATGATGGCAAACATTTGCCCTGGATTATAGAACTGAAATGTCAATCAATAAAGGAGGGAGTATATAGGGGAGAAATAATGATGTGGACTTTGGTGGAGAGTCTGGGCACTTTTGTGATGGTGAGGTGACTGTATACATCAAAAGCATAAACATCAATGCTATTGTAAGTATGTGACCCAAACTATAAAAATGATTAAATAAGGATAGTTTATAAGTGGGAGAGGGCTTTGAGAGAGAGGTGGAAGGATGCTGACATTGGTGCTAGGAATGGAACTGGATAGCTATGTATGAAATAATGACTTCATACATTATATAATGAGCCACATACATATAATAAAATCACAGTGCCTAAATAATATTCATAAAGAAAAAAAGATGGCTTTAGTAAGCTAGAATTTCTTACTATCACATTCCACATACATTCTATTTTTGGATCCTACTATAGACCTTTGTTTTATTTTAATATCAATATAGTGTTTATACATTAAATCTATTCATCTACAGTGTTTTAGAATATTGTGCAACTGACCTGACTAAATGGGAGATATTGCTTGAGAACAAAACCAATTGTTATTAAAATTTTAAACTTTTGGAGTACTTATTACATCTTATATGTCTATTAGTTGGTCCTGCTTCTCAGATATGCCAGTTCTCGGCTATGGCAATCAATTTCCAATGCCTCTCTTCAGCAAGCACAGAAACATTTCAGTGGGCCATAGAGTAGTATACAGATATTGTATCTTACACGCCTATTTTCCCTACAAACAAGCTAACCTTTTTGAACAAATAGGCTTTGGCTTTATTTGATAGCTACTTCATTATAAACACAGTCTTACCTTCTGAAGGCACCATTTTAGTTGATAATCCTATCACATAACTCATCTCTGGCTTTCATCTTTCCCTTCATCAGATAGCACCTAACTTCATGGCTACATTTCTATTCCTACTGCCATGCCTTTAGACATAAAATTTTTGAATCAGTGACTTAATTTTAAGGAAGTGAAATACTTTACTTTCTATAGGCATCATGATCTTATGGTTGAATCTATTCATCTGAATTACAAAATACTTCAGTCCAGAGAGGCAAAATTATTTGCTCATATCACCAGGTAAATCCATCCCAAAGATTAAAAACTACGGAAAAGAAAATATATTTCTAGTAATTCAGAATGCATAATGAAAAACATATATGATATTATAAAAACTGGGAGTGACAAACATTCTTGGTTTCTTAGGTAATAATATCGAAGTAGGACATAACTTTTTGTATGAGATTTATTAGAACAAATAAACAGATACTACACTTGATCTTAGCCAAAAGGCTGAGAAGCGATAGAACAAATGAAACAGAAAACCACATGGTACAACACTAAATTCAAAAAGGTGTTTGATATGATCTCAGTTGGCATCAATGATTAGATATGGTTTAAATGTCTAATTTGATTAAAAATATGTTTCTTAGTGAGAATTGAAAATGATTCACTATATATGGCTTTGACTGAAATAATATTTTGTTAGACTCTAATAGGATGTTAATATCCCTATGAGCCAGGCTGACTCTATTCAGTGTTCATCTTAATTAGCCAACATTAACCATCATTAGGGTTTTATATGGTACAATGCACATTACTTCATAACTTCCACCCAGATCACGTGGAGTTAGATCATAATACATGTTATCAATCATCAACTTCCCTGGGCTTTCTTACACTTAGCTTTTATGTTAAAATTTAAGGTCAATGTTAAGTGTAATATTTCAACTGAAAAAGTTTAAAAAATCACTGTTAATTAACAATGTTAATTAAATGTTAATCATGCAAATGAAAGCATTTTTCATTCACTTTCCTAGTAAATTATAGTCATGTAGTCTCCTAGATATTATTTGAGATGACATTAGAAAATAATATTCATGAGCCATGTCTCTAGACTGTGAACTAAGCCATTGCCCCACGCTGGCCGAGGAGGGGAAATATCCCTCTTTCTCGTTTTTTTTTCCCTTTTCGGGGAGAAGCGGTGTGGTGTCCGCCATATTATGAGGACTATAAGCAGGTATAAACTTGGTGGAACGGGAAGGAGGAAATAAAAAAAAAGAGAGAGTTATGTACTTGTATGTACTTGGAACAGCGGGACACTTGGGCAGTCTCGGGCCAGGGCCGATCGTACTCCACCGAGACTCAACCTGGGTTGCCACACTTTGGTGTGGCCGCTTTGCTGCTGATTGACAGTGATCCAGAGGCCAGCTAGACTACTTTTGGTACCAGCAACTGCTCGCAGCCATGTCTCTAGACCATGAACTAAGCCATTGCCCCATACTGTCCCAGGAAGGGAAATTATGCAATTTCTAACATAAATCTCCCTGGACTTAATTACTAAAATACTAAAATACAGAAATCCTAAACTGCACAGCTGCTACCGCAGCAGCGTGACTTCATATCTCTTCATTTTCAGCAATGGAAAACTAATTATCAAATACTTCCTTGTCAGTAGGGCTGTTTTTTTTGGGGGGGATCTCCAACAACAATAGGGAGTTTTGTGTTGAAATATGGAATATAATCAAGATAAAGAGAAAATGAAGTGAAATTTATCAGTTATGCAGGCGGGGGTGGGGGGTGGGGGATGGGAGGTATACTGGGGTTTTTGGTGGTGGAATATGGGCACTGGTGAAGGGACAGGTGTTTGAGCATTGTATAACTGAGACATAAGCCTGAGAACTTTGTAACTTTCCACATGGTGATTCAATAAAATAAATAATAATTAAAAATGTTAAAAAAGAAGATAATATTCACAACTAGAAAGTGGTTTAAAAAGTAGATAAATTAAACCAAACAAAAATTACATATAAGTTTTTCAACATGAAGACTACATTTATTCTACAGATCTCACTGAGTGTTAAAGGGGAGAAAAAAACAAGATGCATATTCCAAGGCAGTATAATATTTGAAGGTCATTTTTCCCCACTATGCTAATCCTGATCTGACAGAAGATGCTGACAACATACACACTTGATTTCAGTATTCTGAAATAAGGTATTTTAAAGCAGTGTTTTAATACTGGAGAGTATTATGAAGGAGATAGGAACTCTAACTAATATGATGGCTTGGTAAGTTTAAACATTCTTAATGTGTAGTGTTGTATTATTTTTGTATGTTTGACAATAATAATTGCTACCAAGAGGGAATCTGATTAGAAAATTTCTGTAATTTTACAAACTGTGGTATGTTTTGAATCCTAAGGCATCAATGGGAAACATATGTATCAGCACTTGTTTCAGTACAGGTATAAATGCCTGTTATGCATCAAATCCTATATAGAGAGATGGGCAAGCATTAGACATTTGTTTAATACTCTCTTCCTTAAGTAAAACTCAGTTAAGACACAAGGCAATAGACTCTGAAATGCATACTTAAAATTTTGAAGTTTCATTTAGTTTACTAAATTAATTACATAGACAAGAAACTAGATGGCCAAAGATGGTTATGGGTGTGCCAAAAGAACAAAAGCTAAAAGATGTAGCCAAAAGCACTGGAAAAGCACCCCTTTTTGTGAGTTCTTGCCATTTAATTATTGTGTGTGATCTAAAAGGAGATTTACCTGTTTTTGTTTGAGTAGCATGATAAGCTCACTTCAACTTGATCCACAGGATAGATGATTACAGTGGAAATCATAATACACAACAGTAGAGAATCAGAACTAATTAATTCTTGTTTGTTTGTTTGTTTTTGCCCCCTGCCTCTCGGGCCCCTCCCCAACACACCTCCTTGCTGCAGTCAGGGCTTATTCCAGTCTGTGTTCAAGGATCACTCCTGGTGGCCTCCAGGGACCATATAGGCACTGTGGATTCAACCCCTGTTGGTAGCATCCATACCCACTGTCCTGTTGCTCTGGCCCCAGAACTCGTTATTTCTACAGTGGATTAATGACTGAATTTTTCTACATTCCTACAGTTGCACCAGTTTCTGTATCCGGATTCTGCATTTTCTTTCTTTTCTTCTCCGTGGGACACATCAAAACCTTTTGTCCATTCCTTTTTGGCTTAGTATGTTTCTGTTGATTGCAATTTAAGAATCCTAACTAAGAAAACACCCTCCTGTATCTATCACTTAAGCATAAAGGTTGACTGATTTTTGGGATAAAATAGTTCTAATTTTAACCCTTTATCTTGATATTAAAATAAAGAGATTGAGAAGGAAGTAAAGCATGTCATTGAATATTATACATTTAGTGTTATTTCATTAGAGCAATGTTGATAAGGAAAAAAACTAGTTTATTTTGAAAGAAATGTTATTTGAGGAACTGTTTTTATTATGTTATTTAGGCTATAAATTTTATTTCCAAAAATCTTTTCATTAATCTAAGTACTACCACATATTTGGAAGATTTCTCTGTTCCATCAGTTAAATTAAAAATATATGTTTATATGTTGATCATAGCACTGTAGCACTGTTGTCCAATTGTTCATTGATTTGCTCAAGCAGGCACCAGTAACATCTCCACTGTGAGACTTGTTACTGTTTTTGGCATATTGAATATGTCACGGGTAGCTTGCCAGGCTCTGCCGTGTGGGCGGGATACTCTCGGTAGCTTTCCGGGCTTTTTAAAATGGACCGAGGAATCAAACCCGGGTCAGCAGTGTGCAAGGCAAATGCCCTACCCATTGTGCTATCGCTCCAGTTCATGTTGGTCATAATTAGAAAAAAATATAAAAATAAAATACAGCAACTCATATATTACGTCTCATTTGAGATCCTGGTGTGGCACAGATTTATATAGTTTCACATCTTTAATCATTTGTGCTTTAGGCTTAATTTGCTATGTTATAAAAATGGGAGTAATGTCTCCAGAAATGATGAAAATGAGTGACTTCTAAAGCAAAATCTTTTAAACAGAAGGTACTGTTTCTTTTACTACAATGGGTTATGAAGTCATTTAAGTAAAGAGGACATATCTAAGATATGTTAAAGATGTTCTCCATTTATGGAGAATAGGACAGATTATCTTATTTTTAAACTTTGCACATAATTTTCTCCATCCTCCATACCTAAACCGTCCCTAACCCTACCCCCATCCTACACACGCACACACACACACACACACACACACACACACACACATTCCAAAAGGTAACTACTACTTAGAGATCCAGTTCTTGCCTTTTCAAATCAAATGCACTCTTTGATCATAGATTTCCTCTTGAAGCATCTGGGCATATGTATGTCATCTATATCATTAGAAAACAAGTTACTTGAGAATTTAAGTTATTGCATGATTTCTAATGTCTTATCCTTAATATCCAGAGCCAACTTCAATAATATGTCCCCTGCTCCTGAAAATCAAATATACATCATTTTGATTGATGATCAGTTTGTGAGTTTTTCTACTCTTCTTAGGTAGATGTATCCATTCTAGAACAAACTAACTAGAAATTTATTTATTTAAAATTCAACCCTGAAAGTTACAATCTGGGGGTAGCTTTTATTTCCAGAACTCTGAAACTAAGTTTTTAGTAGTATTCTTAGCTCAGTGAATTGTATACAAATTTGGTGTGGGTTCAGATGGAAAACATCCATCCACAGGACATACACAAGTCATGGCTGGAGCAGATGGGCACCAGTTGGGAAGAATAAGGGCCCAGGGACATTAGTTTAGTTGATTATTATTAATGGAATGCCCAGACTTGGGACAGAACAAGAATTGCAATTCTCTGTTTGGCTGGATTTTCTCAGGCACCAGATAAGTGAGAAAATGTCTGTTTATTTGTTTTGAATTAATATTATATAATAGAACCAGGTGGCCTCAGAAGCATAGGGAACAAAAGAATCAAATGTTTAAAATATTTTTCCTTAATTAGTAAGTTATAATCACAATGGAATCAGAATAAAGGATATCTAGAAATTCTTAGTTTTATTCATTTAACATGCTTGCTTAATGTAGGATTACATGTAATCAGAGAAACAATAATTGCAAGCCGCAGTTTTAATCATGCCATTTACTACCTGTGTCTATGCTTTTTGGGTGGAATTAAATGCATCAAATTTATTTTAAAGGACACATTCATAATTTGTCTTTGAAATCTTGATTCAAAAGTGAGATAAGAGACAGTTTCTTTTGGGAAATTTCATTTCTCAAATTCCTTATCTTCCCCAAGTTAAAGCCTTAAGATAAACACATTCATCTAAGAGAAGTGAATTTTGTTTTGGAAACATTTTTATTCAATAAGCAAATGAAATACTAAACAAAAATACTGGAATGGAATTTTATACCACAAATCTTTGACCTAAGAGTATTTTGAAAACAAAAATTTTGTTTGCAAAATCAGAAAATAGTAAACACCTTGATTGTTATACACATGTGAAATGAGCATAAGATAAATTTTTTCTGGTAACAAATGAAATGCTTTGGTTATTAAAGAATTTAATTTGTTTATTAATAAAATATATACATAACTTATAAATAAACTATTTTTATGTAGAAATAAAAATATCTCTCCTCACCATGAGTCTTACCTGTTTAATCATTCAAAGCCATTTAAAGTTATGTTTGTAGGAAATTCCATCATGTCTATTTTGTATTAATAAGAATAAATGGAAAAACATATGCAAATATCCTGAGCATCTTTTCTGGCTACACAGGAGTTTCCCCCAGCTATTTTCTTATTTAAAATATATATGACTGAATGAGATGCTTGTTTTTAATCTCAAAATACATCTTTGCTTTGTTTGGAGGCCACATCCAGAAATGTTCAGGGCTTATTCCTGGCTCTGTGCTCAGGGATCACTCCTGGGAAAGTTCAGGGGATGTATGGGTGCATGCAAGGCTTCTGGCCCCTCAAAGTTCATTTTAAGTACAAGGTTTCTCAACTCCAGTTTTGATATTATAAAACAATGAAGCACAAAACAAAAAGTTCAATAATTTTAATCAATTTCTTCCTTGATTTTTACTCTTAACACTAGTTCACTTATTGGATGTAATTGGAAGTATACACTGGTAATATAAATTTTGTCTTTAATGTACAAAAACATTGGCTAAAAGCAATGATTTCCAGTTGATGTCACTTTTCCTTGTTAAGTAAATACCTTATCATATATGCAGTGGGTGGTGCAAAACATACCATAGTTTGATAATTCCAGGAAATAGGCTGTGGCCTTGATAGAGGATGAGGAAATGTTCTCTTTCCCATTCTTATAGATTTGACTTGGGAATACTTTTGACTTGACTGAACACTTCTGAAAATAGCCTCAAAGGAAATTAGGGCTGAATCCAAAATTAAAGACAATCAAAACTGGGGTTACCGCAGATAGGAAAGGTTAGGTGTTTGCCTTGCACAGGGCAGACCAAGGTTGGCTTCTTGGCACCTCATAGGATCCCTCAAGCACCGCTAGAAATAAGCCCTGAGCACAGTTGGGTATGGCCCTCAAACAAACAAAACTAAAAAAACTCAAGAACAAAACCAAACATAAACTACCACCACAAAAAACCCTTAATAACTTCCAGCAGAGTCTGCCTTTGTATTGTTTTCTGTACTTCCACACCCTGGCCTGTAGCAATAACACAGAGGATAGGGCACAGAGGATAGGGCATGTGGCAGGCCCAGGTTCAATTCCTCCACCCCTCTCCGAGAGCCCGGCAACTACTGGAAGTATCCGGCCTGCACAGCAGAGGCGTATTCGATATGCCAAAAAACAGTAATAACAAGTCTCACAATGGCGACGTTACTGGTGCCTGCTTGAGCAAATTGATGAACAACAACTGGGGGACAGTGCTATCTCCCCACCCAAATAAAAAAGTAAGATAAAGACAAGTTGAAAGCTACTCAGACACCTTTGTTTAGATTTAGATTGTAGAGACAATGGAGTATGCCTCAAGAATCAGCTTCTGAGGAAGTTTATTAACTTCTCTAACACTCACCAACCAATAACCAGGTCTTTCTGAAAATGCATTTCTTCATTATTTTTATATGTTACCTTGAAGATAAAAGATTGCTAATTTGGGGTTATTTTGAGTCTGCCATCCTCCAATCTTGTTGCCATGAAAGCTCTCTCTGGACCTTACCTCTCTATTTACTGGCACCGTCCATGGCAGTGAAACCAGACCTTAGTTATTATTGTGCTTTTCTAATTTGCTTTTTTTGGGGGTTACCAAACATTTATTAAACAATTAGACATGTCTCAGAAGAATGCTGAAAATCGACAGGATACTTTGTGTTAATACCTTTTTCCCTTTCCCTGCCCATATTTAGTTCTTGCATTTATTTACTGTCTGGTACCCATATTTAAAGACCAAATAATAACAGACTCTAAAAATAACAGAAGTGTGAAATAGTCATCATGTATGTGGTCACTGAGCACTTTCTTTCTATTTTCATTAGGCTATAGATTGGGGGAAATAGATTTTTTAAAAAAATTTTTATTAGTGAATCACCATAAGGTACAGTTACAGACTTACAAACTTTCGTGCTTACATTTCAGTCATACAGTGGTCGAGTGCCCATCCCTCCACCAGTGCCCATTTTCTACCACCAATGGTCCCAGTAGCCTTCCCATCACCCCACCCCATCCTCCCCCCACCCACCCAGTCTCTGTGGCAGGGCATTCCCATTTGCTCTTTCTCTCCTTTTGGGTGTTGTGGTTTGCAGTAGAGGTATTAAGTGGCCATCATGTTCAGTCTATAGTCTACTCTCACCACGCATCTCCCATCCCAAACAAGCCCTCCTAGCCCCCTTTACTTGGCAGTCCCTTCTCTTTCTGTAGGGGAAATAGATTCTAACTAGAACATATAGGCAGAGTTGGGGGAGGGAAGAGAATAAACTTGTTTTGGCAAAATGAGACATTCGCAAGAAGCAATTTTTAGAAGAATTACCCTGGCCCATCCACTTTGTACAGAAATAAGGAAGTTGATGTCTGCATGACATAGCAGAATCAAGAATAATCATATATACATTCTATGTTATAGAATGTATATAAATATAATGTATATGTACATATATATGATGCATCCATTCTGAAATAGCTCTATGTGAATCTTTTTTAACATTTATTATTATTTCCTTACAGAATCTTAGTACCATTTATTTCTGCATCGGAAGCATAAAGGACTTTATTCATTAAGTGGTAGCAATTTACACAAGATTCAGAACTGACACAAATAACTCCCACACTAGAGCATGCAAACTTCACTCAAAACATTAAAATAGAGTATTTGTCTTGATAATTCTTGAAACGCATATATGTATGTATATATATTTTAATTTTTATTCAAGTCTGAAAACTTTGGCATTTGACTAATTTACCATGCATTTAAGGCTGGTAGCAATATCTGGAAAGAAATATGATAATCACTTGCTGCCACAAAGTATTCTATATACTGTTCTCTTTTTCAGCTCTAGTTTCACATGTGTTGGTTCAATGGAATATTCAATAGACATTTATAGGAAATAAATTGAGAGATGAATGTAAACCATATGGCATCTGGAGGTTTATTTGCAGAGTTCCTGCATCAAAGCTTTCTCCAGATCACACCATATTAGCTATGTTTTTCCAGTCCAGCAGAATCAGGAAGGTAACCACAGACTTCCTTGATGGAAAACACATGAAAAACAGAACAAATCTTAATATGTAGCTTGAGTCGCTGGTCAAGGAGCATCCCTTAAAATAATTTTATTATAAGTGTTTTCAGCACATTGTTCAAAACTGCATTATAAATATAAAACTGGCTGATCTTGCTTAGGATTTTCTAGAACATTATAGGACACATTTTCATTTATTTTCACCAATGAAAGTGATATCATTTTAGTAACATGTTATTAAAAACTCAGAACTTTAATTTTTGCTTTGGTCATGTAAAAATAAATTCCAGTCAAAAAGGATGCAACATTTGAATAGTTTATATAAATTTTTGGAGATAGGAGATAGGATCAGAATACATATGTGTATAGTTAAATTCATAGATACAAAGGCCCGCACTAAGCTTTAGGAATCACATTATTATAAGTTATAGTTAAAAAACATTGATTGGACAGAATGAGAAATGGTCATAAAACTTAATTTATATATATAAAAAATTCTCAATCTTGAATGCTCTCTGCTTTATGCACTTGGTTACAGCTAGCATTACATCTAATATCAAATTAATTCTTGGGCAGCCTGTTATATAAATCATTATGAAATGTCAAAAGCGTGTACATATTTTTTTTAAATTTTCACTTACTTGCTAAATAGTTTTCATTTTTCAGTGTCATAGACTTTTCAACCACTCAGTCAATTTTAATGATTTTTTTTTATCACTCTAAGAATTTCCTCTAGTTTATAGTACATCTGAATATGACTGCGCACATACATGGCTCCTGCCAGAGGTGGGCGACATGTCCAGTTGCAATGTGAGAAAATTCTCGTTCTTGTCCCGTTCAAACAGAATTCTTTAATGATTGTTATAAGTAAATAATAAAGTGTTTTTCTTTTTAAATATGAGACATGAAAATTTTCCACTTGTAAATATTAGAATGAAAGCAAGCCAGCTGACTCCTGCCTCTTGCTGCCCACAGTTGCCACTTTTGTACAATTACTAAGGTAAATTGTGCCTCGCATTTTTTTGGCAATTACTCAAATTGCCATTGAAATGGGTACTTTCAATGAAAGTCGCCTCCCTTTACATGTTAAGTCTCAAAATTTATGGCAGTAAGTTAATGCCACTCACAACTTTTAAAAAAAAAGTATGTGAGTAACATCACTTAGAAAATATGTGGCTAACTGCTGGAAGCTATTAAAAACCAAATAAACAAAAGAGATTACACTTCAAAGAAATGTCAACAGTTTTTCCTCTCTCAGAACAGACGAGTTTTCTTTACTTATATTCACATCCACATCTGGAAAATGCTTATGGCTTTATATATCTTTTATGGTAAAATGAATTTATTGAGTTTTAAAATTTTCATGATGGATTAATGCAATCTTCATAAAAGGTAAACCCACGCCCTAGTAAAAATCTGCCTTTACAGTGAAGAATGATTTCAATAATAAATAGTAGTCAAATGTTAATTCAAGGAGTGAAATAATTTTGAGAAAGCATGTAGGTAACTATATTTTATTTCATGCTGCTACAATGAAAATGAAATATTTTGTTCTGTATGACCTACCTTTAGTCAGCACAATTAATTCTTAAATTGAGGAACAAATAAAGGAAGTGGTATGCAAAGCCAACCACTCAATGTTTAACTGAATAAACCTACTCCAATTAAGTAACACTACTTAGCAAGTGGAGCAAATTTACTGATAACAATATTTCCTAGGGAAGATTTCAAGACCAGTAATAAATTTCTGTAATTCTTTGCAAAATTATATCATATGCTATTGTGTTCTTGCAGGATAGATATAATTTTCCATACAAACAATAGACATATCTGTTCCAAAGATCTAAACAATTACCTTCAGATGCTGCACAATTTTCTCTCATGGCCTCAAATCGACAGTGCTCATTTGATGTTGTTTTACAATTAACTGGCTAGTAGCAACTTGTTCTTTATATAAGCTTGCCAAAAAATACACCACTTTTGGTATCCAACCAAACATCCACATGTGGACAACTCACTCAAATTTAGCCATTTACAGTTTTAATGAGGGTGAAAAAATAAATTCATGAAATATGGAAGGTGTTATGTAGTAAGTCAGGCCAAGAATTAAGAAGGAAAAAAATCCCTAAACTAGAAGAATGTTTAAAATGCAGCAAAATAATTTAGATGTAAAGTAAGTGGTCTGTAGTCAATGAAAAGAGAAGGAAAGAAGAAAAATAAACTCCAGCAGTCCGGCTGTAGAATAGGAAAGTAGATCTATTTTGTTTATTTATAAGTGAGTAGCAAGTAGATTCTTTCGCACTAACTAAACCAGACAGTAATTATAAACACAGGTTGGTTAAATTCCGTGCACCCTATCAAAGGAAACAAGTTTCTTTCTTTTCCAAACATTGTCATTTGTTTATTGAGCCTCTTTGGGGCTCAGTTTCATTTAAAACTATGTAAGCACACATCTGTTACCCCCAAACAATGTCAGCCTTTTAAGACTGAACCTGAATATGCACACAAAAATTTGCAAGTAACCTAAAAGCAATTTTTTAAGTAATCAGTCAGCATACTAAGTAAAGAATTTGGATTATTTTTGTTCCGTTATAGAAAAACCTTACATTATAGTGTAATCATACAGGAAGCAAACAGTCACCGCCTCGGTAGCTTCGGATAATTAGTTACCTAAATTTTCTGAGGTGAATTCAATGTACTTAGACTGAGGAACATTATTGCTTATATTCTAAAATACCACAATGCAATCTTGGTTAACAATGAAATTATAAATATTGAAGAATAACATCGTTTTAGAAATCATTAAGTTTTATCAGCGCAGTACAACTGAGTCCCTCATTTAAGAAACTGTTTTATTGAAAAAATGGGGCCTGTGATATTGCTTATGTTAGCTCGTGTCAGATATCAGATTTCAAAAAACTTTAACACACTAGACACTATTAAAACATCATTATTAGAGTTGTCATGCTTGGGTGGTTTGAACTAAAGTGAATTTCATGTATTCGCTGGGAGACAGCAATAATAAATCCTGGAGTCTGCATTGCTAAGCAATGACCTAGGGTCCTTGGGAACTGAATTAATGAATTGGATGAGTACAGATCAGGGGCCACTGTGGAGAGGGGCAGAATCTGATAAGAGTTCATGTGGAAACACAGACGTGCCACCCAAACTTTCCCAGGCAATCTGTCTAAACGGGAGATTCTCAATGTACTTTTAGTTCTGTGCCACGTAGACCACTATGAGATCAATCTCGTGGAGTCTATACTCTTGTTTGCATAGCAGACCTAGCTAATCCAACCCCGAAATCTCCCTGGAGATTTGATCCATGACAGTGGATATTTATCCATACCATATACCAAACAATCTTTATCCGTGCCATATACCCAACGGTTATTCCCCATCTCTCTGCCTGGTAACCCGATATTAGACTATAACGAACTTCTTACAAAAATGGTCTATATCCCTATTACCTTGCACGTTGCCTGGGAGGTGGTGAGAGGAACGTAAGTTTGTCAAGGAAATGAAAGCTTAGATAAAAAAAAATGTAAGTTTGGATTACAAACCAGTATCAAACTGTCTGTATTTAGATTGCAACTCCGTGCCTTAATGATTTAATGACTAAGTTAATTAGCATCTTATTTCACCTTACAAAAATTGGGGCCAATTTGTAATTGTAAGACAATTTTTATTACCAGATCATACTACATATTTTCTAGTAAACATAATTGAGCTATACCTATATTAAGGGCTGGAGCTATAGCACAGCAGGTAGGGTATTTGCCTTGCACACAGCCGACCCGGGTTCAATTCCTCTGTCCCTCTCGGAAAGCCCGGCAAACTGCCGAGAGTATCCCACCCACACGGCAGAGCCTGGCAAGATACCAGTGGCTTATTTGACATGCCAAAAACAGTAACAACAAGTCTCACAATGGAGATGTTACTGGTGCCCGCTCGAGCAATGGGATGACAGTGACAGTGACGTATATATTATATTCTCTCTGTGAATGAGCCTTGAGCCCTCAATCATTTTGTTCTTTTGAGCCAGGCTTCTTTCTGTTCACTTCTGCCTTAGTATTGTCCTTCTGTACTGAACAATCTCCGTTTCCAGGTACTACTCAGATGGCACCTCTGGTAGAAAGTATTCTCCCAAGCCCTCAATGCCATAGTTGCTACTCAGCACACTTTATTTATCCACATAAACATTTTTCTTTTATTTCTTTTTTTTAACTCGATGCTTATTTCTTGAACAAGTTGCTAAGTTCATAATTTTCTGATGTGCTCATTCCTTGAATTTAGATATAGGAGGGACTTAAATATTTTTGTTGAACAAATAAGTCTCCAACCCTCAAATACTAAACACTAAGCCTTATAAAGTTACACTTTATTTTATTTTACTTAAATTCTTACACATTAGTATTTTCTATGCTTTTAAGCTTAAGGAAATAATGCATTCATATAATAAGAAGTGTAACAAAAGCTAACTATTCTTTATTCATGATCATTGTACTGTGTCCAATAGAATTGTCATAGTACAATGGACATTCACAACTTGCTTTTTGCTTTTGTGAATATATATGATCATGTGCATTAGGGATAATTTTTGTAGAAGTCTAGAAAGTAAATATTTTATTTTTTACTGGTAATACAGTCTCTGTCACACTTTCAACTCTGCCTCTGTAGTTAGAAACATCAGCTATAAACAACATGCAAACAAAAAGCAAGACTGTTTCCTAAAATATTTTATTTACAAAAATAGACAATCATCTGAATGCAGCCTATAGGCCACAGGTTGCTGGCCCTTTATTGAATATTATCATATGCACACATGTACACATGTAGACTTGCCTATTTATTGCCTTTTGAATAGCATAACACAGAGGCATACAAATTAGACTGCAATTCACTTTTATATACTCTATTGGCTTCAGATAAGTGAATAGATTCAATTGCAGTTCTTTTCCCCTGAAATTTCTTCAGACATATATGAAGCTACCACATGAAATCATTTTAAATTAACTCATATATCACATGTACTATTATATATTTTATATTCAGTGTACTTAATTATTGCGCTTATCTCATAACCCATGAGTATCAAATACATGGGTTCGATATATGTATAGTGCCTGCTTTATTAAAATACCTTCTATAGCACAATTACTCTTACACAATAACAAAGTTGGGAAGCCTCCAAAGTCAACTTGATGAGAACTAATAGATTATTTTATTATTATTTGTGGGGAAGAGCCACACCAAACAATTCTCAGGATGTACTCCTGGCTCTAGGCACAGGGAAACTGCTAATAGTGCTGGGAGGCCAAAGGCAGTGCTGGAATCCAATGGGGTTGGCTCTGTGCAAGGCAAGTGCCTTAGCTGTGCACTATCTTTCCGAACGCAATCTGTTATCTGAAACTGACACATTAGATTTTTTTAAATGTACATTGAAATTATTAGTCATTCATTGGTTTTGGTTATAATTCCTGCTGCTATGAACAACACTGCAATATGTGTCTTTATCCTGACATATGTGCTGGTGCTATTTAATCCATGAGCTACTTTTCCAGAAATGGATTTGCTGCTTGGAACTAAATATTCAATTAGCTTTCCTGATTGTTAAGAAATTGTATTTCCACTCAAAATATATGACTGCTTTTCTCTATGTATTTCTCCAAGTGACTGATATTACCATTTGAAATATTTTTTGTTGACAACCTGTTAATGCAGCATCTCATTATTTCTTTAACTTATGCTTCTGAAAGTCATAATCAGAGCATCTTTTCATATTTGCTGACCATTCAGAAGTGTTTTTATGAATTGTGCACTGATCCTTTGAAACTACAGTCTTTTAATTTTATTTATAGTAAGCTTGACAAATACATCGTGTGTGTGTGTGTGTGTGTGTGTGTGTGTGTGTGTGTAGTTTGGGGGATAGAATTTGGGGCCTTGTATAGGCAAGACAGTATTCTACTGCTGAACTACTTAGCATAGCCCTATTTCCAATAAGATTGAATCCGTGGTCTTAAGTTGTCTCAATGTTTTATCTCTATGTTTTATAACTACAGTTAAATGGAACAACTTATTTACTTTCTTTCTTCTTTTGGTCCTGCTCTCTGGTGCTGCTGTACTATTGCTCCAAGACATTCTTTTAAACAAAGTGCACATTACAGTGTCCACTGCAAAACATACTTGTGTGAAAGCTGTTTCTTATAAAAGAAAGTGCTACAAAGGATTAGAGTCATATGAGAAGTTAAAATGGTGTAGTCTGTGCATTGTAATTTGGGAGCATCCATCAGAGCACAGCAGGGAGGATGCTTGCCTTGCAAATGTCTGACCTAGGTTCAACCCAGCACCACATATGGTCCTCAGAGCACCACCGAGAGTGATCCTTAAGCATAGAGTTAAGGATAAGCTAGGAGTGAGCCAAGAAAACAAACCCCTCCAATAAAAAGTATCTCATTTAACACACTCTAAAATTCTGTGAGGTAGATGCTTTTACACCCCATAGTTTGGTGATACTGATGAGTTTGAGAAAGGGAAAACAACTCACTCAAGGTTTCCCTGATTGGTGGACTGCAAAAGTCCATCTTTTCACTTTGTTATCTTGTCAAATTGAAGACATTTTATACAGCAAAAAAGAGTCCATTTTTTAAAAAAATGTAGACATATCTTAAGTTTTACATTGAATAATTTATCTGGTTAGTCTAAAGATCCTATTTGGAAGTAAGCTTTTTGTCTCTTAACTTTGTGATTAGGAACATTACTCAAATACTCAGTTGAGAATTGAATACCAACTTTCTGGAAGCAAATTGCTATATAGTTCAACAGGGAGAAAAGTGCCAGATTTGAAGTTAGAAAAAGAAAATGTGGGTCCTGACTGAAACCCATTTCTGGCATGTGCTCTTCGACAGCTCATTTCTTCTGCTCACATTGTTCTCATCTGCAAAATGGCACTAGCAATTTTGTTGTAATAACTTCACTGTGTGAAGTTTAAACAAAGTGAGCTAAGGGAAGTACTTTTTGCTACTGCTTTCATTCTTTCCAGTGATATTTAGCAATTGTTTCTATTTTTGCCTACTTAAGTTATTTTGAAGAATTCTTTATAAACCTCACAGACATTACATTTACATCTTAAGCCCACCAGAATATCTCTTAAAAAATAAGAACAGTAGGAAGCAATTTTTAAACCTAAAGAATGATTTTTTTAAATAAGGTGTTATTACACAATTCAACTCGAGAAATCTACTTTACTTCCCTGCACCCCTGAAGTCTGCCTTATAAAGGTACTGTGAAGAATCATGGTCATATTCTTTGGCTGCTAAAGAGCTTCAGAAAAATAAAACATACAAAACTACAGTACTTAGACAATCAACATCTATTCTTTCTGTCTAATGGTTGTAAAAAGAGAATCCCTTTCAATTACACTTTAGAAGAGCACCATATTAAAAACAGGACACTACTCAATAAATCAAGTTAAAAGGCTTTGGTCTCTGTCCTTAAAAAAACAACTTAGGAAATTCCAAGTAAGCAGAAGTAAAGGTTTTGCCACTTTTAATATCTGAAGAAACATAATAAACTTTATACTCCTGGATCTTGGGTGGGGGGAATCTTTCCACCTCATTGAACCTGCCCTAGTAAGCCATGGCACCTAGGGACAGCCCCAGGCTCCCTGGAGGAGCTCAACAAACATTTCTTGATGAAGATAAACACCTGCTATATTTAAATATGAGATGAAGAAGTCAGAGTATAAATGAATCTAAGAATAAACTTGTGTGTATGTGCACACAGCTACTATTAGCATTATGGGAAATTACATTCCCGCTATTATTATGATTATCATTCTAATGACAAAGGGCTACATACTGAGAAAGGGAAAATTATAAGAAAGAGAGGAATAAATCAACTAAAGATGAGAGTGAGTTTAAAACACACATATACTCACATCCCAAGGCCCCCCAGTAAAGCAAAAGTACTTGTTTTTTATAATAGAAAGAATGGCAGGGTTGAAAGCAACAGTGAAATCCATGTGATCATAAGAAGAAATAGTTTGAAATTTGGGAAGAAAAAGTGTACCAGCTTTTCCATTCATCCCATTCCTACTCCCTCCCACCGGAAATGCTTTAGACCAAATTTTTATTTAACAGATGCTTCAGTGATTTTTTCCTTTGTGATTTGTTCATATCAATAAAGTCTAGATTCATATTGCTCAAATGCTAAAGTAGAGGAGTACAAATATTTGCATGCACAGACAAAAATGGCAGAAGAAAAAGAAAAATCATGAGATAAAGATGATGGCTAACAAAAAATAAAATTAAAAATCATACTGGCTTTTTGATAATTAGGATAGACTTTACTGAGGAAACTCACTGTGAATTGGAATTTCAATTAGACAGTTTTTTATGTTAAGCAGTCATTGTTTCAACATTTAATCTCTTTCCCCAGAAATACACCCAAGTAAACATTATGATTTGAGAATATAACTTTACAAATGACATGAAAGAATTTCCAATACATTGGTGCTTACTGGTATGCAAGTAGGACAAGCATCAGAAGTTTAATCTAGCATCAGTTCTCTCTCAAATATTGTGCTAAATATGAACAGAATTTGAGAATAAGACAAAATGACTTGTTTTCTTGTAACCGAGATGACTCCACAGTGAATGCAAGCAATGTTTCCAGAAGTAACTTCTCAGGGCATAGTTCTGACAAGAGTCAGGCAGGCAACCACTTCTCCTGATCTGCTCTGACTACTTTGGTCCCATACCGGGACTGACAGACAAAAATCAAACAAAGCACCAACTCAGCACAAAGAACGTAGTAGGGTCTAATACTGTGGGTAAAGAAGAGAGAGGGGGCATTGGGAAATTGGGGCCTCTTATTTTTAAATGCCCAAATGTTTACCAGCTGACCTTCCCCTTTACTGCAGTCTGGGAAGCAAGGTGCATACAATAAAGTTCAAACCAATCAACTGCTTTCAGCTGTTCTTGTGCAATGAATTTTTAAACATTTGGTCATTAAGCCCAATATATATGCAGGTCAGTTTTTGAACAGGATGGGAACAGTTTGGGAGCAGATGCCACGGTGCTGCCTTGTGGAAAGGGGATAGTAAAGAATCACAGAGGATATTTATAATGCTCCACCCACCAGGTTCACTTTCTCCCAGTTCTTTTGCCTCCCCGGCCCCTCTATAGAGTACTTCAATGATCGGGAAGAGATATTAGCTTCTGTTGTCATTTCTTTTCATTAATTGAATGACAGTCTGAAAGACCATAAAGAGAAGACCCTGGCCAGTTTCCTTTTAAAGCAGACCCTCCCTGAATAGTATGAGGGTGGGGCGGCTGAAAATTGGTCTTGCGTGTTTGGTGAACAACACACTGACTTTAAAAAAAATACTATATTTGTGCTAGATACTTCAACTTATTTATGAACATCAATGAACTTAAAGCTTTCAGTGGTAAAGAATTTAAATCACCTATTTCCCTTTGCTACATTCTGGCAGCCATATGTACAGGGGTTTGCTTTAATGCTGATATCATGGGGGTCAAACTCAAGAGTGTATTGAAGATAGAATAATAACAGGACACAGTATACCACAAACCTGTTTAAAAGGTTATCTTTTTGAGTGGAAAAGGGCCTCCCAAGTGGTCTTAGGAGGCCTGGAGTTTCTTGGTCATCTGGTTTAGTGGTTAAATGCTAGCGACCAAAGATGTAGCGCTACAAGGTTTTGTGGTACCGGGGATGACCCAGGCAAGCCCTGCAGAGTCTGGGAGCCTCCAGGGTTGCACCCAGAAATTCTGGAGGTCCATATAGTACCAGGGATTAAACTAGGGTTAGTCCCATGCGAAGCAAGTACTTTACTATTTCTCCAATTCCATGGCTTTAATTCAGATCAGATAAAGAATTCAAATTATTATATTACACACAATGAAATTCTAAGAACAACATTCACCAGATTTTATGATATGAAGTTTTAATATCCCCTGCCTTTAAGCCAGACATGAAGGGGAAGCTGTTGGAATTCATGTTTTAGATTAAGACCTATGTAAAATCCCATCTGAATACTATCCCAACAACCCAACAAATAAAACTTCATAGTAGACAGGTATGTTTAAATGATAGAAAAACAAGCAACCACGGTAACTGGTAAAATAAATAAGTGGTGGGAGAGAGGTGACAACTAACTTTATAAGGCACAGCTGCTTATGTGTAGGGCCTTTTGCATGACTAGAGGAGGTGGCAGTTGGACCTAAATAATATTTAAAAAGCTAGTCGTCTTGATACTATCAAAATTGTAACAGAGCAATAAAATCAGGATATTAACCCTTTTTGTGTGGCAGCAAAATTCTGTCGTCTTTATAAAGTATCAAGATAACTATCAAGATACAAGGGTAATTATTCATTATTGGATTTTTAATTGACACAAGACAATTTCTAGTAGTTGGTCTTAAAATTATTCAACCTTGAAGATTTTCATCAAGGAAAGTAGATATATTTTATAGGGAGAATGTTATTGTTGTAGGTATCTTTGTTGGATGTGGGATGGGTGGGCTTGGAGAGAATTGTCTGAGTTTTAAATTAAAAATTGTAAAATTATTTTCAGTATTGGCAGAGTCTGTATGCCCTTGATTGTCAATGCTTATCCTGAAAAATTGGAAATTGATAAACCAATAATCTTATGAGTCTATATTGAATATAGAGTTCTCATTGGAGAACTTTTCATTTGAGGAGTTTTCATTTGAGGATAAGTCCAATAAAATAAGAAGTCTGCATTAAAGTGTCTCTTTATTTTCCTTAGAACAGGAATACATATGGGCTAGAGAGATCATACAGTGAATATGGAGCTTGCCTTGCTTGCAATTTGACCTGGATTTATCCACAGCATCCCATATGGTCACCTGAGTCTTTTCAGGAGTGATCCCAGAGTGCAGAGCAAGGTGTAATCCTTTAGCATTGCTGGGTGTGGCCCCCCAAACAAAAACCAAAAACAAATAACAGGAATCTATCTATCTATCTATCTATCTATCTATCTATCTATCTATCTATCTATCTATCTATCTACCTACCTACCTACCTATCATCTATCTATCCATCTATATGAAAAGAGAACAATTCCTTCAATTAAGAGAGCTGAATTTCAGTCTGAAGACCTAAATTTTTAAGGAACCAACTTACATCTTTCACCCCCCCCATACATGTAAAGTAAGTCTTAAGTTATTGCTGATAGGAAAAAACAATAAGTCAGAGGAGTTTTGAGGGCCTTTGCTAAAACTTTATAAGTACAAGGAGGAAAGCCAAGGACAACATCAGACCTGCTCATCTCTCCCTGTAATAAAAATATTTTCTCCCAAAGTATTATTATTCTGATTCTGGCATATTTTCTAATAAGGAGATATGACTCATTGTAATACTTATTACCTGATAAATGCCTTTCAAAATCTAGAGACACAGATTTAATTTTATTTAAATCTTATCCAATGCCACTAGGAAAGTTTATTTGTAATAGCTATTTTTATGTGTCACAAAAAAATCCAATGGTTTGTGCTCCCTCTGTTGGCTTTTCAGCAGCAGTTGATTCATAAATTTCCTTTCTGGATGTACCTTGCCATAGCTGGGCACTCCTGCAACTGCAAGAAGGGGTTTTGTTCCCATTCAATACAGAGTCATTCTGATTTTATTCCTTGCAAATAATGCAGAAAACAAGAGGATACCTGGAAATAGAACAGAGTTATTTCACAGCCAAAGAAGAACTGGATGTAATCCCCACCCCACAAAAAAATAACCAGACAGATCAGCTAATTTAAAATGCATAAAAGCAAAAAAAATACATAAAAGCATTTATAACCATTTGAGAATATGAGAAAATATATTAAGAATTATTTTCCACTTCATTTTTTCCCCTTTCTTCTTGTAAGAGCTTAAGCTTAAAGTAAAAGGACTTAGTATACTAACATGAGAAATATTTCCCTTTAACACCCTGGCCAGAGTCACAAAGGTTGCAGGGGGCCACCTAGAATTTCACTTATATAGTCATTAAAAAAATGTAAGTGTGGGACTAAAATTATTAGATGTACTTGATTACTACTTACCTTTATTTAGTTCAGCAGGTCTTGTAAGACTTAATTTAATGAAAAAAAATCTGTTCACAATAAGTGTACTATTAGCCAAGACTTTTTGTAGGTATTGTCCAGTTGTTATGTTTTAGGCATAAAATTCTAGAACGTCTACTCTGAGAATTTCATATCTCAAGTGCATCAATATTTTGGGCTTTTGTATATGGCAAGTAATGATTAGTAGCAATCAGATTATCTAATTTTACTCTGTAAATATTAAATTTGCCTGTTGGTATGCATCTTTTCAATATTAGATAAATGTACCCTTATTAAAAGGTGTTCAAAACATAGCTATAGTACAAAAGTCAGATCAAAATGGATTAAAGACCTCAACATTAGACCACAAACCATAAGGTACATTGAAGACAATGTCGGCGAAACCCTCCACGATATTGAAGATAAAGGTATCTTCAAAGGTGACACGGAACTAAGCAATCTAGTAAAAACAGAGATCAACAAATGGGACTACATTAAACTAAAAAGCTTCTGCACCGCAAGAGATACAGTGACCAGAATACAAAGACTATCCACAGAATGGGAAAGGATATTTACACAATACCCATCAGATAAGGGGTTGATATCAATGGTATATAAAGCACTGGTTGAACTCTACAAGAAGAAAACATCCAACCCCATCAAAAAATGGGGCGAAGAAATGAACAGAAACTTTACCAAGGAAGAAATACGAATGGCCAAAAGGCACATGAAAAAGTGCTCTGCATCACTAATCATCAGAGAGATGCAGATCAAAACAACCATGAGATACCACCTCACACCACAGAGATTAGCACACATCCAAAAGAACAAAAGCAACCGCTGTTGGAGAGGATGTGGGGAGAAAGGGAACCTTCTTCACTGCTGGTGGGAATGCCGACTGGTTCAGCCCTTCTGGAAAACAATTTGGACGACTCTCAAAAAATTAGATATTGAATTCCCATTTGACCCAGCAATACCACTGCTGGGAATATATCCCAGAGAGGCAAAAAAGTACAATCGAAACAACATCTACACATGTATGTTCATCGCAGCACTGTTTACAATAGCCAGAATCTGGAAAAAACCCGAATGCCCCAGAACGGATGACTGGTTGAGGAAACTTTGGTACATCTATACAATGGAATACTATGCAGCTGTTAGAAAAAAGGAGGTCAAGAATTTTGTAGTTAAGTGGATGGGCATGAAAAGTTTCATGCTGAGTGAAATGAGTCAGAAAGAGAGAGACAGACATAGAAAGATTGCATTCATCTATGGTATATAGAATAACAGAGTGGGAGACTAACACCCAAGAACTGTAGAAATAAGTACCAGGAGGTTGACTCCATGGCTTCGAGGCTGGCCTCACGTTCCGGGGAAAGGTCAACTCAGAGAAGCGATCACCAACTACATTGTAGTCGAAGGCCATGTGGGGGAAGGGAGTTGTGGGCTGAATGAGGGCTAGAGACTGAGCACAGCGGCCACTCAACACCTTTATTGCAAACCACAACAGCTAATTAGAGAGAGAGAACAGAAGGGAATGCCTTGCCACAGTGGCAGGGTGGGGTGGGGGGGAGATGGGATTGGGGAGGGTGGGAGGGACGCTGGGTTTACGGGTGGTGGAGAATGGGCACTGGTGAAGGGACGGGTTCCCGAACTTTGTATGAGGGAAGTATAAGCACAAAAGTGTATAAATCTGTAACTGTACCCTCACGGTGATTCTCTAATTAAAAATAAATAAATTTAAAAATTAAAAAAAAACAACATAGCTATAGTGACTATTAATTGAGCATTTGCTATGAGCCAAGCATCAAACTCAGCACAGCCCGTCCATGATTAACTTAATCTTTAGTTCTCATTTCCTCCTCAAGGGATTGCCATATTCACAGGCATTACCATTTCTGAAGGTGAGAGAACACATACTACACTGTAGCACTGTTGTCCGCTGTTCACCCATTTGCTCGAGCAGGCACCAGTAAAGTCTCCATTGTGAGACTTGTTACTGTTTTTGGCATATCGAATACACCACGGGTTGCTTGTCAGGCTCTGTTGTGCAGGCGGGATACTCTTGGCAGCTTGCTTAGCTCTCTTAAAAGGATGTAGGAATCAAACCTGGGTCATCTGTGTGCAAGGCTAATGCCCTACCTGTTGTGCTATCACTCCAGTCCAAGTCACAGGCCATATGAGAAAGAGTTGGCTTCAAATCTAGAAGTGTGATGTCAAATCCTTGTCCATAGATTAGTGTTTTTCCAGCTTTAGTGAATAAATCAATTTTTGTAGAAAGCCGACTTTGTCTCAGTAGGTCTAGGATTAGGTTGAGGATTTTGCATTTCCAATGACTCCTAGGAGATGCTGGGATCCTCCTAACATACTACGAAACCAGAATCAAAACAATTTCTTTCATTTAGTCACTGGGTATCACCAGGTGGGCTTGTTTTAACATAGTTTTCTGAGCCCTGAGGTTCCAGAGTGTCTCAGTCAATAATTAGTGATATTGATGCTGCTGTCCTGGGATGTCACGCTTAGGAACCCACTAACAGAAAATAGAACAAGCCCATGAAATTCTAAAAAGTCTGCTGACATTGGGAGGGGATAAAAAGAAGTCTTTACAACAGCCTTGGGAGATTTTTATAATCAGGCAAATTTTAAAACTTTCATTATAGAATTTACAATTCTTTTGGGGCTGGAGCAATAGCACAGCAGGTAAGGCGTTTGCCTTGCATGCTTGCCAACCCGGGTTCGATTTCTCTGCCCCTCTTGGAGAGCCCCAGCAAGCTACTGAGAGTATCTACCCCTCTCAGAGAGCCTGGCAAGCTACCTGTGTCGTATTCGATATGCCAAAAACAGTAACAACAAGTCTTACAATGGAGACGTTACTGGTGCCCGCTAGAGCAAATCAATGAGCAACAGGATGACAGTGACAGTGACAGTGATCTATTATAAATTACAATTTACAAAATAATAAGTGTTATTTTATTACCATTCAGAAATGGTAATGCCTGTGAGTATGCAATCCCTTGAGGAGGAAATGAGAGCTAAACATTAAGTGAAATCATGGATGGGCTGCATTGAGTTTGATGCTTCGCCCATAGCAAATGCTCAATTAATAGTGACTATTGCTATGTTTTGATCACCTTTTAATAAGAGTACACTTATTTTACACAATCTATTACAAATTACTATTTACAAAATTTACAATTTAAAATTTTCATTAAGAATTTATAAGTCGCACAGCATATTTATTGGAACATAGTGCCCTATAGCAAGGCCAGGGATTAGTAGCCTTATTCACAAAATTCAATAATATTTTATATTATATAAAGACTATACCTAAAACAGAGAAAATCCCTTTTTTATAGAAAAAAATCATTTAAACTCTCTTTTGGTGGGGTTTCTTTGAAGCTATAAAAGTTTCCTAGAGCAGTGCCAGCTGAGGTCATTTGACATATGATTTTTGTTGTTTTTGTTTTGGTCCACGCCCTCAAAAATGATGTATTTTTCTGAAAATGTTAGCTATTAAAAAAAACACCCACGCCTCCACCCCCACCTTTTAAAAATATCTTAGAAAATTTCAGTTTGGTATCTGTGACATTATAATCACACCCATGGGTGAGTGAGATGTGAATGTGTTTGCCGTTCACTTCAGACTAGAACAGTCCTAAACAGAACCCAAATCAGGGGATCAGGGGAATTATTTGCAGAGGCATCAGCTGAGGGTGAAGTCACATGACAACTTGTTTGACTTCGGCAAGCTCCATTTGCAGATAAACCTAAAGACAGTGTAGATGCAGGCTTCTCTATGCACGGAATCTTCTTTTTTATGTGCTCTCTGTTCTTTCTCTTACATAGGTGATCCTGTTGCTAATGATGTTTTTCACGTAAGTGTGCACAAATCAAGCCTGACTTCCCAAAGAACACTGTAAAAACATGCACGAAGATCAAAAGTTCACTCCAAAAACAAACAGATGTCTCAATGGCTTAGAACACATGCTTAGCAAGCATATGGTCACAAGTTCAATTCCAGAGACTGCTGCATGTGTAGTGTGTGATCTTATCATCTCTTCTCTTTGAGCCTAGAAGTTCTACTATTTGTGGGCACTAGTGCTGCAAGCAATTCCAAGCTACACTGCAGTTGGGTTTGTGTAAGCATTACAAAGAGAAACAACTCCTGAAAAGCACCACAACACCCTAAAAGAGAGAGAGACAGCAAAAGGGGTGTCACAGAGGTGGGGTAGGTTGGAAGGGATGGGGTGGGGGTGGTGGGAGGGATACTGGGATCATTGGTGATGAAAAATGGGCACTGGTGGAGGGATGGATACTTGACCATTGTATGACTGAAATGCAAACATGAAAGTTTGTGAGTCTGTAATTGTACCTCACGGTGGTTCACTAAAAAAAATTTAAAAAAAAAAGAAATGTAGGAGCATTACAGACAGAAAAATGTGATATCCCGAAAAGCATATGGGTGAGTACTGCAGTGATTCTGGATGATCGCTGCAACAGAACATACATGCTTCAGTGAAACGGTATTCCTTCACTGCCACCCCAACCCCACATACACCATAAGTAGGTGTGGAAGTTCTGAAATCCTTGGAGAGCACTGTGGCTAAGTACGCAAGCAGCCTCCTCAGTTAGCAGCACAGATCAAAACATGCAACCACCAAGCTAGGAGCATGTAGGAGCACCATCATTACATTAACAGCATCTACAGTAATGAGAGGAAGAGGGGAGGACTAAAACAAATAATAAACGTGGGGGCTGGTGCAATCGTACAGTGGGTAAGATGCTTGCCTTGCATATGGCTAGAGGGGTTCAATCCCTGGTACTCCAGACTGGCCCCCAAGGCTCGCCAGAAGTAAGCCACGTGCACTGCAGGGTGTGACCTAAAACAAACACAAAAAAATAAATATGTAGTCACACTATTTTAAAAAGGGGAGAAGATAGGGAAGGGGGGAAAGAGAGAGAGAGAGAGGGAGAGAGAGAAGGGGAGAGAGAGGATAGAGAGAGAGGGAGGGAGATGGGAGGGAGAGAGAGAGAGGGGGAGAGAGAGAGAGAGAGAGAGAGAGAGAGAGAGAGAGAGAGAGAGAGAGAGAGAGAAGAAAAGTGCCTGCTATAAAGGCAGACTGTGGGGGGGGTGTTATGGGAGGGAACCTGGGGATACTGGGGCTGGGAAATGACACTGGTGGAGGGACGGGTGTTGGAAGACTGTGACTGAAAACTAATCATAAACAGCTTTGTAAGAGTCTATCTCACAGTGATTCATACTTTAAAAAGTATTTAAAGGCGAGGTCATGTTATGCTTCCTTCTGGGAGAGAAGGACATGTGATCTGGATGGTGGCCAATGATGAGATTATCTGGCGCCAGTCAGAGGTGGCTTAAAGGTGTAACTGCTGGGTCCCCGGACACAGCGGGAAAGGGACAGGGGAATCTCCACTCCTGGTCCTGTTGAACCTAGAGTTCTCAGTCACAGAGTTCCGAACACTTGGGTTTTGATGGACTTCACTTGTGCATGAGGCTCAGTCTGAGCGTGTTGTGGGCAGTCTTGAGCATAGTGATAGTTGGGTTCTGGAGGTTTTCAGCTGCCAGGGCTGGGTCCCTTGGGGCAGAGAGGGCTCTCACCCTTCTCTCCCAGATGGGAGCAACATGATTCCTGCCATAGCCATGCCACCGGACCCTGCACCAGGCTGTTCAATCAGGGCTCTACAGAGGGGGCAGATGAGAGCCCTTCCCACCCCAAGGGACTCAGCCCCAGCAGCCAAAAACCTCCAGAACCCAACTGCTGCCACACTCAAGGCTGCCCCTCGCATGCTTGGATGCAGCCACTCCGCACGCATGAGTGAATCTATTCCTGGTTCTGACGACCATATCATAAGACACACCCTACCTATATTCCAAGAGTACAGCACCTTATTTGATGGGGTTCAAATAGTAGGTAACCAATCATGGAGTGAAATATATATGTGTGTATATATACATTTATATTTACAGATACACACACACACATATATATGTATGTATATATATACGAAAGTTCAGCAGACTCAACGTTTAACAACATTTTAGTGATATCTTATCGCTTGTCATCCTGTTATTCATAGATTTGCTCGATGGGTGCCAATAACGTCTCCATTCATCCCTGTCACATGCTAGTGTAGCCCAATGTCATCTGCTCTCTCCAGGAACATGAAGAGCTTCAAACCGTTTATTCAGGGCCTTGGTGAAGAAGTTTGACCATCTTTAGGTGGGCGGCCATGTGGTCTTTTGACGTCCCGTGGAATCCAGTTGGTAACAGATCTAGTTCAGTGGTTGTCTCTGAATCACATTAAGTGTCCGGCCCATCTGATTTTTGACGCTTTAAAATGAGACAGTGTTCCTGATTCTTGATCGCCAATTGAGGTTGGAACTCCGGATTCCTTCTCTCACTTGGGTGGGATGTGATATTCTAAGCATAGCTCTTTTGATTCCTTTTTGGGGTACCCAAATAGCATTCTCATCCTGTTTTCATAGGTCTCTGAGGCATATGTTAGTGCAGGGAGAATGGTGGAGTCAAAAAGATGTGCCTGGAGCCAGAGGTTCTTTGTCCTCTTAACCACTTCTTCAACACTCTTGAAGGCATTCCACGCTGCTCTCTCCCTCCTGGTCAATTCTGGTGCCAGGTCATTTCTCATGTTGTGTTCTCGACCCAGGTATACATAGCTGTTACATTTGGAGATGTTTGTTCCTTTGAGAGTAAATGAAACGAAAGGGACCAGTTTATTTTTCATGAACATTGTCTTAGTGAGATTTAGCTGCAGTCTGACATTTTTACATTCGTGGTCGAAGTAGGCCAGCATATGTGTCACTTGGTTAATGTTTGTTGTTATTAGAACGATGTCATCAGCAAAGCGGAGGTGGTGTAGTTGCCCACCATCTATCTTCACTCCCATTCCTTCCCATTCCAGTGGTCGAATGACGTTCTTGAGGGTGGCACTGAAGAGTTTCAGTGAAATGGTGTCACCCTGTCAAACCCCTCTCTTTACGTCCATGAACACTTCTTTGTAGAATGGCGAGATCCTGGTGGTGAATCCTTAATAAAGCTTGCAGAGGATCTTGATGTACTGACTTTGAAAGCCCTGTTTGGCTAGGGCTTCGATGACCGCTTCAGTCTCAACAGAATTAAACGCCTTCTTTAAATCAATGAATGTTAGACAGAGTGGCATCTTGAACTCTCTCGAGACCTCAATGAGTTTGATCACTGTGTGGATATGGTCTATCATGCTGAGTCTCCTTCAGAACCCGGCTCGCTAGCATGGTTGTCCTTCTTCTATTGTTCTGCCTATTCTATTCAGGATGACATGAGCGAACAACTTGTAGATGACAGACAGCAGGCAGACTGGGCAATAGTTGCCGATGTCGTGGATGCCTCCCTTCTTGTACAACAGAATGGTCCTACTGGTTTTCCACTGAGACAGAATCTTGCATTCAGACAGGTAGCATGTAAAGAGCCGAGCCATTGTATTGATGAGTACTGGCGGCAGATTCTTCAGGTGTTCGAGTCTGACCTTGTCCGGATCAGGTGCTGTACGCATCTTTACCAACAAATTGGCGTGTTGGCTTTTGGAAGGGAGGACTTTGGGAATGACATATCCATACTGCGGAATTTGGTATGTGGGCAAGTGGACATGGCTACCAAAGAGATCTGAGTAAAAGTCATGGATAACCTTTTAGATTGCCCTTCTAGAAGATGTAATAGATCCATCACGACGTCGGAGGGCAGTCATCTTGGTCTTATAATTGGTGAAGGACAGGCGGGTGTTGCGAATATTTTTTCTGGCTTCTACCACATTGGTCAACCCTGCTGCTCTTCTCTCTTTGAGGTCTTCCTTTATCGCTTCTCTGCACAGCTTTTTGAGCTCAGACCTTAGCTTTTGATTGCCTCAGGCTCAAGCCGGACCACATTGGCGAATGAGCTTGAGAGTTTCCGAAGAGAGGCGACTTTTTGTGGCTTTCTCTCTCTTTGTGTTCCTAGCACAATCATGGAGCTGATCATATTTCTCATAGATGTTGTCAACAATAGCATCTTCCCATATTGCTGCAGTTGTGCCAAAGGGTTCCCAGTGGTCATTATGGGAGTTCTCTTCTTAAACTTTGCAGCCCTTTCTCCCCTCTCCATGAAGTAGAATTTCGCATGAAGGAGGCGGTGGTCTGATCCCATTTGAAATTTTGGGACAACAGCGACATTGGTTAAGCAAAACTGTCGATTGAATATGATGTGGTCAATTTCATTGTGGAAGTGTCCACCAAGAGACTCCCATGTCCAACGTTCAGATTCAGCCTTCTAGAACTGTGAGTTACCATGGATGGTCTTGGTTGACATGATGAACTCAGACTGTCTCTCACCCTATTCGTTCCATTCTAGGCCATGGGTCCCCATATGGAGTTATTCAGGTGACCTTCTAGGTCCTATCTTGGCATTAAAATCACCAACAATGACCTTGTAGAAGGTGTGGTCTTCTTTCTAGAACTTCTCCAGCTTTATGTAGAATTTCTCAATTTCTTCTTCGTCATCATTGGATGTTGGAGTGTAGACAATGAAGATAGAAGTGCTGTCAATGAGCCACATCTATTCAAATGTAAGCATTCGATTTGAGTTGTTAGGTATTCGAATGAATCAATGCTCATGGCCAAGTTCGTGTTGACAAGGACACCGACACCACCAATGCCTCTACTGTAGCAACTGAGGAACAGTTCTTCTCCAGTGTCGAAAACGGCGTTATATGCCGTCTCGTCTCCATCAATCCAATGATGTCGTACTTTATTTTCCACGTTTGCACCATCAGGTCCTCGATGAATGCTTCTGATGCCAGCGTAGGTGTATTAAAAGTGCAAATAGTCATTTTAGTCCTTCTTTGTTTTGGCAGCCTACTTCAGCCCTGAGATTTTATTAGCCTTTCCTTGTTTGGCCTTCTTAACACCACCGTACTGGGGGCTCTTCCAGGGTTAGGGGAATGAGGTCCATTGTTGTTACTGTTTTTGGCATATTGAATATGCCACGGGTCGCTTGACAGGCTCTTCTGTGCAGGCAGGATACTCTTGGTAGCTTGCTGGGCTTTCTGAGAGGGATGGAGGCTTTTAAGGCAGCCTGTAAGTGCCATTATAAGTGTTCCAATGGAACCCCATCAAATATGGTGCAATGATGATGGAAAATGGGTAAGAAGTGTTTATGGTCTGTCACGCAGCCACTTTGTGGCCGCATGGTGCAGAAGGAGGTCAGGAGCGTGGCGGCAGTTTGGTCATGGAGGTCAGCTGATGAGGAATTTATCTGGCTCCGGCAGGGTGGGTCTTAAGGGTGTGACCCTTAGGTCGCCGGAGATTGGTGGTAGCAGGCAGAAAACCTTGGTTTCCGGGTCCGTTGAGCCTGGTACTGTAGGACTTCACTTGTGCATGAGGTATATATATCTTATAGGATATAGTGATATCTTATAAACATCTTAATGAGCCCTATCAAAATAGAACAATTATTACACTCTTTCCTCTATGGATGCTTTTTGTAGCATTTTCAGCAGTTCTTCATAACAAACAATACAAAATATATTATTTTGGTTCTGCTTTGGACAGGGACTGGGATTTGAGATGGAAACATACCAAATATGGGAAGGTGTAATGGTGGTCAGATTGGTGTTTGAATATTACACGTAATAAAATATTGTTAACTACCTTATAAAATTAAAAATATAAATAAAAGAGAAAAAATATTTAAAAAATAGATTAAAAGGACTAAAGTAAAAGATAGCCCCTATCCATGAATTTCAACTTTATTTAGATGGGCCTCACGCATGAAGGTACCGGCAGAGGAACCCAGGTGTGTGTAATCCCATCAACGGCCAACATCCAGAGACATAAAAGCGAGCTCCCAGAAGAGAGCAATGCAGAGAGTCTCTTGCCCGCACACCTGGCTATTTTCCCCGAGGCCCCTCAGAGGGGATGGGCTCCAGCTTCCCTCCCCACCCCGAGCAGAGCTCCCGGTGGCCGAAGACCACTGGAACCTAGCTACAGCCATGCTCGAGGCCCCTTTCCACATGTTCAGATGGGCCTCACCCATGAAGATACTGGCAGAGGAACCCAGGTGTGTGTAATCCCATCAACGGCCAACATCCAGAGACTTAAAAGCAAGCTCTCAGAAGCACGCGGCCGCTTTGCGGCTGCGCAATATTCTGTAGCCTACTTCTCCCTCTGGGAGAAACTGGCAAGCTTTTGAGAGTTTCCTGCCCACATGGAACAGCCTTGCAAGCTTCCCATGTTGTAGTCATATGCTAAATCCAGTAAAAAGCTGGATCCCATTCCCCTGACCCTGAAAGAGCCTCCAGTGTAACATCATTGGGAGGGCCGAGTTGAGAGAGACTTCTAAGATCTCAGGGAAAGGATGAATGGAAAGGTTACTGAACCCGCTCGAGAAATCGATGATTAAGGGGATTTCGTGATCGTGATTGTGATTTTTATTGAACAGAATATTGGACACTTTGGAATGTTCTGTCTTCTACAGACTTTCAGCAGACCTTCTAAAATACTTTAAATATAGAGTAAGTTTATAGAGTACTAATACAAAATTAAAGGTATGTTAGTCACATAGGTTAGAAAATAAAAAGCATCTTATAGCTGTGTTCTTCTATGTCCCTCTCCCTGTTAGGTAAACACTATTATATGGAATTATTTTTTTAAAAAAATCATGAATATGTCTTAAAGCTAATATTATATTTGGATACTTCAGAATTGAATATTATTCTGAGGGGTTTTGGGGCTTTACATAAGTGGTTGTCATATTTTATGTTTTTCTGGAATTTGTTTTTATCATACAATATGCTTTTATATAAAGTATGGCTTTAGCTCATTTGTTTCCATGATCTATTATATTTTTTGTTATGAATATTCCCCAATTCTTAAACCCATTCTTCCACTGACAGTCATTCACATTGCTTCTATTTAAATATATTTGTATGGGGCCAGAGAGATAGTACGCCAAATGAGGGCTTGCCTTGCATGTAACTGACGCAGGTTCAATTCCCATCACCCCACATGGTTCCCTAAGCACTGTCAGGAGTATTTCCTGAGCACCAGGAGTAAGCCAAGCACCATAAAGTACGGCACACACGTCCCAAAATAATTAAGATATTTTTGTAATAAGGTAGTAATGAATAGTTTGTAGTTTTCAAATACAAATTTGCAGTGGTTTATTGAATACAGCAACAGCTGTGCTACATTATCCAATATGGTAGAATCTTATTACATGTGGTGATTGAGACATAAAATATTCCTGGCCAGAACTGCAGTGTCCTGTTAAGTGTAAAATATATACCTGTTTCAGAGATAGTGTCAAATAGAGAATGTAAGATAACGCAATATTTTTTAGACTGATTACATGTTGATATTTCAGATAAATCATATTAAATAAAACTGTAACACTGTTGTAGCACTGTTGTCCTGTTCATCGATTTGCTCGAGCGGGCACCAGTAACGTCTCCATTGTGAGACTTGTTGTTACTCATTTTTTTTTTGTCATATCAAATATGCCACGGGTAGCTTGCCAGGCTCTGCCATGCGGGTGGGATACTCTCGGCAGCTTGCCAGGCTTTCCGAGAGGGATGGAGGAATCAAACCTGGGTCGACCGCATGCAAGGCAAACGCCCTACCCACTGTGCTATCGCTCCAGTCCTTAAATGAAACATATTATTAAAATGAACTGTACCTAATTCTTCTTACCTTTCTAAAAATGTAACTGTTGGGAAGTTAGACTTGTCACAAGCTCATGTTTTATTTACCTTGGGCTATGCAGGTTTAAATAACCTCCAAAATTCTTTAACCAATTTAGTCTTTCATTAATGATGTTAATAAGTGTCTCCTGATTTCTTGTTTTCACAAAGTATTGTTAGTCTTATTTTTTCCAATTTAGCTTAAAATAAAATATTTATGGTGATATTATTTTTTTAATTTCTACTCTGGGTGACAATTATGTACATTTATTATCTTTTTTGTTTCTCTTACAAATGTCTCTTAACCGTCTCTCCTTTGGGTTTATTGGTTTGTAGACCCTTGTCTCCAATATGTCTTAAAACATTTTCTAGACATCATTTGATGTATAAAATGCTTGCTGTATCTCTGCTCCTCCCTCTAGGTAAGTGCAGTTCTGTGGACCAACTGTGTCCTCTGGCCATTTGTTATTCCCTTACTATGTATCTTTATAGCCCACAAATGGGAGAGCCTGTTCTGTATCTGTTCCTTTCCTTCTGACTGAATTCACTCAGTATGGAAGCCTCTAGTTCAATTCATGTGGTAGAAAACTGTATGGTTTCATCTTTTCTTAGTATTCCATTATCAATATACACCCCAATTTCTTGGTTCATTCATCTGTAGTTGGACATTTGGGTTGTTCCATATCTTGGCTACTATACTAAGTGCCATGATGAATACAAATGTATTTATGTCCTGGCTCGGAATAAAAGGTGTTTTCTGTGGGTGTGTGTTTCATACCTTAAAGAATAAACTTTAAGAAAAATGTATAGATGTAATATTGAGAATGTGTTTAAAACCCCAGATTAATTATGCACAATTTAAAAAAGTAATGGTATTTAATAACTAGGAAAAATCAAGGTTTGAAATTTACACACATTTTACACAGATAAATTTCCCACGAAGGTTATTTTCTTTTAAAAGTTTAAATAACGATTCCTTTATAGTGTGTATGATGACTTGTCACCCAAATTAGGGACTGTACTTTAATTTAAGGTAATTAATAGGATATGCTAAATGTTAACATTTCTCAAATTAGAATATATTTAAGTAAATGCTTTATAATGTATAAAAATTCCATTCCTTTTGAGAGTTCTATTACAACTATAATTTAGGGTAGGAAAAAATTTCATTTAATTTTATTTTTTGGCCACACCCAGCAGTGCTCTGCTCTCAGGGACCATTCTTGGAACACTTGGACCCATATGTTATACTAGACATCAAACTTAGGTCAGCTGAGTGCAAAGCAAGAAACTTACCTGTTGTAATACCACTCTGGATGCAAGACATTATTAGTCTTACTTTCTTTGTAAGCTTCTTGGTATGAATACAAATTTTCTTTTAAACATACAAAACATATATTTCCACAGGTGTAGATTAAATGTAGAAAATAAAGGCTACATGAAAATATTGTTGGTATATTAAGTAGGGGTACTTAAATTGAGAAGATGACTAAAGAAGATGAAAAAGCACTTTCTTATTATATTGCTTGTATAATCATATATTCACTGTCACTGTTTTGTCACTGTCATCCCGTTGCTCATCCAGTTGTTCGAGTGGGCACTAGTAATGTCTCCATCTTGAGACTTGTTGTTACTGTTTTGGGCAAATCGAATATGCCACGGGTAGCTTACCAAGCTCTACTGTGTGGGAGAGATTGATAGCACAGTGGTAGGGTGTTTGCCTTGCATGCGGCTGACCTGGGTTTGATTCCTCCACCCCTTTTGGAGAACCTGGCAAGCTACCAAGAGTATCTCGCCTGCAGGGCAGAGCCTGCTAATCATATATTAGTTAAAACAATTAATAAAATGTTATATATTTTAATTTCACTTAAAACTTTTACACATATGTACTACACCAAAACTCACCCACATTATCGGTCTTTGTTTTGAGAGGGGAAAAAAGGCATAGCTGATCATTTTTGCTTACCAATTGGACATTATTATTTTGAAGACTATTTTCTGAACCTGAAGATGAGGGACAGAAATAAGAAAGAAAATGGAAGAAAAAAGTCTCTCATTCAGTGAGATAGGAAGGACACATTTTGAAGATTTTCCAGCTGATAATTTACCCCCAGGATAAGACATGTACAAACATATTTTCCAACAACAAAGCCAGTTCTGTCTTTTAGAAACAAAGAGGAATAAAAGCATTCCTAAGTGAAATTTTTTTGAAGACTACCTGTGTTGTCAATTGTCAACAGTTTTCTTTGAAAAAGAATCTGCAAATATATATGCAGTGGCTAAATTCCCAAACTGGGCACTAGATTAAAAATATGCCAAAGCAAAAGCATGCCAAGATCTGTATACCTTGGACTCTCAGAGTAGGGAGAGTGGCCCGCTCAGTTGAAACCTGCAATTGGGTATTAGGGAGAGCAGAGAGGCGTTGTGGGGAAATTTATGAACCTACTTGAACATCATAAGTTTGAAATTTCCAGATGAAATTGAGGCTTGTATGATTCCATTTATCACACTTTCCATTTCAGGCTGTCTGAGTTTAAGTGACAGCTTGCTCCCCACCCCCCACCCCCAGGTCACCTGATGAAATTGAGGAGTAGAGCCTGCTTGGCACGTAGGCAGCAGATGAGGGGAAGGGGAATAGCAGCAGGGGAATGTGGAAAGAGGGAGCTCCTGGTGGTGGCCCTGAGCGAGGAGAGCTTTCAGAGAGGAGGAGGGAGGATGCATGGGAGGGATCTGGAAGAAATACTGACAACAAAAGCAAAAATCAACAAGTAGGACTATAGCAAACACAAAAGCTTGAAAAAGAATTAACAGGATAAAACGACAGTCTGCTGAATGACAAAGATTGCATTGCAAATATCGGTAGAATAGGGGGTTAATATCCAATATACATAAAGAATAACACATTTTAGTTTTGGAAACAAAACCCAAACTATCTGAGTAAAAATGAGCAAAAGAGAAAGACAGACATTTTATTTTTCCCAAAGATGAATTAAGACATTCCTATCACTATTCATCAGAAAAATGTAAATCAGACACACCTTGATCTCTCTTACCTCCCACATCTTGGAATGGATATTTTCAAGAGGATGGGGAGTATGCTGTCAAAGATATGGTGTGGATGCAAATTGGTTGAACCACTATGAAAAGTCATGAAAGCTCAAAAAATTCAAAACAGAGCTATTATACAATCCAGAAATTCACTTCTGGGTAAATACTGGAGGAAATAAAAACAGGGGCATAATGAAATTTATGTAGTCTGATGTTTACTGCAGAATTAGTCAAAATAGTCAAATATAGAAACAACCTAAATAGTCACCAAGAAATGAAATTAAAAAGAGATGTGGAATATAGCTCTCTACATATTTATAGTACATATAATGGAATATTAGTCAGCGGTGAGAAAGGAGGAACTCCTGCCTTTACAGTAACATCAACACATCAAACTAAGCAAGATCAATTAGAAAGGAAAAGACAAATACTTCGTGATATGACTAATAGGTGGAAGGTGGAACATAAAAATATTCAACCTGAAACCATGGTGAAATGGTGGTTACCAGCAGCTGGGTGCTGGGGATATAAGATTTCAGGTTGTAATGGGAGTAAATAAGTCTTTGAACTCTAAACACAATATAATAAATATAGACAATAATAGGTTCTAGATGATATAATGTAATTGCTTCAATGGTAATCATATTACAGTATATGGATATTTCAAAGTAACATGCTGTAAATGTTACATTTACAAAATGTAATATGTCAAATTTATCAAACAAAAGAAAGGGGGGAATTTCTCATTCAGCTTGCAGCTGAGGTTTTTTAAAATGCCAAGAGAAGGATAAAAGGGGAGCAGGAGGGCAGGGTAAAAGAAATAGTCCAGCTGTTTAAGTCAGTGCTCATTAAATACAGAAGGACCTTGATTTAGAACTATAATCAGTCAGAAAAACCAGCAGAACAAAAGAAACACAGAAAGTTACTGCCTGCAGGAAGAAAGTCTCCGTGGCATCTTTGTTAGTGCTTTTAAAATGGGAGAGAAGTGTAAAGATGGGTCAATTATTTGAGTAGCCCTCAACATGTGGTTACTTGCCTCACAGAGAGCAGGATGTTTGCTTGACTGTCTATCAACTCTGATTTCCTTAGAAAATTGGAGAAGTACCTTACCCATCCTGATCAGATGTGTGGAGTGTTTCTTGATGCAGTCAGATCTCTCTGTGCCTCACTGGGCAAGTAAAAGGGACAAAAAAGCAAAAAATGGTCCAGTTGAGCAATACTTAAGTCACGCCCCCACTACAACAGTTTTCTTTTACCTCAGACTGCTACTTTTCTTTCCTTTTTGTGTTTCTGTTAAAATCTTGAAATATTCTATGTGTATGTTTTTTGCATTGTTTTCAAGACCCATCAAAAAATGTTACCTTAAGAAGAACAGATTATGGATTTCCAGAAATTTGCAACTGGTTTAGATCGACTCCAGATACTTTTTAAAGCATATAACTTGAAATACAAGTAGTATCATAGTAGAATTAAAATATGAAAACAAGGGGTATGGATCAACTTGTATCTGTGGGGTTAACGCATCAGCAGCCTGATGGTGCCTTCAGGCTTCCTGTTACCCCCAAATTGCTGCTGTGCCTCTGGCCAGATCCCAACAACTTGGGACCAAGTTTTTTTTTAATTGAATCCCATGAGATACCATTATAAAGCTTTCGTGTTTGAGTTTCAGTCATACAATGATCGAACACCCATCCCTCCATCAGTGTACATTTTCCACCACCAAAGTCCCCAGTATCTGTCTCCCACCACAATCCCTCCCCATACTCTCTCTCTACTTTGGGGCATTATGGTTTGCAATATAGATACTGACAGCCATCACGTTTAGTCCTCTATCTACTTTCAGCACACATCTCCCATCCTGAATGATCCCTCCAACTATCTTTGACTTAGTGATCCCTTGTCTATTCCAGCTGCCTTCTCCCCTAGCTCATGAGGCAGGCTACCAACCGTGGAGTGATCTTCCTGGCCCTGTCTCTATTGTCATTGTCAGTTTCCTATTATGTTATTTTATGTTCCACAAATGAGTGTAGTCACTCTATATCTGTGGCTCTCTTTCTGACTCATTGCACTTAGCATAATACTCTCCATGACCATTCACTTAAAAGCAAATTTCATGATTTCATCTTTTCTAATAGCTACATAGTACTCCATTGTATAGATGTACCGAAGTTTATTTAACCAGTCATCTGCTCTCAAGCACTCGGGTTGTTTCCAGATTCTGGCTATTGTGAACAGTGCTGCAATGAACATACAGATAAAGATGTCATTTCTACTGTGCTCTTTTTCTCCCTCAGGATATATTACAAGAAGTGGTATTGCAGGATCATGTGGAAGCTCAATTTCTAGTTTTTCAGGAATGCCATATTGTTTTCCAACAAGGGTTGGACCAGTGGGAATTCCCACCAACAATGAAAGAGAGTTAACTTGGGACCAAGTTTCCTGAGAAATTAAATGACCAAAAGTTAGGTGGTGTGGGGAGTCATGCCCACAAACCACCTCTGGCTCAGCTATACAAGCTCATTTATCAGCCTTGCTTCAGAGACCCTTAAATAAATCTCGAAAGAGATCAAAAGCAGGCCATTTAAGCTCATAACAGTCATGAATCAGACTCACAGATGAATCTCAAGGAGAACAACACGCTGCAGAGATGTTTTCCCACCCTGCGCCTGGCTGATTTCACTGGGGCACCTTGCAGGGGGCCAGATATGTCCCTCCACCTGCCCCAAATGAACCCTGGTTGCCACAAACCTCCAGGACCCAATTGCTGTTATGCTCATGGCTGACCTTCAAAGATTCGTCCTGAGCCCCCCCCACACACATGAGAATGAATCTGCTAGAAAACCCAGGTATGAGGGACCACGAATGACTGAAAGCTTCAAGCTTCATGGAGTCAGGGATGGTGAACCTCCCCCACTCCCCTCCCTTCTGGTTTCCTGGCAGTCATGTCCAGGAACTGCTTCTGGGTACCATTTAAGCACATTAACGGCCACGATTCAGAGACTCACAAATGAATCTTGGAAGAGAGCAGCACACCACAGATATGCCTCTGGTTACCAAATATTTAAAATTTTTAGAATTCTAGGAGCATGCAGCCACTTTCTCAACCACTTGACACCTCATACTATTCTTGGCAGGCAATACAAAATAAATTATTTAGCATCTGCCTAAGGGGCAGGTTGGGGTGGTGGTGGGAAGATTAAAAGTAATAGAGGTGGGAAGGTGTAATGGTGGTGAGATTGGTGTTAAAATATTGAATGTAAACAACTACTGTGAACAATGTTATGAAAAATTTAGAAATTAAAAAATAAAAATCAAAGTAATGTGGAGTTCATGCTTGCTTCAATCAGCTTGATCAGTGGCTGAATAAATAGCAGTACTCCTACAAAAAATAGAGTGAAAAAATGGAGTCATAGCAGAATCAAAATTTGAAAAGCTGGATTTCTTGATGTAAAAAACACATTTTGAAAACAAAGACCATTTGTCCCCAAATGAAGTGTTTGAATTGGTACAATATGATGCTTTACCTGAAAAAATTAATAATGAATTAATGACAGAGGATCTGTCTATACCCACACTCTCTTTTTATTGGGAGAAACAATTTATCCTTGAAATAAAGTTTGGTACTTTCTCCTCACAGCCTCACAGGAAGTCATTTTGTGAAATGGAAGTTGATAAGTTTGATAAGCAATTAACATGTGCTTCTTTGAGATAAAGCCAAATGTTTCATTAGATTTTTAGATAATGGTATTTCAAGCCTTTCATTCAAACACACGTGTAGCATATTAGAAATGGTCCTGTGTGAAGCTGTTGCTAAGATGATAAAGAAAGAAAGAAAGAAAGAAAGAAAGAAAGAAAGAAAGAAAGAAAGAAAGAAAGAAAGAAAGAAAGAAAGAAAGAAAGAAAGAAAGAAAGAAAGAAGGAAGGAAGAAAGAAAGAAAGAAAGAAAGAAAGAAAGAGCATCTCTCTTTAGCAAAGCCCTACCATAATGGATCTTTTTCACATGCACTTTCACATGAAACAGGCAACAATCAATGTCTAATGAGATCATCCAAGTTTTGTGATATCTGTTGGTTCAGATGGTCCTGAGAGCTGTATGTTGTTTTCAAGTGCATCAGAAAGAATGCAAAGTACCAGGAAGTGAGAAAAGAAACTTGATTCACGAGTTCAATTGACTTGAAAATACCTCAGCAATCTGGGACACACTATAGACTCATAGTTGACCCATTGTACTCTGAAATTCAAAAGACAATAAAATTAGGGGCTTCTTTGAAATTGAGTGTGCTGACTCAGCACTTCCCTTGGCTCTTTACCAAGTGTCTGAAGTCTAGGCTGTAAAATGGTAAGATGCAATACTCTGATTGAATAAGATATGGTAAGATATGTTGATGGCTTATACTTCACTTGGTATTGGTATTGACTACAAAATGTGTACTTCAAATCTTTTGCAAAATTAGGAAATGTCATTCCCAGTACAAAAATATCTTGCAGGCTAGCTGAGAAATAACACCACTCCAGAGAAAAGCACTGGCTATCTTTCAGATTAATATAAGATTATGGTCCATGATTGGGTTAGATGAGGTAAAAATTTCCCACTACTCTTCCAGATATACAGGAAATTGTTGTGCTTGAAATAGATTTGGGCTAAGTAACTAATTAAAAGAATTTGGATCAAGAAATGTGACATGGAATGTTATGTGATGTTGATATTTCCAGTTCTTATTCAGGAAAGCTTATTACAAAAAGGTTGAAAGATAATTGAGAAAATAATTTATATGGTGGTGAGAGATATTTGTGTGAAGATAAAATACAGAGTCCTTTTCATTGAGATGGAGAGGCTGCCAAATAGCTCTTGGTGATAATTCTATGCACAAAATTTTCATAGTGGGCCTCAATACCTTGCCAGATGAAAGCTTTTGCTCAGTTTAAAGTTGGAAAAGAGATTTGAGCTTCCCCCAAGGATAATGTGTTAAGCTTGGTAATTAAAGACTGTTTTTCATAAATAATGCCAAAAGCCTATTGGGAACATTGGGCTCATATATTATTGTACTTTAAAAAAAAGGGTCTAATATAATTTTTGATATGACTGCAAATATACAACTTATACCAGAATATGACACTGAATCACATTTTCCTAATAAAAAATATTAAATTATAGTAACTAAAACTGTGTATGTTTTCTGTAAATAATAACCAATTTTTAAAATATAAAAAAAATTTCTGTTACATAGTCCAGACTATTCTAGTGTGGCCTATGATCTAGCTTTAGATAATAAACAGCCTACAAAATATAGAAATTGAGACTATCTTTAGAAACTGTAATTGCAGCAAGACTGTATGAATTCATTGTGAATTTATCAATATGAAAATAAATTTGTATATCCTTATTTTAATCTTTCTACTTAATTCAATATTTATGTTTTAATTTATTTAGATTGATTTTATGTTTTGGTTATTGTGAATAACATGATCATATTATCATCATAGGAGTGCAGATGTTATTTTGAGTTAATGTTTTCGTATCTTTTTTTTGTTTTTGTTTTGTTTTTGTTTTTTTTTGCTTTTTGGGTCACACCCGGCGATGCACAGTGGTTACTCCTGGCTCTGCACTCAGGAATCACCCCTGGCGGTGCTCAGGGGACCATATGGGATGCTGGGAATCGAACCCGGGTCGGCCGCGTGCAAGGCAAATGCCCTACCCGCTGTGCTATTGCTCCAGCCCCGATGTTTTCGTATCTTTCACATAGGGTAGGTATTGTTGGGTCACGTGGAAAGTATTTTTACATTTTTATGAGGCCATCATAAAGTTTCCATAGAGGTTGCACAAATTTATACATTATACCAACATTGTACCAGAATTCTTTTTCTCCACAATTTTCATCACCACTTATTCCCAAACTTTTGTACATAGGGCATTGTACATAGGACATTCTACTGGTATGAAGTAATATATTATTTTGGTTTAGATTTTAATTTCCTAAGTAACAAATGATGTTGAACCTTTTTTCTTCTTCATGCCTGTATGTTGTGTGTACTTTGAGGAGTTGTCTAGCTAGGTCTTTTGTCCAGTTTATAATTAAGTTGTTAGGTTTTCTGTTGTTGAAGGGAGAGATTTGTTTATATTTTTTGATTCTATGTTATTAAATTATTTAATAGGAGCCATACACAGTAGTTCTTGGGTTGGGGTGGAGGGGGCCAGGTTTAGTCCAAGCAATGCCAGTGCTGCATCACAAACCTGATGGTTCAGTGCTCAGACTCTGCAATGCAGTCATACTCAGGTCCAGGTCCAGCAGTGCTTGGGCTATCAGTAGCAAACTGTGTGGTACTAAGGGTTTAAGGGCATGCAGCACTAGAGATCAAGTTCAGGACATTGCACGTGGTAGGTATGTTCTCTTCACTTGAGATATCTCCCTGGCCCAAATTTAATACTATTTGAATTCAAATTATTTTGTATTTTAAGGCGATGTTTTAAGAATATGCCAAAATTAAACTTCAGTTTAATGGTGGTACCCTGATACATATATTGACTCTGACCCAATCTCAGTCAGTATCTAACTCATTTATTCTTATTTTTGATCATTTATTATTTTTTTAAACTTGAATCACAGTGACATACACGGTTACAAAATTGTTCATGATTGGGTTTCAGTCATATAATGTTCCAACACCAGTCCCTTCACTAATTTACATTTCTCATCACCAATGTCCTGTCCCTCCATCCCTTCCCCATATGGCAGGCACTCTCTTTCTCTCTTTCTCTCTCTCTCTCCCCCTTTTTGTAGCCCATTTATTCCACCCCAAAACTACACTTCACACTCTATTACCAAGTATCCTAGATCCCTCCTGATTTGGGGTTTTTACGTTTTCTCTTTCCTATACCTCAAATGTTTTTTACTGCTTTTCCTCCAAACACATTTGGTCTGCTGCCTCTTTTTGGAAAACAAAAATTGAATTCAGCAGTGTCCCCCCCACTTTGGTTACCCTGGAAGTTTCCCTTTGACAAATTAAAAGAAATGCCTCCTAGTGCATTGGAGGCTACTAGCACTTCCTCAGGGCCCTTTAGCACTCCCCAGGGACCACTATCACCCACTTTGGGAAGCACTGCTCCAAAAATTTTATCGTGGCTAGTTATATTTCAGGCTATATGTCATCTCTTTAGGCGAGCCCTCCCTAACTTTAATGAAACAAATATTTCCCTCCAAGCTGACCTTTCATAAATCTCCCCAAGTCACTATCATGACCACCATAGATATTTAAATTATTTGTTTGACAAACAATATTGGGAACAGATGCAGGAAACTTGCCTGTTTCTCCACTGCTGCGCTAGAGCAATAGATCACATCACAGCATTGCTGGGACCAAAAGGACTAATAAAATTCTGGCTATCTCCCAAGGATTTGCCTGTTTATTGACAAACACAGAAGAACTACTCACACAAAAAACGTCTTTTGGGGGACTGAAGAAATAGTACAAGGGATAAGGCACATGTTTTGTGATCCCCTAACATTTATTTTAAAAGAAAAATTTATAGCTTCCTGACCCTTTATTTAAAACGTTTTAAAATAGGAGTGATCCCAAGGCAGAGTAAGGAGTAAAACCCAATTACTGCCAGTTGTCACTCACAGACAAAGACAAAAGAGGTATTTTTAACAAGTATTTAGACATTTTTATTAAGTCACCATGATTTACATAGTTGTTCATAATAGAATTTCAAACATATATAATATGAACCCTACCACTAGTCCTAAATTCCCTACCAATGTTCCCATGTTACCTCCCATCCCACCTCCCAACCTGCCTCCCTAGCAGGCATATTTTTAAGTTTAGTTATTGTAGTTTGGCTCTCATGTTTACAGTGTTGGATCTGTGGTTACTTATACCAAACCTCCACATCACTGATGTGCCCAGCCTCCTGCCCCTGTCACCTCATATTCACCTCTTCTGACTTTCATCCTTGATTTCTTTTCTTCCCTGTCTTCATTTGTAAGTATCTAGGTCAAGTATACTCTAGTCCCCCATTTGAATTTTTCATTCTCTTGTCCTGTTATTCTATATACCACAGAGAGGTGATATAGTACTGTATTAGTCATTCTTCTCTTGACATACTTCACTTAATATGATATCCTCCTATTTCATCCAACTTACAGCTAATTGCATGATTTCATCATTCCTTATGGTTGCATAGTATCCATATATATGTTATATAAAATATATAGTATTTAGTATTTATATGTATCTTCATTATATACTTACTTGTTATCGGACACCTGATTCCATAGTTTAGCTGTTGTAATAAATGATGCGATGAACAATGGTGTGCTCATATGTCCTTTTGAATAGTACTTTTGTCTCTTGAGGGCATATACAAGTAGGAGTTCTGGGTTCAATGGCATCTTAATTATGACTTTTCTTGGGAAATCTCTATAGGGATTCAACCAGACCACATTCACATCATCAGTGGATGAGAGTTATTTTTTAATAACACCCCTAAACAACATATTTTCTAGCTCTTTTTTTTATCTGTGTCATTTTCATTAGTGTAAGATGATATCTCATGTTGTTTGTCTTGAATTAGATTTGACTGTTAGCAATCAATGAGCACATTATCTGCCTTTTTCAGAAAAGAGTCTGTTCATTGACTCTCCCTTTTTTTAAAATGGGGTTTTATGGTTGATCATTGTGAGTTCTCTATAAAACTGGATTTTCAAAAGAAGAATCTTTTGATAAAATAAACGATAGAATTCCCCTAGGAATATCCAGGTGGGTGTCACATGGGCATAGGAATACATCTACTTGCCTCTAAGTTTTCCACCTACCTGTTAGTCATTAGTTTTCATCACCATTCATGAAAAGAGCAAAGAGATAAGTGTCACACTTGATTCTTCCTTACTCTCATCACCTTATCATTCAACCAGAAAATAAAAGCAATTTAAAATCCTAGTGTTTCTTTTATTTTGGGCTCTATTTTAATTTTCCTTCTTAAAAACATTTTTGTGATGTAGCAGTGTTAAATATTCTTTCCTTTATGATTTGTGTTTTTGTATCTTATTTAGAAAGTCTTATGTATCTATTGTGGTTTACATTGCCATGTGATTTTCTCAGATCTTCATTATTTTTTATGCTTGTGAGTACCACACTCATCAGTATTGGAGTGTTGGGGACATGTAAGGCTAATTCAGTTAGAATGTGGCTCTTTACTACTGAGCCACACCCCTTACCCTCTCTCAGTCCTTATAGTTTCTATGTGCTTCTCTCACAAAGGCTTCCACGTTTAAGAAACTTTCTTAGGGAATTGTTTTGAGATTGCTGAATATGCTTCTACCCCAAGTGCAGATAGCCAATGGTACTTGTGAGTTTCTGCCTCCATGGGGGTTTCTTGGGGGCATCATGACCTTCTATGAACCTATGAGAACCCACCTCCATTGACTCTAGATGAGATGAATTTTGGGGTCAGTTTGATCCTAGAGATTATCCTACGTCGGGAACTGTTTCTACCTCTATGTTTAACCTCCAGTCATCAATCATATTAATGAATTACCAACATATTCTTTCTTTTTTCTTTAACCAACAACATATGAAGAAAAATAGTTTTTTTTTTTTTTTATTGAATCACCAAGTGGAGGGTTACAAAGTTCTCAGGATTATGTCAGTTATACAATATTCAAATACCCCTTCCTTCACCAGTGCCCATCTTACATTCCCAACCCCCCCAGTCTATCTGCCGCCCCCTCCCACCTCCCTAGTCCCCACCCTTATACGTGATAGGTTTCACTTCATTTGCGCTTATCTCGATTACATTCCATGTTTCAACACACAACTCACTACCGTTGCTGGGGTTTCCCCCCAAAAAGAAAAAGACAGTCCTATTGCCAATGAGGCATTTGATAATTCTCCATTACTAAGCATATAGAGATATTAAGTCCTGCTGTTTGTTACATAACTTTTCTTTTTCCCCCTTGCCCCGCGCCACCGAGTTCACGCCTGTTTAGTAATCGCCACGCTGTCTGACAAAGGGAAAAAAAACCGAAGAGGATGGTTATTTCCCGTCATCAGCCGGCGTGGGGCTCTGGCTTAGTTGATAGTCTAGTAGAGTGTCTGGAAGCAGTTTCTGGAACCAAAGCTCTTGCGCTGATATCGGCTCCGGCTCGAGATACCACCAGCGTCCCGCTGGTCCATGTACCTAATTTTTCCCCTTATTTCCCATTCCCACGCCACCAGGTCTGTTTGCTTAATGGACATCACACTATGTTTGACACCACGCCACGTTTCTTCCCGAGAAAGAAGGATATTTCTTCTCAGCCAGCGTGGGGATATAGCTTAGTTCAGTCTAGAGAGATGGCTACCATTTTGATTGCCTTCAATATTTCAACAAAATACTTACTATTCTTGTTAGGATCACCCACAATAGTCCGACCCATTAAGAAGGAACCATTACATATTGCTGATACTAAGATGACATTAGGTCGCGCGGCCGCGGCAGCAGCCGCGCGGTTTTGGGTTTCTGTCTAAAGTCCAGGGAGAAAGTTGAAGGAGAGAGAGAGAGATTTCCGCACGGGGGACCTGGCGGAAACTCTCAAGTCACATACTGCAGGTTGCTGGTGGGCTGCCGGTGTCCCAAGCAGCTCCGTCCTCTTCGTCAGTCATTCTGGGGGTGCGGGCGCGGAGAAATGGGAAAGCCCACGTGGCTGCACTCTCTTTAAGTGTCCAATGTGGGCGGAGACCGGTACTTCCCCGCCCTCGATCCCCCGCCAGCCGCGCCGCGCACTTGGGTGCGTCTCTCCATTTTGTGCTCAGAAGTGGGATAGATGCTGTGCTGTGCCCAGAGGTTGAGGGGAAGAGAGATAGATTAAAGAAAAAAAAAAAAAAAAAAGAGAAACGCCAGGCCCCCGCTCGGGGGACCTGGCGGAAACTCTCAAGTCACATACTGCAGGTTGCTGGTGGGCTGCCGGTGTCCCAAGCAGCTCCGTCCTCTTCGTCAGTCATTCTGGGGGTGCGGGCGCGGAGAAATGGGAGAAAAATAGTTTTAATCTTTCTTAAGGCATTGCACTTGGAGAGGAGTGGAAGGAACAGAGGGCAACAATTGTAAGCGGGGTGCCAGAAAGATGAGACAGCAGGTAAGACACTTGCATTTCACAGGACAGACTCCAACTTCAGCTCGGGCATTGAATATAGTCCTTCAAACTCTGCCATAAATTATTACTGAGTGCAGAGCCAGGAGTATCTCCTGAGCATGGCCAGGTGAGGCCTCCAAACCAAAAACCAAAATCAGCTATAAGCTAAAATTTCCTTCATCAGCACATTGCATGACACAACACATAAAAACTGGCCAGCATGAGATGGTCCCTTGCCATTGATGAGGCAGGTCGGGCTTGAGGAAATAGAGAACAGAACAGCATGCTGACAATAGATTGACATAAGGAGACTGGGAGAAGTAATGTTAAATAGAAACACCCAACAGTGTTTACAGAGCTAGAGCAAAACTTGTACCTCTCCTCTCTGTTTCAAACTATCACAAAAACATTTGCTTTGCATGAAGAATAGTACCTTACACAAGTAGAATGTAGATGGTTTACTAAAAATTAGCCTGAAAACCCTGACTTACACTCATTGTGGGGGAGATGATGATCCTGTAAAAAATACACAAGAACTGCAACCTGCAAATGGAGCAACAGATTTGTGCTTCTCATGGAATATTCACACCAGGTCAAGGAAAACGAGCTGGTGCTAAGCAAAACAGTCTACAGTTTGCAATCTGTCAGCTTTCTTCTGAATAGTTTCCTATACTCTTGCTAACCTTCCACTCTTTATTAAATACCACGATATAAACTTGAGTCCTTTAGATGTAATATTACACTATATTCATATATTGAAATTATCTATTGCAAAACAATTCAAGGGGGTTAAAAATGGTGAGCAAACGAAAGCATTGGACGTACAGCAAATGAAAGCAACTTAAAGGAGAGACAGGTATGAATGCAACCTCCAAAATTATCTTTATTCGGAGAGTAATTGCAGCAACAATTGAAATAAAACTTTTTCATTGTTCAATGAGTGCATGGTCTATATTTGCTTCTTAATGAGAAGAATGCATTTGATTGATTTTTTAATTAAGAATTTTTAGTAATAAAAACTTGCTCACATACAGGAAATAGATCATTATTTTAACATTTGGTGGCCTTTTATTAAATATTCTGAAAAAATATAAACTCTGTAGATGCCAAATTTTGCAACATGATCTTCTTCAGTCTGTTACTATACAGAAGTAAGCAGCTGGGTGGAGAGAAAAGCAAAGTTTCTCTGCTCAGAAGAAAGATGGCTTTTCTTTATCTAGCCTCTCAAGCTATTTTAAAAAGAGACACTTGTAAAAGATTTACTTATGGTGTAATCTTAGACCAGACTTAGCAATAGATGCCCTTTTAGAAACAGAAAAAAGTAAGTGAAATAAAAAAATAAAAACAAAGTATGGCGAGTCTCATCACATAGTTATCTTTATTAGGAATTAATCGCTTCTCTTCCAGAGATTAAAATGTTACCAGATATATCTCTACAAAAAAAACCACCTTAGTGGCTGATTAAATGTTTTTTCCATAAAACATAGAGGATAAAAGCGTGCAGCCACTCTCACTGAACTTGGTGAGCTTTGTCTGGAGAATGGAGTGGTTATGTGGCAGCCACCTTGGGAGTGTTTTATTTTATAATTATTTTCAGTTTGGGGACAACACTGGCATTGCTCAGGGGTTACTCCTGGCTCTGGGGTTACTTGCAATTATTACTAGTGTGCTCTGGGAACCTATGGGATGCCGAAGATGGAACCTGTGTCGGCCAAGTCCAAGGCAGGCAGGCACATTACCCACTGGACTATCCTCTCTGGACCCAGTGTGAGGGTTTCAAAGAAGTGGTATGTGTGAGGTGTGAAGCACTGGGATTTTGGACCATTATACATCTAGGATCAGGAAGCTATTGTCAGTGATACGAATTAAGAAAGGGCTTTACTTGCTGGGTTTCTATGCCCTATGCTCCCCTCCCCCACAAAGTATAAGAGGGTTACTCAAGACACGTGCTTCCAAAGAGTGCTTCTAGTGTTAACAGCAAGAAAATGTAAGGTATTACATAGCCACAGTACACAATATTGAATACACTTAAATGTTAATATTACGTGATGTTCCTACCCTGAATCTCACCCAGACTGTATTAAGCCCCAAAAAACATCTTTGAAACTGGGGCTATAGGACAGCAAGTAAGGTGTGTGCCTTGCATGTGCCCTGGTTTGGTGTCCGGCATTGCATATAGTCTTCAAAGCCCTAATAAGAAGTGATACCAAAGGACAAAGCCAGAAGTAAGCCCCGAACACAACTGGGGTGGTGCCACTTCCCACAACCCCCCCAAAGCATCTTTGTATAGGGTTAGAATGAATTATTGGGAGGCAAAACAAGCCTTACTCCTTTGATTGCCAATAAGAATTTAGTAACATGCCTTATTATTAAGTTATATTCTCTAAAATAATATCTTTCATTTATGACAATTGATGCTAGCTTGTTCGGACAAGCCTCACGCATGAAGGTATCAGCAGAGGAACCCAGGTGTGTGTAATCCCATCAACGGCTAACATCCAGAGACTTAAAAGCAAGCTCCCAGAAACGCGATATTTTATAATCTACTTCTCCCTCTGGGAGAAACTAGCAAGCTACTGAGAGTTTCCTGCCCACAAGCTTCCCAGGGTGTATTCATATGCTAAAGCCAGTAACAACCTGGATCTCATTCCTTTGACCCTGAAAGAGCCTCCAATGCGGCATCATTGGGAAGACCAAGTGGAGAGAGGCTTCTAAAGTCTCAGGGACAGGACAGATGGAGAGGTTACTGAGCCCGCTTGAGAAATCGATGATCAACGGGATTTTGTGATTCGTGATGCTAGCTTTATATTGTAATTATGCTTTTAGTCTGATTAGTAGCACCCCTATTCATTTATTTGCTCGAGTGGGCACCAGTAATGTCTCCATTGTGAGACTTGTTGTTACTGTTTTTGGAATATTGAATATGCCACAGGTAGCTTGCCAGGCTCTGCTGTACAGGTGGGATACTCTCAGTAGCTTGCTGGGCTCTCTGAGAGGGATGGAGGAATCGAACCTGGGTAGGCCACGTGCAAGGCAAACACCTTACCTGCTGTGCCATCGCTCCATTCCATATTGTAATGATACTATAACATTTTTATTTGATGTGATTTTTTGTTATTGTTTTTGGTCCACAGCTGGCAGTATTCAGAACTAACTCCTGGCTCTGCACTCAGGGATTACGACTGATGAACTCGGTGGACCATAGTGGGTGCTGCGGAGGGGATCTAACCCAGTTCAGCACATTTAAGACAGCAACTTACTGTACTCTCTCTGGTTCTTGTAAAATTTTGTTTTTAGAACCATACTCCAGTAGGAATTATTGGAAAAGCAGTTTTGCGCTTATAGTTAGTCTTTGGGATGCCGCTCAGGTGTGTGAGTCTGAGTCTTGGAACCCTTCAACCCAAGATCCAGAGTTGCTGTCTCCTGCGCTTTGCTGTGTGAGGCTGTCTTCACATTTTATGCTGCATTGTGCTGCTTATATGCGTATGTTTTATGGCACCTGAAAGACACTGCTCATAAGCATGTAGCAGGAAAGAGATGGAGTCACCTTATGACCCCAAAGGCATACATATAGGCCAATGGCTTTGTGCCAGTTGCCAGAAGATTCTCACTGGCCATAGAGAACCAACACCTACTACAAATCTTGATGTGTCTTTTCTCTGTCTGAAAAAGTATTGCTCCATCTGGTATGTACCTACATTGAGCTTTCCTTGCTGACTCTGATGCCAAGATGTAGTGAGCAGAAATGTTCAGACATCTCTTAGTGATAGGTGATGAGTGTAACTCATCTGACAACTTAAAATATGATTTGTAGTAAACAACATTAGGCAAAGTAAAATATAGCCAAAAATTTTCACCTTGATTTGCTAACAAATCTGGCAAATACCAATTTGATTTAAAATTCAATGTTTCCATGGTAAAGATTAACTTTAGGGTCAGTATATTCTGATGTATTATTTTACCAGCTTTAAGCTTATTTAGGGTTGGAATGGAACCATTGCTTTGATGAAATCAAGCATCCAGAAAGCATCTTTGAGATATTAGGGGGTGAAAATGACAGCTCTACTTGGGGCCTAATAAAAAATACAGTGAACATATATTTACTGGCACAGATCAATATAATCAGCTCACTCACTCTAACTCTAGATATGCCACAAAGAAAAAGTAAGTCAAACTAAGTCTTTTTTCTACTTATTTACTGTCATAGTATACATAACATAACATTTATCATGTTTTTGTTGGGGGAAGTGTCACCCAACTTGCTTAAAGCTTACTCCTTACTGTGCTCGGGAATCACTCTTCGTCATGTTTGGGGCACCATATGTGGTGTCAGGGATCAAATCTGAGTTGGCTCCATGCAAGGAAAGTACCTTCACCTCCACACTATCTTTCCAGACCAAATTCATCACTTTACCTCCCAACCCTCTGACCTTTGACCAATCAACCCTGCCCCTTCCCTCTGCCAATGTTATTGTGAAGACCAGAATCGATACACTCCTCTCTGTGGTACTCAAACATCAGATTTAACTACCTGCCAGGGGGTTATACTGTCTATGACATTCACGGTCTGGTTTCGTTTTGTAGCCAACCTACAAAACAGGGCTTATTCCTAGCTATTTTCTTAAGATCACTCCTGGTGGGAATTTGGGGGCCATATGTGGTGCCAGTGCTCAAACCTGAGTCAGTTGCATGTAAGGCAAGTATCTTGCAAGATGAACACTGTACCATCTCTTAGGTCTATCTATCATTTAATTGTGGGTGTTCACTAGATTCATATTCTTTGTTACAGTGCTTGTACAAACCTGGCTGCAAAGCAGCTGATAAATTCTTGTGGCCCCAGCTATGACAGACAGCAGAGCTGCCTGGAGCATGCTATGACAATGGGGATTAAATTTATGACCCCATTCTTGTAAGGCAAACAAGTATTTTAGTTACTGAGCTATGTCCTGGTCTCCATTTTAACCATTTGTAAATTTACATATAAGTAGTTTTTATTGATTGCATCATTGTACAACATCACATGTCCATATACACAACAGTTTATCAACCCAGACAGAAATTCTGTATACAATAAACAAAAACTGGTTTTGTTCTTTAGTAAAATCTATTCTACTTCTTGTCCCTGTAGATTTTCCTACTCTTAGAATATTATGTATGAAGAACCATACAATGTTTGGTCTTTATTGTCTGAATTATTTCACTTAGAGTATTTCTAAAGGTCATCTGTGTAGAGTGTATTAGAATTTTATTCCTCTTAATAACTAAATAGTAATCCATTGTGTAGCTATACCACCTTTTGTTTACCCTATTTTCTGTTGAAAGAATTTTGGGGTGTTTCCACCTTTGGGCTACTATGAAGAGTTCGTTTGTGAATAATACCCTTTCTGCTTAATTATCTTTATTCAGATAGTATATTCTTTCCCCTTTCTTTTAAAGAGTGCCCTGGGGAATCACATTAGTTTCTTATTATTGCTGTAACAAATTACCAGAACTTATTGGCTTAAAATAACACAAATTTATTATTTTACAGTTGTGGAGTCCAAAATCAATCTCAATAGGCTGAAAGTATTGGCAGGGCTTTTTTTTTTGAAGGCACTAACTGACATTCTGTTTCCTTGCTTTCTTCAGCATCTAGAAGTTGCCTTCATTCTTTGGCCACTTGCCCCTTGTACTAAATGGATCACATCACCCCTAACCTTCTTGTAAGTATTCCTGTAATTACATTGGTCCCACTGGATAATGCAGAATTATCTCACCATCTCAAAGTCCTTAACTTAATATTATCTGCAAAATCCATTTATCCTATAAGGCCAATTATTCATATATTCTAGGATTCGGGAAGGGACATCTTTGGGTAGTTCTTATTCAGATTATCACAATGATTTTGACCACTGCAAGATGGCAGGAGTGGCCATGAGAGGGCTGATTCCATTTTCCCATTAGTTCCTTGGGATGTTGCTTAGGAAGCAGTTCCTTGAGGGAAGACCTCTTGAATGAACCAAGAGAGTTTAGTATTCCGTGGGAGCATGAGAGAACCATCAGACAATGGGAACAAAGCTGCACAGGTAAGTTGTCTAAGCCCCTGAAGTCACAGGGGATAAGGATAATAAAATTTTTTTTAGTGCTTACTACTTACTTGGCACATACAGCCCAAGAATGCCTAGCAATGTAGTAAAACTGGAGATTCAGATTTAAGGTATCTAACTCTACTGAGCTTCTATTGTGAGGGTTCATATCACTGAAGTACAATCAGAGAGAGGTCAATAGTCTCCACCCACTACAGCTCCTGCTTGTGACTCAGTGATGCATAGTCAGAGATCAGCCTTTTCTTTCTTTTTTTTGATTTGAATTTTTTAAATTTATTCTTTTATTGAATCACCATGTGGAAAGTTACAAAGCTTTCAGGTTTAAGCCTCAGTTACACAACGCTCGAAACCATCCCTTCACCAGTGCACATATTCCACCACCAAGAATCACAGTATACCTCCCCCCCTTCCACCCACCTCCTCAGCCCCCCACCACGCATGTATAACTGGTAAATTTCACTTTACTTTCACTTTACTTTGATTACATTCAATATTTCAACAAAAAACTCACTATTATTGATTTGGAGTTTCTCCCCCCTAAAGTCGACCTGCTGAAAAGATAGCATTTGGTAATTTTTTTCCCATTGATGAGAATGAAGAAATATGAGGTTGAGAGGCCACACTAGCAGTCGCACGTGTTTGGATTTCTGTATTTTAGTACTTTAGTAACTAAGTCCAGAGAAATATCTGCCAGAAATTGCATCATTGTAAGCTCGTACCTCTCTGCTACTTTATATTCACATATGAGTGCAATCTTTCTATGTCTGTCTCTTTCTTTCTGACTCATTTCACTCAGCATGATACTTTCCATGTTGATCCACTTATATGCAAATTTCACGACTTCATGTTTTCTGAGTGCTACATAGTATTCCATTGTGTAGATATACCAGAGTTTTTTAACCAGTCATTTGTTTTTGGGCACTCTGTTTTTTTTCCATATTTTGGCTATTGTAAACAGTGCGGCAATGATAGAAATGCAGATGTCATCTCTACTATACCTTTTTGCCTCTCTGGGATATATTCCCAGGAGTGGTATTACTGGGTCAAATGGAAGCTCAATTTCTAACTTTTTGAGAATCGTCCATATTGTTTTCCAAAAGGCATTCCCACCAGCAGTGAAGGAGAGTCCCTTTCTCCCCACATCCACGCCAACACCGGTTGCTTTTGTTTTTGGGGATGCGGGCCAGTCTCTGTGGTGTGAGATGATATCTCATTGTTGTTTTGATCTGCATCTCCCTGATGATTAGTGATGTTGAACATTTTCTTATGTGCCTCTGAGCCATTTGGATTTCTTCTTTGGGAAAGTTTCTGTTCATTTCATCACCCCATTTTTTGATTGGGTTGGCAGTTTTCTTCTTGTGGAGTTCAACCAGTGCATTGTATACCCTTGTTATCAACCATTTATCGGATGGGTACTGCATAAATATCCTTTCCCATTCTGTAGATTGTCTTTGTATTTTGGTCACTGTTTCTTTTGAGGTGCAGAAGCTTCTTAGTTTGAGATAGTCCCATTTATTTATCTGTTTCCACTTGCTTGGCCAGTGGCATGTCAGCTTTGAAGATACCGTTGGTTTCAATGTCGTGGAGGGTTTTGCCAACCTTGTCTTCAACGTACCTTAGGGATTCTGGTCTGATGTTGAGGTCTTTAATCCATTTTGATCTGACTTTTGTACAGGGTGATAGGTGGAGGTCTAAGCCCTTTTTTTTGCATGTAGCTGTCCAGTTTTGCTAGCACCATTTGTTAAACATGCTTTCCTTGCTCCACTCCACATTTCTTGCTCCCTTATCAAAGATTAGATGGTCATATATTTGGGGGTGTGTGTCAGAGTATTCAACTCTGTTTCATTGGTCTGCAGCTCTGCCTTTGTTCCAGTACCATGATGTTTTAATGACTACCGCTTTGTAGTAGAGTTGGAAGTTGGGGAGGTTGATTCCTCCCATTTTCTTTTTCCCAAGAATTGAGATCAGCCTTTTCTTGATGGAGACTTTAATCTTATTCCTGTTATTCCATATCAAAAGTTTTAAAATTCAATTCTATGAACACTAGCTTTTTTCTTTTCTCATAAGAGGCACAAATGAAACTGAAACTGTGCTAACAGAAGCTACTTAGAATAGGAGGCAATTAATTGATTTGATAGAAATATTCTTATGTTTTGCTAATAATATGAGGATATGTTTGATTTTTTATGTGCTCCCCAAGGTCTCAAATTCCTGAGTGCTTTTTGTTCTGGGAGCCACACACATATGTGCTCAGGTTATGCTCTTGAGTTTATGCTTACATATCATTCCAAGAAATACTCAAGGAACTGCATGGAGTGTCGGGGATGGAACCCATGTCAGCCATGTGCAAGGCAAGCACCCACTGTACTATCTCTCCAGCCCCTTGAGTGCATTTTATACGATATTATACAACTTTGCATGTTTATGACATTCAAATAATCATGAATTTAGCTTAAAGGATTTTGGATCTGTATTTTTCTTTTTTGTGGATCTGTATTTCTCTCTCTCTCTCTCTCTCTCACTCTCTCTCTCTTTATGGACTGGAGCAATAGCGCAACAGGTAGGGTGTTTGCTTTGCACGCGACTGAATACGGTTCAATTCCTCCATCCCTCTCGGAGAGCCTGCCAAGCTACAGAGACTATCCTGCCTGCATGGCAGAGCCTGGAAAGCTCCCCGTGGCATATTCAATATGCCAAAAACAGTACCAAGAAGTCTCACAATGGAGACGTTACTGGTGCCCACTCAGGCAAATTGATGAACAATGAAATGATGGTGCACCAGTGCTACATTTATATAAATTTATATACATAGGATTGGCAGAACACTAGATGAAGGACAACCACGCGAGCAAACTGGGTTCCGAAAAGGATTCAGCATAATTGACCATATCCACACTGTGACCAAGCTCATTGAGGTTTTGTAAGAGTTCAAGATGCTGCTCTGTCTAACATTAATCTATTTGAAGAAGGCCTTCAATTCTGTTGAGACTAAAGTGGTCATCTAAACCCTATGGGGCTGGAGCGATAGTACAGCGGGTCCCTACATTTGCCTTGCACGCGGCCAACCTGGGTTCGATTCCCAGCACCCCATATGGTCCCCTGAGCACCGCCAGGAGTGATTCCTGAGTGCAGAGCCAGGAGTCAGCCCTGAGCATTGCCGGATGTGACCCCCCCCAAAAAAGCCAAAAATAATAAATAAACCCTAGCTAAACAGGATGTTCAAACTCAGTACATCAGGATCCTCTGCGAGCTGTATTCTGGATTCACCACCAGGATCTCACCTTTCTACAAGGAAGTGATCATTGACGTAAAGAGAGGAGTTTTTAAGGGTGATACCATTTCACAGAAACTCTTCAGTGCCAACCTCGAGAACATCATGTGATGACTGGAATGGGAAGGAATGGGAGTGAAGATAGACGATAGGGAACTACACCACCTCTGCTTTGCTGATAACAGTTCTAAAAGCACCAAACATTAGCCAAGCAGCATGAATGCTGGCCGACTTCGACCGTGAGTGTGGAAAGGTCAGACTGCAGCTGAATCTCATGAAGACAATGTTCATGAGAAACAGACTAGTTCCTGATGTTCCATTTGCTCTCAAAGGAACAAACATCTCTGAATGCAGCGGGTATGTGTATCTAGGTTGAGAACTCAACATGACGAATGACTTGGCACCAGAACTGCACAGGAGAAAGAGTGAGGCATGGAGTGCTTTCAAGAGTGTTGAAGAAGTGGTTAAGAGGATGAAGAGCCTCTGGCTCCAGGCACATCTTTTTGACTCCACCGTTCTTCCTGTACTTCCATATGCCTCAGAGACCTGAGCCCTACGCAAACAGGATGAGAACGCTATTATCACATTTCACTCAAGTGAGAGAAGGAAAGCCGTACTTCCGACCTCCATCAATGATTGAGGATCAGGGATGCTGGCTGCCTCTGTTTGCCAAGGTGTCGAAAATCAGATGGGCTAAACACATAATGTGATTTGGAGATTACCGCTGGACTAGAGCTGTTACCAACTGGATTCCACAGGTCATCTAAAGAACTAGAGACTGCCCATCTACGAGATGGTCGAACTTCTTCATCAAGACGCTGAATGAATGGTTTGATGCTTTTAATGTTCCTGGAGTGAGCAGACGCCATTGGACTACACTAGCACGCAACAGGGATGAGTGAAGACATTACTGGCACCTGCTCGAGCAAATTGATGAGCAACGGGACGATAGGTGATAGGTGATAGGTGATACATATGTTTATATTTTTGTTTGTTGGGCCACACCCAACTATGTTTAAGGCTTACTCCTGGTTCTGTGCTCAGGGATCATTCTTGGCTGTACTTGAAAGAGTATATGTGATGCTGCAGATCAAACAAAGGTTAACCCTATGCAAGACAAGCACCTAAACACCTTCACTCATGCACTCTCTCTCTGATCCCTTTAAAAACTATTCTATAATGATTTATCAGACACATGAATCTGACAGCATTAGCTAAATTTGTCTAAAAATATAAAAATAATAACAACAATAATAAAATAATTGTACACATTAGATATAGCCATTTCAGGGCCTTAAGTGATATATTTTTGTTCTGTTTTGGGGGGCCACACACACAGTGGTGCTCAGGGCTTACTCCTAGCTTTGTGCTCAAGGATCACTTGACAGGTACCATATGTGATGCAAGAGATCAAACCTTGGTCAGTGGTATGAAAGGTACATATCTTATCTGCAACACTCCAAAAGATCTTTTTGTTGTTGCCTCTTCTTGAGGTCAGTTAGACTATTTATGGGATATTATTGTACCATAGGGGAAAATGGTGGCAACTCTATGTCAGCATTTTTAAAGTTTATTATCTCCAAAGAAAAATATCTTCAGTCTCAAACATTGTAAACCAAATTTTGGGGAGAATCTGATGGAATGTATTGCATCTCCAACTCAATCAGTCAAAGATAACATGATTATGTGACTAGTATGGGTTACTTGGACCACTGTTTCACTGAGGGCATAGGAGAGAGACAGACACATTACTTCTAATATCATCAAGACCTCAGAAAATAAGGAGAATAACAATGAAAAACCACTAAGTGCTACTCTAAGGAGGAGAACAGATGTTAAACAAAGCAAGTTACTGTCACTGTTTTCTTACTTTAATTCTTTGCTTTACATATAATATTTCTAAAGGTTTACTAAAATCCAATGCTATTTTAAAATATTGTTTTCTTAAAAAACAGATTTTTTTTCTCAAGTCAAAATGAACAACTTTATGAGAATACATTTAAACATATTGTAGGGTCTTGAATCATGTGTTCCTAGGTATCTGATCTAAGATACACCAAGTGGATCTTTAGGTTATAACTTGGAATTAAACTGATTGGCATTTGACTATCTTGATTAGCTTCTTGGATATATTCTTAGAAGGCTTAAAAGGATTCTTTCATGTGCACAGGAAGTTGTGAAAGCTGATGTGCAGGTAAAAGATTTGAGTGGAATTAATGAGAAATGACAAAAAAGGAAATTCTATCTGGTGTTCTCTTGGTTAAACTCCAGAAGATTTGCATATTAGTCTTTCAGAAGCTCAGCCATTTTTGCCTATGGAAACTTTGGGAGCCAAAGAGATAGTACAGTGGGTAGTACTTGCTTTGAATGAGGCTGACCTGGATTTGAGCACTGGTATCTCATATACATGATCTCCTTAGCCAGGGTTGATCCCTCAGTGCAGAGCCAAGAGTAATCCCTAAACTCTGCTGGGTGTGGCCCCCAAACAAAAAACAAAAAAAGAATTTAGGAGTTGTAGTAGAAGCCCATTAAGCCATAAGAATTATAGTAGGAATTCATTCCTTATAATAAAAAAATTAATTAACAAAAATTAAATAACATATTTTACACTTTAATAGATCTGAAATGTTATACAAATAAAAGTGATAGAAGTGCCATATATACACAAGCATAAGACTATACCTACTTTAAAGTATCCATTTACATATTACATGAATATATGCTTTAGCTAATCTCTAATATAAAATAATTGGGAGAGCAACGAAAATAACTCAAAATGAGCACATGCTTAGCATGTGGAAGGAGTAAGTTCAACTTCCTCTCCATAAAGCATTGTCCCTGGAAACCACTGAGAGTTTCCTGAGCACAACCAAGTATGGCCCGAACTATAGGATAACCTTGGTTTGTCTTTTCTTCTCTGTCCTTTCTCCTCCACCAAAAAGAGCTTAGGTTTACTGAGCTATACCCATCAAAATGCTCCTGAATCAAGCCCATTTCCTTAGAATTCATCTTTAACTTCTCTGTTGTGCTCTCCTTCCCCTGTCTTTTAATCACTCATTTCCCTAATCATAACCTGTGACTTATAAAGTCAGATTCTTCAGAAGTCTGGATTTTGTATTTGTAAATAAAATATTGCTTTCCTCTTTCCCTTATGTCCATTGCATAGTTTACTTCAGAGTAATGTTCTTCTTGTATAGACACAGGAAGACAGTTAATGCTATGCTTTTGTAACTTGAAAGTTAATTGACTCCGAATAATATTTACTCCTGGTCATCTGTTATATTTTATCAACTTAAGCCTCAATTGCCCTTATTTTCTAGCACCCTGAAAGGAGAGTCCTGACAAAGGGACTAGATGGACCCAGGGCAAGCTCTGAGCTACCCTGGCATGGAAATGGGACAGTTCAACTGCCATAAAACTTATAAGTTAGGAGCACAGTCATGGGCAAACTCTCTCAGGACTCAACGAGAAGTGACTGGACAATGACCCTGCTGGGGTTAGAAAGATATAATCTGGCCTGAGTACTATAGTCTGCTATCTATAGCAAGATTTTCCCAGAAGAGCCACCTTATATGCTTAATACATTTCTTACTGTGTCCATACAAAATGACTTGAAAGATTATTAAGAAGTAAATTTAAGATGACCATTTAAATGTATTTGCAGACTGATCAACAACATAAATAGCAACTTCTTCCTGTTCATCTGGCAACTTTTTAATACCTTTACATTTACAGTGAGGATCTGGCTTGCTCTCAATATTTTATGCAATGATTCTATCAAATGCTATTGCTGGCTTCGAATATCTGTTTTGAATTCTCCACACCAGGCTGTTTTAATTCGAGGCACCCCAGAGGGAGGCGAGTGAGAACCCTTCCCACCCTGAGGGACCAGCCCTGGCAACCGACCTCCACTACCCAATTGCTGCCCGCTCCACACTGCTTTCTGGACCACCCAGACACTTTGCGGCTGCGAGACACATTATAAGACACATCCTACCCATTTTCCATAATTACTACACCATATTTGATGGAGTTCAGACAATAGGCAACAAATCATAGAGAGTAATATACATGTGTTATTCATATATAACAAATTAAAAGAGTAATATATATGTGTTACTCATCTCAGAGAGCCTGGCAAGCTACCAAGAGTATCCTACCAGCACAGGCAGAGCCTGGCAAACTACCTATGGTGTTTTCCATATGCCAAAAACAGTAATGATAAGCCTCATTCCTCTGACCCTGAAAGAACCCCCAATAATTGGAAAAGATGAGTAAGGAGAAGCTGCTGAAATCTCAGGGCTGAGAGGAATAGAAACGTTACTGGTGCCTGCTCAAGTAAATCAATAAACAACGGGATGACAGTGATACAATGATACCCATCTGATAAGGGATTAATATCCAGGATATACAAGACACTAATAGAACTGTATAAGAAAAAAACTCCAACCCCATCGAAAAATGGGGAGAAGAAATGAACAGAAATATCCTCAAAAAACAAATACAAATGGCCCAAAGGCACATGAAAAAATGCTCCACATCCCTAGTCATCAGGGAGATGCAAATCAAAACGAGATATCATCTCACACCACAGAGACTGACACACATTCAAAAGAACAAAAGCAACCAGTGCTGGCATGGATGTGGGGGGAAAGGGATGCTTTTTCACTGTTAGGAATGCCGACTGGTCCAGCCTTCCTGGAAAACAATATGGAACAGTCCTTCAAAAACTAGAAATTAAGCTTCTATATGACCCAGCAATACCACTTCTGTGAATATATCCTGAGGTTGCAAAAAAGTACAGTAGAAATGACATCTGTACCTATATGTTCATTGAATCACTGTTCACAATAGCCAAAATCTGGAACAACCCAAGTGCCCTAGAACAGATGACAAGTTAAAGAAACTTTGGTATGTCTACACAATGGATTACTATGCAGCTATTAGGAGAAATGAAGTAATGAAATTTGCTTATAAATGGATAGACATGGAAAGTGAAATGAGTGAAATGAGTCAGAAAGAGAAGGACAGACATAGAAGGACTGCACTCATTTGTGGATTAGAGAATAACATCACATGAGGCTGACACCCAAGGACAATAGAACAAGGGCCAGAAGGATTGCGCCAAATCTGGAAACCTGCTTTATGAGCAGAGGGGAAAAGACAGATGAAATAGAGAAGGGATCACTAAGAAAATGATGGCTGGAGGAATCAGATGGGATGGGAGATGTGAGACGAAAGTAGATAATGGACCAAACATGATGACTTCTCAGTGTCTTTGTTGCAAGCCACAATGCCCAAAAGTAGAGAGAGAGTATGGGGAATATTGTCTGCCATGGAGGCAGGGGGAGGGTGGGAAAGGGGGGGCCTACTGGGGATATTGGTGGTGGAGAATGTGCACTGGTGGAGAGATGGGTGTTTTATCATTGTGTGATTGTAACCCAAACATGAAAGCTTGTAACCATCTCACAGTGATTCAATAAAAATTTTAAAACTAATAATAAAAATTAAAAAATTAAAAAAAGAATGTTGAGTCCTTATTTTAGGAAAAGGGCCCTTACTTTCTAGACAGACATACACAGTCACTCACTCAAGGGTTATTTGAAGGTGCTATTAAGGTGATCATATTAGTCCTAAAGTCACCACATCAGAAATTACCTGAGAAACAGAATGTGAACGAAGTGTTGCCATATTTTCTTACAGTATACTGAATTCAGAGTCTCTGGGATAGACTCTATATATGATCTTCCTTGATAAAACTTGAGGCTGCTAAAAATACTCAGGCATAATGAAAGAGAAAAGCTGTCTTTAAGGCAATAGAGTTCCATAGGGAAAACTTATTACCACGGCATTCATATAGGCTTTAGAAAAAGGGAAAGAAATGAAATAAAATCAGGAGCTTACAAATAGCTTTTTATTCATGTGACAATATTTTGTGAAAAATTGGTGTTTTAAAAACCTGGTTAATAGATTTATATGATATAAAATTTTATTTTCTGATTTATTTATTTTCTGAAATTTAATTTTGAAGTGGAAAGAGAATAAAATATTTTAGACTACTAGAAAACCATTTAAGACACAGGATTGGAGAAAGTACTAGTAATAATGATATTCTTTTAATTTAGTATGCAAGGAGATGGAAATAAAAACAATGAATATAAGAAAAGATTAATGTGATTTAGAGATAATTAGTATGATATTTTAGCATTTGGATTTATAGAACATTATTTTGTTATAAAATACCTTAAATGAAGATTTCCACTCAAAATATTGAGTCTCCTTTTCACTTTGATAAACACAACTGACAATTAGAAAGTAATTTGTATTATATGAAACATTTCTGTATATATGCTATGAACAGAAAATAATATATTTTAAAAATTTTGAGTATAATTAGGATAAACTTTATATTTATTGTCTTAATATCCTTTGTACTATTCCACCATTATATTGTGGTCAGCTATTAGGATGTTGCCAATCCCAAGCCTCAGTCTAGAGATGAGCCCATGTTAATTTAGACCAATAAAAGTTATTTCATTTACCTTGTCTCATGATTGATTTTCAGAAGTGAAAAGATGAAATGCTTTCTATTTTCTTTGTTAAGTAGTTGGCTTATGAATTAATATATGATTCAAGTTGATAGAGTTAGAAGAAAACTATGGGATTATGTTTGAGAGAGGAATATTTCCCCTTGAATTTGAATGGACAAGCATTAAGCCAGAAAGAATTGATAGTAATCATGTGACTTTGAGGAGAATCATAATTAAATCAGATTAAAGTTGACTTAAAGAGGGTAATCTTTTAATTGATAACTTTGAAGATTAATGTGACAGACATGACAATGAATAGCAGTCTCTGGATTGAGTCAATCCTGCAATATCACCAAATTGTTTTCTTACAATTTGATTTCTATTTTCTATCACTTTCAATCTAAAACATCCTAATTTACATAGTACATGTAGAAATATGAAATCTAGAATTTGAGATGAAAACTAAAGAGTTCTGTAATGCAGGTTTTTTTCTTTCCAGAGATAACCTGAATTTACGATAGCACAACACTTCCAATAACTAGAGTCATTATTTTTCAATTGGTTTTAGTCCCAATTTTAGTTTTAGTCCCAGGCTTAGATATAAGTCTTCTATTCTCATACAGATTAGATCTCAAAAAACTCATATTTTTGTTTCTGATAATGATAATTACTGTATATTAAGTCCTTTTTTCTTTGTGTACACAAATATAATATTGTACACTTGGGTTTCGATAGTACAGGGGTTAAAGCTCTTGACTCCCATATGGCTGACCTCAGTTTGACGCCAGAAGCAATGTAGTTTCCTGAACACCAACAAGAGGAATCACTGAGCGCAGAGCTAGGAGTAAACCCTGAGCAGCACTGGGTGTGGCCCACACTACCCTACCCCCATTTGCAAGAAGCATACGCAAAAACTATTTATAAATGCTTAGAGAAATACAGAAAATAAACTTTAATGCCAGAGTTAAGATAGGCAAGCAAGATGAGACATACAATCACACAAGTCCTAGAGGCACTTTGAACATCGCAGCGCCAGATAAGACAACCCAAAGAATGGCAATTTTGCTGAAACTGATGTGATAGTGGGTTTGGGTTTTCTTGGTGATTTTAATACATGAAACAGGACTTTCTTGACAAAACACAATTGGTCAAAATCTCCACAAAATCTATTTGAGTCATTAGCCAAATATTAACTATCTACATACTCAAAAGAATAGTAGCTCTGAAGCACTGTCATCCCATTGTTCATGGATTTGCTCGAGTGGGCACCAGTAACATCTCCATTGTGAGACTTGTTACTGTTTTTGGCATATCGAATACACCACAGGTAGCTTGCCAGGCTCTGCCATGTGGGTGGGATACCATTGGTAGCTTGCCAGGTTCTCCGAGAGGGACAGAGGAATCGAACCCGGGTCGGCAGCATGCAAGGCAAACTCCCTACCCTCTGTGTTATCACTCCAGTCCCAAACGAATAGTACTACTACCTAATATCTAACATGGTAAATATATATATAGGTCCTATGCTGTTTATATTGTCAACAGATAAAATGTATTGATTTTTATGCCTTCAATGATGAATTAGAAAATAGAATTAAAAACAGATTAATATATAATGGCCAAATGAATCTATTAAATATCTAAAAATTAACAAAACTTTTATTTTTATTTTGGGAGCAGCCCCAACTCTGATGAGAACTTACTCTATTCTCTGTCCTCAGGAATCACTTCTGGTGGTACTCGGGGACCATATGTAGTGCTTCGGATTGAACCTGGATTGACCTCATGCAAGGTAAGTGCCTTCCTCTCTGTACCATTTTCAGCCCCATGTTAGAGAAATACTACTTTTGACTCATTCAGAAGAAAATTGTACTTAACAATATGAAGAAGGAACTGAACAAATGGAGATAATCCTTCATATTTTAATCTTTAAGGTAATGAAATATCAATCAAAATTAAAATGTTAATTTGTTTTATAGAAATTCAATTATTTAAAATCTTTTCAACCAAAAAGTAAGTGAATAGTAGTATTCCCTAAAAAGATAGCATTTTAAAGTTGCATAATTTGTTTTCCAGAATAGATAAACAGACCAATTGAACATATAACTGAGCTCAGCAAACTTAATAATTATTTGCTTTATAAAGAAATTCTAAGCTATTTCTAACTTGATCAACTTGTATCATTATAATTATAATTCAATTTTATAATTTATAACAATAATCCTTTGTTAGGAAATGTTAGGAAAACCAGTTCAGGTACATAGAGTACAACTCTTCATCATATATACAATGATCAAAACCTTGAATGAAAGACAAATATATAATCAAGTGTTGTCAAGCACTACCTAATATGGACTACAGCAGACTATATTACAAGGGTGATCAGAAAATTCCCATTAAGGAGAAACTGTATTATTGTAACTAGAGTCTTACATCTTTAGCAAGCTCATGCATCACATGTTTTCTGTCTTAATGGCATCATTTTCTATTCTGCTTTCTATTCTATCTTACATCTTTCTACAATTAATTTTTTTAGAGAATACTACTATTCACTTATTTTTTGGTTGCACAGATTTTCAATAACTGATTTTCTAGAAAACAAATTAGTATTCTATTCTTTTTTTTTTTGCGTCACACCCAGCAATGTACAGGGGTTACTCCTGGCTCTGCACTCAGGAATTACCCCTGGCAGTGCTCAGGGGACCATATGGGATGCTGGGAATTTAACCCGGGTCGGCCGCGTGCAAGGCAAACGCCCTACCTGCTGTGCTATCGCTCCAGCCCCTAGTATTCTATTCTTGATTAAACTTTGTGTTGCTTTGCATCTCAAGGCCCCTTAATTTACAGAATTCACTACTCATGTTGTATTCACACAATGATAAAATCACTTAGTGACATGATCCCAGATCATATCCTTATCATTAAATGGCACACAGGAGACATAGGAGAATGATTTTAGAAGCTAAATTGGGCGGGAGGAGTGTGGATTTATGAAACAAATCACATAAAGTAGACAATTTTAAAATTTAATTATAAGATATTAATATATCATTCAAATTAAAAGTGTACCAACAAAGCTATTAAAGGGAAATAGAATGAAAAAATGTTTTCCATGTCAAAAACTGTGAGACTATGGGGCTGGAGAGATAGCACAGCGGGTAGAACATTTGTTTGCCTTGCTCTCCCAGCATCCCATATGGTCCCCCGTGCACTTCCAGGGGTAATTCCTGAGTGCATGAGCCAGAAGTAACTCCTGTGCATCACCAGGTGTGACCTAAAAAGCAAAACAATATATATGACTAATATTTATGCTTATGAAGGAATTTCTTCAATTTCAACAAACAGTTGCATCTATTGAAAGACAAGTAAAGGATATGAACAGGCACTAAACATAGTTAAGAAATATATGTACATATATTTATTACTATTTAGAAAACATTTATTGAAATTTAAATAATACATCAATTTATACTCATTTAGAATAATTATATTAACAGACCCATGTTCATGGCCACTCTCCACACATTTGGACGAGCCTCGTGCATGGGGGAGCCGGCGGAGGAACCCAGGTGTGCAGGACTCAAAGCTGAGATCTCCAAGGCTGCTCAGATCGGGACTGGGCCTCTTCCACCCAGATCCCCCATTTTCAAGTAGCTAGAAAGTCACATCTAGAGACTGTCCCCAGCACTGTGCAATCCCATCAATGGTGAATATCCACAGACTATAAAACCAAGATCCCGGAAACATGAACATCTTCCATGGACATCCCGGAAGCAAGCTTCTGGACATCTAATAGCTTAGTTCTCCCTCTTGGAGAGCCTGACAAGCTATTGAGAGTCTATTGCCCACTTAGGAGAGCCTGACAAGCTCCCCACGGTGAATTCATATCCAAAATATAGTAACAGATATATACATACCTCTCGGAGAGCCCGGCAAGCTACCGAGAGTATCCCACCCGCATGGCAGAGCCTGGCAAGCTACCTGTGGCGGAGGTGTATTCAATATGCCAAAAACAGTAACAATAGGTCTCATTCCCCTGACCCTGCAAGAGCCTCCAATCGTTGGGAAAGATGAGTAAGGAGAGGCTGCTAAAATCTCAGGCTGAGTGTAATAGAGATGTTACTGGTACCCGCTCGAGTAAATCAACGAACAACAGGATGACAGTGATACAGTGGTATTAACAGGAATTTGGAAGTACAGAAACTTTAAGATAGTCTTAAGATGGTAAAAATTTTTAAATCTTTAGTCAAACTTAATATACTTATGTCCTATAATTGGACAATTGTACTCCTAGAAATATGTATCAGAGAAAGTCTGATGAAGATTGACAAGGGACCATATATAAGGATTGCTTCTTAGTTGTACAAAAACACAGAATTGGAAGCAATCTACTTGTTTGTAGCAAGATTAAGCATATAGAAATTATGGTGGGTTCACGCTTTGAAAGACTTTGTAACCATTAGAAGTAATCAGTCTATGGTGCATTAGGATTGGCAGGTACTAAAAGAACAGCACAGAGTAAAAAATTCTAAAGCAGTTATATAACATAGCATGATGTAGACATAAAAAAGACATGTAAAATAAATGAAGGATGCATGCTTTAAAAAATAAAAAGAAAGCCATCAAATTTATTAGAATGATTATTTGTGGTAGAGAGCAGGATAAGCGTGGATAGCACTGTTGTCCCATTGTTCATCAATTTGCTCGAGCGAGCGCAAGGAACGTCTTCAGTGTGAGACTTGTTGTTATTGTTTTTGACTACTCTGATCAAATGGTAAAATAAATGTAAATAAAGAGAGGGGATTCATTGAGGCCAAGATTGCAGCCTAAAAACATGATTAATACAATGCTTGGCACCTCTGATCAGTCTATCCTTACTTTCCTGTCCCAACCTAATACAAATCAGATGTACTCAATTAAAGTACTTAATGAATTCCCTGGTATCTTAAATCAAAAGCAGACTCTAATCTATCATATGAAGTACATATTTTGCACCCCAATACCTAACTAATCCTATAAATTCGAATGTACTAACTAATCCTATAAATATGAATTGCACATAAAGAATGAGTAATCAGCTCTCTTTCATTTGGACTTTTAAGGTTGGACTTTTAACATAGCCTTTTTCATTAGATAGTTTGTAGACCCAGGGTAAGCCAAGAGTTATATGCTTGGCATTTTGTGCCCCCAGAAAGTAGAACTATTTACATAAATCTTTGAACTTCTTTTGGCAATGCAGTAATGAAAGTAAATTTACATAGGACTACAATAGGTTTATAAAAAGTATCAAACAAAAAATAAAATAATGTTTATAAAATTTTGATAATTACAATCACTGTTTTCTATTGATTTAATGAAATTTTCAAAAGCTTATTTACTTGGAAACTTTTCCTTTCCTCTGCACTGTTAAAGCTTGAGAACTTTGAGTAACCACATCATTTGTTGAAAAGTTATAATACGGAATTTCTTTAAAATTATTCTATAATTCTTACCTTTCTACTAGTGAAGTGTGACTTTTCACTGGTTAGTCTAAATTAGATTTTACTGTATTTGGCAGTTCTTTAGTATTATATAAATCACTCTCTTATTAACATCCTCTCACCACTAATTAGTTAAGGGACCATAACCACAGCACACAAGTAACTCCCACTACCTTCATGAGGATTAAACATTCATACCTTAGGGCAAAATTGGCATTTAACAAGAGAAATTGTTTCATGTGAATTAACCTTGAGGATGGGAGATAAATAATCCAGGAGGTACATGAGGATTCCCGGGTGTCCTCACTGGGGATTCTATAATCAGAGAGTGGCCCAAATAGCAGTGGCAGATTGAAAAATTTAAACTTAAACCTTGCTGGTGTGCAGTTTATGCCTTTTATGTTATATTTTTAAGTGCCAATATTTAAATAACATCTGATTATTAGAGTACATTGATTAGTGGGACAAATACTAAAACCACCAGTGCAAACATATTCAAAAGGGCAGAAACTACTTAATATTACATATTTTAAGTGGCTTCAGTCAACTGCTGTGACTTGAGTACCTGATTAATATAGAATATTCTCTGGAACATACATTTTTTAAAAGCAGAAGCCAATATAATTTTGTCAGAAATTGGGAAGTGTTGGCACTCTGAAGCTTGTACATATAACAATTTTAGTCATACGTTGTGCGAGACATCATGCTAGTAGGTATAAAAGTGGTGCCTAGACATAATGTTATCCAGATACACGTGACTAGCAATAAGATGAAAGCTATATTGGGCCCAGAAAGATAGTACAATGGGTAGGTGTGGATAGGGTGCTTGTCTTGCAATTGGCCAATCTGGGTTTGATTCTCAGCACCACATATGATTCCCAAGTCCTTTAGGGAGTGATCCTGAGCACAAAGTTAGGAGTAAACCTTGAACACCTCTGATTGTGTCCCACTCTACTCCCCTACCCACCAATAAAAACAATGGAAGCTATGTCACTATGTCATATCACTGGTTTGAACAGAGAAATTCTGCCTTGGACAGAAGGAACAGCAGAAGCAGCATGGAAAGATTTTTTAAATAGCAATGTTAAAGTCAGATGGGAGAAGTGTGAAGGTGGGATCAGAAACTCCAATTGGAAGAACAGTAGGAATAAGATCATGAGGATATAAAATGTGGAACAGTCACTGGAGGATTGGTGTTAGTGAGTATGGAGCACAGAGGGGATGGGTTTAAGACTAAGAAACAATTAGCAGTCCTTTGCACCCACTGAATCTGTATATGCCAACAGCCTTCGGGCTCTTGTGCAATTATCCACTGAAGACTTTTCTCTCTAATCCATGTTATAGGGACATTAAAAATACCATGGAGTTCTATCCTCCAGACTGTCCTTCATTCAGAAAATTGTGCAAGTTGATGGACAAATAATCCAGCTCCTGATCCTTTGGGTTGTGTTATAGTAAAACATGTCTTACAGAGTCTCCTGGATTCACCAGAAGCATTGAGTCTTCGTTTACTACAATAGAATCTTGATCAAAATATGTCTTTAATTGGTTTCCAATCTTCCTTTCTCTTTGTCCTTGCTTCCAGTGCTCCTTGGTTTAAGTTTCACCATAACTTATTTGTGTATTTATTTTAATGTCTATTTGAGGGAAAATAACCTGAGACAGAGAGGTTAGGTATAAGATACCATTCTGCTTTTGAAGTGAAGATATCTAACAAGTATCTGAGTATGAGTTTAAATTTCAGGATGAAATTTATGGTTCATGATAAACATTTTTGGAGTCTGTTTGGGGATGTGACTTAGTAGTATACTGTGTGTCTATGTTTGAAGCTCTGGGTTCTACTTCTGGTACCACAAAAACCTGGAGAGTCACTAATGTGTAGATGATGTTTAAAGTCATTGCAAGATATGGCTCATGACACATCAGAGGAAAAAAATTAAAGTATACTGTACTAGAATATAAATGGAAGGAGTAAGTATAGATGGAAAGAATAGGAGGAGTTGAGTAGGTGAATTATGCACAAATTTACAAGTTATGTAAAGCTTGTGTCACTGTTTTAAGAGTAAACTTGAAAAGGTTTACTCTTTTAAGCCTTAAGGAGTCTGGGGTTCCTACAATGTTACTATGAAAATTGACATTTGTCGATTGAAATTGCACATGTTTTATTCTCTGAGCATCACAGTTAAACACGTGGGATTGAGGGAATTAACCTTGGTTCTTCTTTCCACATTATACCATATCCAGTGCTCATTTGACATTCAAAATCCTTCTAATTAAAATGTGCTTATTTTCAATAGGCTTACAATCTCATACACCTGAATAAATAATTCTCATTCATATAAGTCCTGGGAGAATTTCAGAAAATATTTTTCCACCCCCAACCCCTACTCCTGACCCCAATCAGTAGACAAAGCCCCCCAAAATTATGCTAAGATATTTCTTACTAAGGCAGAATAGGAAGAAACCTTTCTGACTCTTTAAAATAAAGTTTTCAGGGTTTCTTAATTTTGGTTACACAAGTGTCATCTATTCCTTGGCAGTTTAGTATGGATTGTGCTCCTCAAAACATCCCAAGATTCCGGGTTTTTTAGAGGAACATATATTACAGAATGAAAATGATCGAAATCTCCAAAAGAAAGGGCATGGATTTTTCTTGTTCAGAGTTACCTAAGCTATACTCTCACTGTCACTGTCATCCCATTGCTCATCAATTTGCTCAAGTGGGCACCAGTCACGTCTCCATTGTGAGACTTGTTGTTACTGTTTTTGGCATATCTAATACACCAGGGGTAGCTTGCTAGGCTCTGTCATGCAGGTGAAATACTTTTGGTAGCTTGCCGGGCTCTCTGAGAGGGACGGAGGAATTGAACTCGGGTCCGTGGTGTGCAAGGCAAAGGCCCTACCCACTATACTATCACTCCAGCCCTACCTAAGCTATAACACTATGATATTTTTTCTTAACAAAAATTAATTTTTGTAATGGTAGAGTAGAAGAATTGAGATCTTTTTAGAGAATATGTATATCACTTTTTCCTCAATTGTAGCAAAGTTGTCATAACAGCAGGTAAGGTTAATTAAGATCTTTTCGATAATGCAAAGAAGAAATCTCCCACCCATTGAAAAGCATTTAAGCTTTAAATGAAACACACATACATAGAATTCTTCCTAACCCACAGTTTACTTATTTATTTTTAAAAGTTTATTTATTACACACGAAGAATATAACTCTGCCTTGACTCAAAGAAATTAAGGTCATCCTAATTTTTTAAACGAAGTGCTCTGACTTTGAATAGTTATGTCAATCCAAACTTTGGGCAGGTAAGAATAGTCCTACTACATTTCTCTCTTTTTCAAATTAATGTTTCTTAGTAATTTATTAAAACATAACTATATTATTTATTTATCAACTTATTGTACCTCTCAAAATTTCATTTAATAGGAGGCTCTCGGACTATTTGACCTCCAAGAGATCCTGACGTCATTAATTTAAAATCTTGGTATGCTCAGCTTAATTAAATTTACATGATAATAAATCCTCCTTTAATGGACTAAGTACTTTTCCAAGTGCTTTGAATATATTATTTCATTTCACTTCTCAGATTAATAATCTCTGGTGATAGATTTTATTATATTCCTTATTTCACTAATAAACAAAGGAGGAGATAAATTAAGAGCAACTGAAACTCTAAATAGACTGATCACTGTATCACTGTATCACTGTCATCCTGTTGTTCATCAATTTACTTGAGCAGGCACCAGTAATGTCTCCATTCGTCCCAGCCCTGAGATTTTAGCAGTCTCTCCTTACTCGTCTTTCTTAATGCTGCTGCTATATTGGAGGCTCTTTCAGGGTCAGGGGAATGAGACCCGTTATTGTTACTGTTTTTGGCATATCGAATACACAATGAGAGCTTGCCAAGTTCTACACTGATAGGAAAGAAAAATGGTAGAGCCATTTAAAAAATATATTTTTTAATTTTATAAAGTAGTTCACAATATTTGATTATGTTTAATATTCAAACACCAATCCCACCACCATTACACCTTCCCACCACCATATTTCAGGTGTTTCCATCCCAAACCCAAATTCCTGCCCCAAAGCAGAACCAAAATAATATGTTTCCCTGATTGATTGGTTGCCTCCTACTTTGAATCCCATCAAATGTGGTGCCATACTCTTGGAGTATGGGTAGGGTGTGTCTTGTGAAGGATCCAGGAACAGGGTAAAGCTTGGCCTGAACTTGATGAGAGCAGCTGTGAGTAGGGTGATGGTTGAATTCTGGAGGTTTTCAGCTGCCGGGAATGGATCCCTTGGGGCAGGGAGGGGTCTCATCTGACCCCCTCTGGGGTGCCCCGAGTGAAACAGCCTGGTGTGGGCTCCGGTGGCATGGTCATGGCAAGTGTCATGTTGCTGTCTTCAGAGAGAGAAGGATGTGTGATCTGGATGAAGGTTGAAGACGAGATTATCTGGCACCAGCCAGCGGTTACTTATGAGTGTGAGTGCTGAGTTCCTGGAAAGGATGGAGGGAGGTGGGCAGAGGATCTCCATTCCTGGTCCTGTGGAACCTACAGTTCTCAATCACAAAGCCCCACATACCTGGGTTTTTTGGGGGTTCACTCATGGGTGAGGCTTGGCCTGAGCATGTGGAGAGCGGCCGGGAGCAGGGCAGCAGTTGAGTTCTGGAAGTTTTCGGCTGCCAGGACTGGATCCCTTGGGGTGGGGAGGGGGTTCACCCATCCCCCTCTGGGGTGCCTCAAGGGTACCACCACTTTGAAAGGCAATTTTTCAGTGCCTAAAGAGATTACATATATTGACTCATTTTAATTTAACTATTTACTTGAAGACCTTAGCTCTGAAATTAGTCACCTTCCCAACTACTGGGGGGTAGGACTGCAACATATGAATTTAAACTAATGGAAGTGTGATTAAAAACAGCAATATTACCTAGTTTTTTATCTCTTCATGGAAGCTTGGCTTGGAGGGGAGGGCATAATTAAGTCAATAACATTATCTAATTTCTGGAATTCATCTATACAATGGGAATGTTGAATGAGATCAAGAATCCACAAACTTGTGTTGGGGTGAAGGAGGGTACCCACAAGCCCTGTGCTATAATATACAACATTTTGTATATGCATTTTCTTTCTTACAAGTTCACAGTATTCATTAGATTCTAAAAGGGATATTTGACTGCTCAAAAGGCCAAGAGGAAATAAATTAATCTTTATAGTTCTCGGCTCTAAAATAATAACAATCTAGAGCGAAAGAGAGGTTTCACAGGGCTAAGCACATGTTTACATGCAACATGTCTGAGCTGAATACCACCAGGTGCAACCCTTGAACACTGCCAGTTGTTGTCTAACATTCCCTCCAATTGTCACATTGCACTGTAAAAAGAAAATACAATGTTCTGTTCTTTTAAAAAACTTTTACAAATCAGAAAATGTATCACAATGCCCTTAATAAATGCCTTGTGTGGTAAATACAATTTACTCATGTTTTGGACTGAGTCTAGTACAAATATAATCAAGAGAGGTCAAATGGTACATTTCTATTTTTCATGCTTTACAAATAATGTCTATACCATCATCAGAATATTGAAATGTAATTCCTTTATTGTTTCCTTGGAGCTGAATTCCCTAACCTGCCAATAATTTTTGTTGTTATTCCCTGGTCATTATTCTTGCCCTTTGGAAGATTAACTTCTAGACAAATTATCATCATTGTACATCTTCACATATACACACAGATAGCAAAACTTGAATGAAGGAAAAATGAATAGAACACTACAATGAGCATAGTAAGTGTTTATTAACATTTGTTGAATGAAAAATAAATGAATGTTCTGACCCTTAGGGAGAATGAATTCAGTTAATAATTAAATAACTACTTTCAAAGCTCATAAATAACAGGACTGTATTAGTTACTTTGTAAAATTCTGAGTAATAACTTCACTGGTGGTTTTAGGTAGAAAACAGAAACCTAGAAATATGATCAAACATGTACTAGATCTGTGTGTCTTTTATTTATGTCATCTGTTTAATATTTAGAAACATGGGTGGAGTGCATAGTGCATAATACAATTTAAGAAAGCTATGCAAGCTGGTGGCATTTCAGAGGTGACTTATTTATTGCCTCCCTTCACTACCCCTTCCCCCACCCCATCTCCAGCAATCAGGTTGGATATTTTTTTCTTCCTGTAATCCCATACTTAGTGAATAATACTTTCGGAAACAATGTACTGTGTTGTCATTTTTGTACCTCGGCTCATTTGGCACTTTCTGTGCTTGCCGAAATGTGAGTGTGTGTGGTAGTGAGAGTGGAGATCATAGGTGTATAGAAGTACAGAGGGAGAGCAGACACTGGATTGTAATTTTCATTTTCTCCCTTTTCATGGTGACTACATTTCTATAATGCACTTGCTTCTCTATACCTCAGCATACTTGACCGTTCTGTTTAGTTCATGTAGAAAGGCTTGGGAACCCTTGGTGACAAGATTGTGTGTGTGTGTGTGTGTGTGTGTGTGTGTGTGTGTGTTTCATGCTGGCTCCCAGCAGATTTGACTCCCATTACACCTGTTTGGGATTTCTGGTGTTTAGCACAGTTTGTCTTTTTCAACACTTTTAACCTCAGCCTCTATCATAAACATTCTCTCTTGCATTTGGGGTTAGAGGACTAATGAGAAATATGCTTTGGATACTGTGTTCTATTTTATTTGGGAATCATTAATGTCCAGAGAAAATGTAAGCTTTCAAGCCTTCTGCTGAAAGATCACCGCCCTGTCAGGACTGCATCAAGAGGCACCCAATTTATCAGCCTTCCTCTGGGGTGACCCCGCTCAGATTTGAACCTCTGGCTCCAGGGAGTCTAGGTTGAACTACGGTGATGTGAAGGCCACTCAGCCACTGCCTCCAGCCAAAAAAGATTAGTGTCATCAAAAATAGATTAGCAAGTCAGTTAAAAAAATTAAAGTAACCCCTTTGTTCTAAAATACTTGTCAAAGTAAGCAAAGAAATTAGCTTTCATTTCAGATTAATTACTGAGTAAATTAAGATTTGGGGTAAGAACACTGTAGGTTTTTTTCTCTTCAGTTATGGAAATGGAGACATGTATAACATTTATAATAACTATCTCTAAATGCTTGAACCTTTATACAAAAGTTTGACAAGCTTCCTGGAGCTCCTGCCTCTAAGTTTTCATCACTGGAGGATTCCTGAAAGTGTGGAATCTGTCTTTGTCCTTATGGAAAGAAAAATGTTTCATAGTGAAGAAGTGGAAGGTTAACTTTTGGCTTTTCCTGACCTGACACCCAGAACCATGTGACTTTTTTCATCCCTGAAATCCTCCTTGGTATCCTATATACAGAGTGAGTAGGGGTGCTCTCCCCAGAAAAGGATACAGATGAATGTGAGTCTTTGACAAGAATAGCCTAGATTTTTATGTAGAGTGAGTAGCTCTATATAAAATCTACCCACTCTTTTCTTAGAAATGTGCAAAACTACCACTCCTGACAGGAACTGTTGAAGTTTGAGAAATAGAAAGACAATGCATGCCCTTACTGTTGATTTTGAGTAGAGAAATTTAGTCAGTCAGCATTCATTAATACATGATCAAAGTATTAGCTAAGCAGTTTTTACATATCAGACATTGTGTTAAGAATTGGAATCATAAATTCAGAGCAAAACCTGAACAGTAACTTTGCTATGGAGAAACCTGGCAGATCACCTTAACTCAGAGATCAAATTGAGCATCTCAAAAAAAAAAAGACTTATGGGCATTATGTACCTTTTGGTAATACAGTGACAGAATATCTTTTCTACTGTATTATTATAAAAATTGTAGCAAAAACTGTACTATTATAGGAGTTAAGGTGTTTTCATTGCTTACAAATGGCCCCAGTTTGATTCCCAGCACCTCAGGATCTACTAATCATCAGGGAACTGCTGGCTAGAGAGCCCTGGAGGTTCTCAAGCACCACTGAGTTGGTTTGGGTAATCTCTGACACTACAGGGCTCAAGCAATAGCACCCTCTCACTCTCGTGTTCAACTGTTGGCCCAAAAGTCATCAATAGGGACCCCCAAGTTTTCTGAGCACTGCTTGGGAGACACTCTCCAAATGAAATAATAATTTTGAGAAAATCCCAGACAAATGTCAAGAATTTTGAAGCTGATGGAAACTGAGAAACAGTATAGTGGGCAGGGCACTTGCCTTGCATGTGGCCAACTGGGTTCAATACCCAACACCCCAAACATGAGTGATCTCTGAGCCTAGAACCAGGAATAAACTGAACACCACTGGGTGTGGCCCCAAAACAACACAAAAAGAAAAGACTATTAAGGCCCACTACCTTTCAAATGTGTGGGATGACTGATGAACTGCCACAGGCTGAGAGAGACAAAGGAGACATAGGATTCAGAAGGACATAGGGAGTGAACAATCAAAATTCAAATAGGGTTCATTGAGGAGTTGCTTATAAAAGTTAATTTCTTGCTTTGATGATTGTACTATGTTAACATTAGAAGGAACTGAGGATGGGGTAGGAAATGTAGAGCAATTTACTGTAAGTATGTTTGAAATATTTCTGGACACCTAAAAGTATATTAAAATATATATTTTTTAAAAAAACTAAAATTAAAACAGATGGAGCCCTTGTGTTCAGGCAGTTTGTCCACTAATGGGGAATATTTTCAATCAAATAACGTTACCAATTTGTATGTAATTGAAAACACAGATAAGTACTTTCAAGAAAAGTACTTGAGTATAATTAAATAATAAACACTAAAAGAAAACATTAATTTAGTGCATAGTATGTACCAGAAGCTTTCAAATATTCTCTATATTAGTAAATTAATTCTTATCTACAAATATTTTTCATTGAAACCTTTTATGTTCTTGGTTACCTCTGTGTGATATTCTACATAACTTCAAATCACCACATTTAAGATGAACCTTCCCTATAAAAAATGCTTCTCTTCCAATGTAAGTCAACAAATGACATAACTATACTACCAAAAATTCCTATTAGAAGAATCACCCTCATATATGTTGTTTAATTACCATCACTTTAAATATCATCTTAAACAATTCTTCAGACTATGTACCATAACCTAAGTATGTAGAATTTTCTAAAAGGCAAATTTGATCATATCTTTTATTTTACTTTTCTTCTTTACCTATAAAAGTACATTTTCTTTTCTTTTTTGGGAGGGAGTCACACCCAGCTATGCTCAGGATTACTCCTGGCTCTGCACTCAGAGGCAGAGGGTTACTCCTGGCGGTGCTTGGAGGACTATATAGAATGCTGGGGATTGAAGTTGGGTCAGCCTTGTGCAAGGCAAACTCCCTATCCGCTGTGCTATCACTCCGGCCCCTGAAAGGATATTTTCTTTGTCAGTAAAAATTCATTTAAACTCTCTGATACACAAATAGTGTTCCCTATTATCTGACCTGTGCACAACCTCTCTCCACTTCAGTCTTGCTCAATCACTGTTACTCCCTTGGTGGATATAGCAAGTGTACCTTTCAGAACTCACCTCTCTTGCTTGGTTGACTTTTCAGACACTCAAGATCACTCGTATGGACACTTTCTCAGGTTTCAGGTGAGTCCCTTGACTTTATGAACACTAGAGGGATTTTGCATATGGTTTGTGAATGAATCACAATTGCACTCTAAGAAGTTGAACTGCTCTGTTTACTGGTAACTTAATATTTGTATCACCTACGTTTTAAAAATGTGTGTGTCTATTGTTTATCTTCCTGGAGCCCCTAAAGAGTATCACACATATGCACACACGTATGTATATGTATATATGAGAACAATCAATTTTTCAGATTAGATGATGCATTATAACCTATATAATGTATATTTATATAAACACATAAATCAATATAAATATATACATAATAAATATGCTTATAAATATGTAAATACATACACATAATATGAAAGACTGATTATTCCCATTACCTTATAAGATTCTGGTTTCTAAATATGCAGGTTTTCATAGAAAATTGAAAACAAGTAACACACTATTGGTTTTCCCAATACATAGTTTAACCACGTTTTGTGTTTGAGATTTTCACCTTCTTGTGCCTGAATTATGATCAGGACTTAAGATTTTCATACTAGAGACAAACACATTGGGACAAGAGTGCCTCTGTGAGCCACAGCCCCCAAGAAGTCAGACCTGTTTCATCACTGATAGCCAAGTCGTGTTTAGTAAAAATATCACGACTTTCATCTTTGTAGGAAACTTTTGCAGCTGTCTGCTTCCCTACATTGCCTGCTTTCTCTAAATAAAGCGGTGGTGGCGGAGAGGGTGACTCTGAGTCATAAACACTTCATCATTGTAACACATCAAATTTGTCCAAAAGAAACATTTTTATGTCTCTGATTATTTTATCATTAGTTTAAGAAGGTTCATTGAGCTCCACAAAAAATCATGAGAAAGGGTATCGCATGTTCATATTCATTTGAGGGCTAATGCCTCCCAGACATTGAACATGCTGAGACAAACAAGGGATCCCCAGAGTGCTCATCTGCTACAGGACTTATTTCATACTGGATCAATTATGCAAATTGAGATGTGAAGATAGCTCCCTCTTTTAGTAAGGCGTGATTACTCTTGCACTCACAATTCCAAGGCAGCCTCACCGGAAATACCAGTCAGATTCTGAACCACCTGGTTCCATCTGGAAAATATGCTTTCTTAATTGGGGGAGGGGGTAGGGATTTTTTTAAATTTTGCTACGGCATCACTATTCATATACTACTTAACAGCATAAAATGTTTGCTGTTAAGCAATCCAACTAGAGACATTTAGACACGTGTGAGTTTGATTTCACAATAAAATCTATCAAGGATAAGTAGTCGTTTTTAAAGTTTAGCAATATTAACCCTTATTTATCATTTCAGAGACTTGAAATGAGGATATTATGATAGTCATTTCTTAAAGTCTTTTAAAACCTCCTTTAAGGGAACTTGTATAGAAAATGTTTGAAATTCCAAAGAGTAATTGCACAGACTAAGAAAATTAAAAAGAATAGCTAATCAGAAAAGAATGAGATAAAAAGAAAGTTATCTGGTTAGGAAACGATTGAGAAATATTTATTATTGCTAGACATGTGAACCATTTCCTTTTACTTTTTTGTGTCTGATGTTCATACTTCACAGTGAGAGATGTTATGGAGCTACCATTTCTGCACTGAATTTATATCCTACCTTTTTCATGGAATACTTCTCTTAGGGAGAAAAACTTATTTTACTCTCAGGATATCCAGATGATCACTTCCATGACATATTTTCTTGGTAAGCGTCTAAAACCTAGAGAAATCAATGTCAGGAAACTAGCATATGCATGCCTGTGGTGGCAAAAGGGTAACACAATCTAAAACTTCACAGTGTTGGTTTGGTAAAACTGAAGAGATTTGCCAGAGGTAAGATGCAATCATTTCTAATTGGTGATCCAGGCTCCAGCTTAGAGAACCTGAGAATGTTAGCACACTAGAAAATTTGCAGACTCACTTCATTTTAAAATTACACATCCAAACACAAAATTGACAAGTCACATTATCAACTAATTTAAAGTACTTTATTTCAGACACATATGTCTTCCTAAGTCCTTCCATTAACTTTATATAGTTTTAATTACCACTTCTAACCTCTGCAATTATTTTAAGCCTGAATGTTTTCTCTTATGCCAACAGATGTGATGAGAAGTGTGAAAGAACAAGTAACATTTGCTCTGCTCACTATCCATCAGTTGTCCTTTTAATTCTTCTGTGTTCAGTGTTAATTCAATGCTAGTTCTCTGCCTCAGTTTCCTTGAACAAAAGCTGGGAATTCTGAAGCATCTTACTTGCCTCACAGAGACATAAAAATTATTTCAGGTTTACAAGCTTTCTAAAGATTAAAAAAAAGCTCGATGTAAGTGCTAACTATTGCCTTCAGAAATAACCTATATTTTATCAAATATAATGGAGTCAATTATTTAAAAATGTAGACTAAAACTTGTCTACGGCTGACTAAAATGAAAGGAATTCAAATATAAACCTTTTAGGTGTGTGTGTTTTATAGAGCTCCTAAAACACATGCCATCTAAAATCACAATAGTAGAATTTTCCTGAAAGTTACCGCTAAACGTGAAAGTCACTTATACGGGAAGAATTTGTATTGCATTTGTGAAAGCAAAATTACAATAGCTGACAAAACATGAAAGTTTCATCCTGGTGGATTAGAATGTCGCGTGGAACTCAAAGGAATTTGTCGTTATTCAACATTTCAGCTAACATTCTGGTAAAGTCTCTTCTGGGAGTAAATTCGTCTCCTCACTCTGCAGGAAGCCCCTATACATAAAAAGGTTAGATTAAAGACATCGAGTAAATAATGTAACAAACAGTTCCTATCACATCAAACTCTGCTCAAATAGAGTGGAAAGCAAGCAAAGATGTAGTGTTGAGATTCCTACTGTGTTAGTTATTGTGTAATCACTTGGTGGACAGTTCCCCTGTTCTCCAAAATCTTAGCCTTGGCTGTGGCGCTGTGGTAGATAATGTCAGGGCTGATGTTGCTCTCTCCCTCACCAAGAATAAATAATGCCTGAAAATTTATTCTCTTCTCACAGCTCATTTGACTTCAGAAGTGATAGTAGGTGAAAAGAAAATATATAAAACATTAGAGATATTTGGATCCTTTTTCTTTTGGTTTTCCTTGGTGGGGTCCTTTCATTTTTCTCATGTTACCTATTATGGTAATTTTCAGCTTTATTAAACATCTCCCCCTTTATTTGGCTTTTTGGTTCATACTTGGCAATGCTCAGGGGCTTACTTCTGGCTCTGCACTCAGGACTTACTTCTGGCAATGCTCAGAGGACTGTATTGGATGCCAGGAGTCGAGTTGATCAGCCTCATGCAAAGCAAATGCTCTCCCTGCTGTTGTATTGCTCCGGCCCAAACATCCCCTTTCTTTTCCCAGGTGTCTTTCTATAACTCAGCATGTCTATCCCTTTATGAGTACTGGGTATATTAGAAAGAATTAAAATTTTTAGTTTGTTTATCTGCCATAAGATCAGAATTTTTAAAAAAAAATTTATTAGTGAATCACCATGAAGTGCAGTTACAAACTGCAAATGAAAGTTATGAACTTTCATGTTTGCATTTTGTTTACATCCCTCCACCAGTGCCCATTCTCCTCCACCAATGCTCCCAGTATCCCTCCCACCACCTTGACCCCAACCCCCATCACCCCACCCTGCCTCTGCAGCAGGGCATTCCCTTTTGTTTCCTCCCCTGTTGGGTGTTATAGTTTGCAATAGAGGTATTGAGTGGCCATCATGTTTGGTCTGTAGTCTACTTTCGGCATGCAGCTTTCAACCCAAGTGGGTCCTCCCAACATTCTCTACTAGGTGTTCCCTTCTCTATCTCAGCTACCTTTTTTCCCCAGCATGTGAGGCCAGTTTTCAAGCTGTAGGGAAGAACTCCTGGTTCTTATCTCTACTACTTTTGGGAGTTAGTCTCCCATTCTGCTACTTTATATTGCACAGATGAGTGAGATCTTTCTATGTCTGTCTCTTTCTTTCTGACTCATTTCACTCAACATGATACTTTCCATGTTGATCTACTTATATGCAAATTTCATGACTTCATCTTTTCTAACAGCTGCATAGTATTCCATTGTGTAGATGTACCAAATTGTCTTTAACCATTCATGTGTTTTTGGCACTCCTTTTTTTTCCAGATTTTGGCTACTGTAAACAGTGCTGTAATGAACATACAATTTTAAAAATAGATATCTTTGACTCCTGAATTTTACCTTAGAATTCCTCAGAATTCTTAGATTACTCAGAAACAGATTCTCCACAAAGAACTCCATCAGGGTGTGGAATAGTTAGAGGTGACCCTGATGACATGTTGGAAGGAGGAGAGAAAGAAGATAAGAGAGAGGAGGCAAAGAGTGAATTAGCTTATTAGTTTCATGATGAGAAGTGGAGCTTAGTTCCACTAGGCAATTCTTGAAAAAAATATACACTAGAGATCTTACTAGCTGGAAGAGGAAGATAGACTCTGCCTTCATGCCCAGCCATGGAGAATGTGGCTATGAGGTGGAAGGGATGAAATCTCACCTGTGTCTGCCAGTACAGGACTTAGTGATAAGATCTTAGGAGATGTGAGGGAAAGGGTAATCAGGTTCTAGAGGAGTACCACGTGGAAAAATGTGCTATTTCTACTTACCCTTCATGCCTCCAATTTTCAGTTATTGAAAGAAAGAAAAGTGAAAAGCAAATGTAAATAGATGGTTGAGTTAGCTCAAAGATGGCAGTGCATGCCTGGCACTCACAGAGCTCTGGGTTCAATCCCTGTCCAGTATGGCCTCGAGTATGGCCAAGGCAGCCCTTGTCGACCCTGGAACCTATAACCACCCACAATGCTTTAATACAGTCTAATGCAAGCAGGGATTCTTAGAGCTAAGCAATAGTTTTATTTTCCATGGTTAGAAAGGTTATGAGGTCAGTGGTTTGGTAAATAACTGAAAAGGAAAACAGACACACACACACACACTATGTATATATATATATATATATATATATATATATATATATACACTTAGTTTCAGTTCCATATGCTAATGCTTTTAGAACTTCTATATTTTAATTTGATTTTCTCAGAAACAAAATGATCTGAAACACAAGGTTTGTGTGATTCTAAAACTTCTGGTTCTTGAGTGGTTGGGTGGACTGTGTGTGACCTGGGCCTCTTGCTGGGGCCCCAGGTGTTTTTAGTGGGCCACGGTGCAGTAAGTAGAGAAGGGTTGATTTCCTGCTCTTTAGCTGTTGAAAGTAGGGGTTTCAGTCTAGATTTGAAACTGGTGCTTTCTCTTGGAGTATTGACCCTTCAGTGAGCGATGCTAGAACTCTGGATACTTGGAGATTATTGATGGGATTTGCAGAGCTAAGTCTGACAGCAGCAGTGAGTAAGACTCACTATCAGCAGGAGCTCCAAAGTGTGTGTTTTTGAATATGTGCTTTGTGCAGCACTTTCTTTTAATTTCTAATTTACAAGCATTTCACCCAAATCTTTTGATTGACACTATGCTCTTATATTTTTTCCAATAAAATGTTTTTATGATCAAACCACTTCATGATTGTTCTCTGGGTTTTTTTATTTTGTTATTGTTTGTTTTGTTTTATTTTTTGGTCATCAAACATTCCTGACTGCCAGAGATTGTTTCCTGAGATCGATTTATTTATTTTCCTTCTTTATTTTTGGAAATTGTATTTCAGCTAAATTTTGATTTTTGTTATAATGGATTCTGTTGAGACTGAAACAGTCATCGAAGCCCTCGCCAAACAGAGCGTTCAAACTCAGTACATCAAGATCCTCCACAAGCTGTATTACGGATTCACCACCAGGATCTCACCATTCTACAAGGAAGTGATCATTGACGTAAAGAGAGGGGTTCGGCAGGGTGATACCATTTCACCAAAACTCTTCAGTGCCACCCTTGAGAACATCATGCGATGAGTGGAATGGGAAGGAATGGAGTGAAGATAGACGGTCGGCAACTACACCACCTCTGCTTCGTCGATGACATTGTTCTCATAACACCAAACATTTGCCAGGCAGCACAAATGCTGGCTGACTTCGACCATGAGTGTGGAAAAGTCGGACTGCAGCTGAATCTCAACAAAACGATGTTTATGAAAAACGAACTAATCCCTGATGTTCCATTTGTTCTCAACAGAACTAACATCTCCATATGCAGCAGCTATGTATACCTGGGTCAAGAACACAACATGAGGAACAAATTGGCACCAGAACTGCACAGGAGGAAGAGAGCAGCGTGGAATATCTTCAAGAGTGTTGAAGAAGTGGTTAAGAGGACAAAGAATCTCTGGCTCCAGGCACATCTTTTTTGACTCCACCATTCTTCCTGCATTAACATATTTCTCAGAGACCTGGGCCCTACGAAAACAGGATGAGCACACTATTTGGGTATCCCAAAGAGGAATCTAAAGAGCCATGCTAGGAGTTTCACGTTTCACTCAAGTGAGAGAAGGAATTCGGAGTTCTGACCTCTGTTAATGATCAAGAATTAGGGACGCTGTCTTGTTTGCCAAGGGGTCAAAAATCAGACGGGCTGGACATGTAATCAATTCAGAGATGACCACTGGACTAGAGCTGTTACCAACTGGATTCCACAGTTTCAAAAGACCACCAATGAGATGGTCAGACTTCTTCGTCAAAACCCTGAATGAATGATTTGAGGCTCTTCCTGTTCCTGGAGCAAGCAGATACCATTGGGCTATACTCACACATGACTGGGACAAATGGAGACGCTACTGGCGCCCACTGAAGCAAATCAAAGATCAATGGGATGACAAGTGATACAAGTTATAATGGAAGTAGCAAAGTATATAATAGTATTTATGCTTTATAATAAAATTTATACTTTAGGTTTGCAGTGTTCTTTCACAATATTCTTCTTGTCAACCTTCCTATTCCTCTCTTTACCCCTGCCTGAGGAAAATTTCCTAAGAGGTGGAGTGAAGAACAGAATTTGAAAATCAGGACTCCCAGCTGAGGGTTGAGCTACATAAAAAGACAATTCTAGGTGCTCATGTTCTTTCTAGAAGAAAGAAGCTTGGGCACTTCTGAGAGTTGACAAATGAAGCACTTCATGCTTCCTACATTTTCCATTTTACTTACATTGCATCTGAAGTCAGTTATCCAGTGTTTTTCAGAATCAGTTAGGGTATGTCAGAATATACAAAACATAATATATAACAGTTTTATGGAAAACGTTGCTAAGATTGGGGGCCAGAGCACTGTAATGGGGTGAGGAGATATGTTGGGGCCACATCTGGCAGTGCTCTGAGCTTACTCTTGGCTCTGTGCTCAGAAACCACTCCTGGCAGGGCTTAAGGGACTATATGGGATGCTGGGTTGGACACATGCTAGGCAAACACCGTACATGCTTCTCTAGTAACTCTCCAGCCCTGAGAATTTCTATTTTAACAAATTTCCAGATTGTTTGTTTGTTTATCTCTGGGTTAGTAGATTCAAGACTGTAGAGTCAAGGCAATATAGTGCTTATTCAGAAGACTGGCAATTCAATCTGGGGAGAGTTGGTCCACATTGAATATTGGTTCTTTGACAGTGTTGGTGGCTCTGAGCAAGCTCTCTTCACTGTATTCATCAATGAAATTAGAAGCTGCCAAATCTCCTTTTGTCAACCAGCTAAATCTGCATTCTGGTTAAAATGCATGATTTTGAACATATTCACCTTAGACCTACTGAACCGGAATATCTTATGCCTTTCAGATGCTCAGCCAGGTTTGGGGACTCCTGGTATGCTATTCTTCTTTCTTAAGTGGAGCATAAGAGCATAATTGAGCTTTCCCTGATGACTCAGGCTCATCTTAATGACCATCAATTACTGTACAGTAGTTTTATTGCTTCATCTTGTTGCTGTCCCTCACATCTACAGCTTTGTCCTTGATTCTGTGGTACCACTACCCCCTATTTCTAATTTGCACTGACTAATGTGCTGTGGTATGATTAATCAGATGACTGGCACCATCAGGATTAGGGGTAACATCTGAATCAGTTCCCTGACAGATGCCTGACAAGAGCCTCTAGAACACACTGACTAATTCAGAGGCCAGAGGTTTTTCTGGTCTATTACTACAATTTTGGATAAGTGATACTGTCAGAAGAAAGAGAGTGTTGCTAAACTGCTTTTTATTTTTTTTGCCTTTTTGCTAGACTATCACTGTCCTGAAAGCCACAGACTCTCCCAGACAAGGTAAAATATAGTCAAGCTCTCCTTAGCTATACCCTTAGCTTAGCTTATAGTTCTGTCAGTGTTCAGTCAAACAGTGCAAAAATATCTCATATTTGTTTTCATCTTCTATTGTTGGTTTCTATTTAAAATATAAGTATAAAATCAGTTTGAATAACACAATTATAATATTAAAATATTAATATTTTATATTAATATGTAGATTTTTCAATGAAGAAAAAATATTTCTTCAGTTAGAGATTAATTTATAAATATTAAGTATAAATTAAAGTGTATGTTTTAAACCAGGCATTTAAATTCAAGTGCTTCCATGTCCTGTGTTTAGAAAGACCAACACTCAAGGTTTCTTTAAACAAAGTGACATTTACTTCGGCCTTATATACTGAGCAAGGGAAGCATCAAGAGAATCCATTTTAAATTTTATTTCCCATAGTTTTCCATAATATTCAAATTAGAAATTTTTTTCCTGAAACTCTAAAATCTGTAACAATATTTATTTTACATATGTTCTTTGTTCCTGCAGTAAAATTATATTCTTGGTAATTTTACAAAAGCAACTACAGACCCCACGAAGCAATGACGACGACGATGGTGTTTTGTCTTTTGCAATGTGCTGCTAATTATTACTCTTAGACAAAATGGTTCAGAAATAGACTGAGGTTCTTAGACTGGGGGAAAAAAGAAGTACATTATGAAAATTATGTATTTGCCCTCTGGGAACCCCACCCCCATCATGAAAACTCTTGCCAATCAATCCACAGAACAGAATCTGATTCAATTCTGGGGCAAACATTTGCCTGCTGTTGAATTCACAGGAAGAAAGATGCTTCATGTTTGGGTGCCAAAAAGGGAGGTGGAAGAAAAAGGGGAGTTAAATCTAGGGGGCAAATAAAGAAATATGTACATGTATATTTATGTATTCTGTATTTTGGCTCTAATTGCTTGAAAGATTATTTATTTTTCTTTTCTCCTTTCATTTAAAAAAATACCTTCCAGCTTCTTAACATGTTTTTCAAAGTAGAAGCTGGAAGGCATAATAAAAAGCAAGCAGGAATATGCGTTTTGAATAGAGTGAAATAATTAATGTAAGAATGCTTCCGTTTGGGCATTTTTTTATGAAGTGAAATATATTATTTTTGCTTTTAAAATGGAGGTAATTTGTTACACAAAAGTGGTGTTTTCTTTAATCTGAAAATAATACTAATTATAACACTATTTGGGAGCTGGAGTTTTGAAGCCTAAAATTCCTTTTGTAGTTTGAAATTACTTAGCTGCCATAACTAAACTGGCACGGCCCCCTGAACATTGTCATTTCTCTCCACATTGTCCCTTTCCACGTTGTCCTTTTCCCCTTGCTTAGCCACTCTTCCCCCTAGGTTGTCTATGGAATGCCTCCTTGCTCTCCAGGTTTTGGTCTACTGGTGTTAATTCTCTTCAATTTAATGTATTCACTTTGCAGTAGGTACTGTTATCCCTGAAGCTATCCTTGATGTTTCATTGGTCAGTAGGAGAGGAGTTGGGAACTAAGCAGGATCTAACAAATGATCAAATCTTTGGAGAATCTCTGATCAGAGAGTGGGTCACTGATAGTCCCTGAGAAAGGGGAGTATTTCTAGCTTTTTGGAGGATTGCAGTTTCTCTAATATGATAGGTTGATGCTATTTCTAAGGGACAACAAAAGACATTTGATTTATCTGCTAGGGGCCAATCTGACTAAATTGTGTCTGATATTTCCTTGAGAATCACAGAAAATAGGGGCATGAATAGCCAATAAATTCTGGAATACATAAAAATTTCAGAAAAACCTAGAAACAGTTTTCACATGGATTTGAGGTGCCCTTTGAAAGGAGCAATAATGGCCCTAAGTTGAATCTTGATACTCTATGTAAATTATAATAACCAGTGCAGAGAACTAACTTGGGACAATGAAAAATACATTAGTTCTTACAATTTGTTTTGTATTGTTTGTTATGGATAGAATATAATGTGCAGGAAATTCTGTGTTGTTTTTCTTCCAGGAGCTTTAGTTTATAGTATCTGGGTCTTGGCCATTGATGAGATTACATGGTGCTGGGGTGGGGGGGTTGTGGGTGACTGCCAAGCTACTGAAATACTGGGGGGCTGAGGGGAGGAGGTCCAGTCCCCATCCAAGTGGGCTTGGAGATCTCAGTCACGAGTCCTGCGTACCTGGGTTTTCCGGCCGGTCTGCTCTGCAGTGGTTTCATCCTGTCTTGAGTGAGGCTTGTCCCCTCTTGGGAGAGGTCGTCTGTGGAGAGTGGCCTTGAACATGGCGGTGGTTGGGTTCTGGAGGTTTTCAGCTGCCGGGGCTCTGCTTGAGGCAGGGAGGGAGACTCAACCCATCCCCCTCCAAGGTTCCCAGGTGAGGACAGCCTGGTACATGGTCAGGATATTCTGCGGTGCTCTCTTCCAGGAGCTTTAGTTTACGATCTATGGGTCTTGGCTGTTGATGAGATTACATGACACCAGGGGCATTCTGTGGATGTGACTGTCAAGCTACTGGAAAACTGGGGAACTGGGGGGAGGAGGCCCAGTCCCTATCTGAGAGGGGTTGGAGATCTCAGTCCTGGGTTCCCACAAACATGGATTTTTGGCCGGTCTGCTCTGCAATGGTGTTCATCCCGTCTTGAGTGAGGCTCGTCCTCTCTTGGGAGAGGTTGTCCGAGCATATGGAGAGTGGCTTCGAACATGGCAGCAGTTGGGTTCTGAGGATTTTTGGTTGCCGGGGTTCTGTTTGGGGTGGGGAAGGAGACTCAACCCCTCTCAGGTGCACCCCTCCCAGGTGTCCCAGTGAAGATAGTTTGGAGTGGGGTCAGGACATTCTGTGGTGCTCTCTTCTGGGAGCTTTAGTTTAGAGTCTCTGGGTCTTGGACGATGATGAGACTGCGTGGCGCCGGGGGAATTCTGTGGGTGCGACTTTCAAGCTACTGGAAAACTAGGGACCTGCAGGGAAGAGATCCAGTCCCTATCTAAGCAGGCCTGGAGATCTCAGTCACGGATTCTCGCCTACCTCCACATTACAAGCCCTAAATGCATCTTTTGATCTCTTTCAAGATTTGTGGGTCTCTGAAATAAGGCCAGTAAGTAAGCTTATATAGTTGAGCCAGAGGTGGTTTTTGGGTATGGCCCCCACATACCTAATTTTTGGCCATTTAATTTCTTAATAAATTTGACCCCAAGTTGTTGGGGTCTGGCCAAAGGCACCGCAGCAATTTTGGAGGTATCTGGAAGCCATCAGGCCTCTGATGCACTCACCCTACAGGTACAGTGACCTACTAGTGGCACCATACCCCCTGGAGGTAAGGTTTTTTGTTCTAATAAGATTTATCAGGCTAGATTCCTGGATGGGGGCTGGTCAGCAACAAAATGAAACCGTGATTAGTAGCTTGGAACTTTCAGCTACATCTTTTGGAAATGCAGGGACACATCTGACTGATACATGCTGATATATCCTGCCTACACAATGAAACCTCTTGAAATGACACAACTTTGGGAATTTTTTTCTGAAAAGTTTCCCTTATTGAGGATAAAAATCTCAGCTTTGGGATTTGGAGAGTTTCAGGTTAGTGGAGAAAAGTACTTCCTTAGAGAGTATACCTGACTCCATGTAGACAGAGAATCCTGCAATTGAAAATCTTTAGCACCTCCCGTATCTCTTCATTTGCTAGCTATTCTGTATACACACACAGACACACACAAATATGTGTATTATCAAATTGGTAACCTTCAGTGTTTCATGAAAGTAAGGGAGCAGTTCCAGAAAATGATGACTTCAAAGTGGAAGACAGGGTCCTGCATACCTTTAATTTGTAGTCAAGTCAGAAAGTTGTTGCGGGGATACAGGGCCAGCCCCAGCCCGGGCCGGTGCTCGGCTCCGGCCGGCCGGGTTTTCGGCCCGGGTGCCCATGCCTCTGCAGAGCCGGTGGATGTGGAACGAGCGGGAACCAGAGACAGCTTTAGGAATTGGGGTTCCAGCAAGTGCTTGCACCCATGTATGGAGACTGTGAACTAACTTTGGCTACATGCTGTTCCAGGAAGGGAAATGATTCATTTTCAAACTTAAATCTTCGCGGACTTAATTACTATAATACAGAAATTGTAGCGGCCGCGTGACATTTTATCTCTTCATTCTCATCAGTGGAAAACTTATTATCAAATATTTCCCTGTTAATAGAGCTGTATTCTTAGGGGGTAAATTCCAACAAAAATTGTGAGTCTGTTTTGAAACTCTAACAACAATAGTGAGTTATGTGTTGAAATCTGGAATGTAATCAAGGTAAAGAGAAAAGGAAGTGAAATTATCACTCACGCACGGGGTGGGTTGGGGGGTGAGGGGTGGGATGTATACTTTTTTGTTGTTGTTTGTTTGTTTTGTTTTTGCTTTTGTTTTTGTTTTTATTGGTGGTGGAATATGGGCACTGGTGAAGGGATGGGTGTTTGAGCATTGTGTAACTGAGATATAAGCCTGAGAACTTTGTAACTTTCCACTTGGTGATTCAATAAAATAAATTTTTTTTTAAAAAAGAAAGTTGTTGCATGTAACCTAAGGATCTTATATTTGTGAGTAGTGTCTGAAATGGGAGCATCCTGTGGGATTGAAGGTGCTAACCTGTGATGTCTGTACTATCTACAGTCAATGTCCAAACTGAATTGGACAGCCAACAGAGAACTGCTTGATGTGCAAATACATATAGCCTGTGGCAGAAATAAGATTGAATAAAGGAGAAGAAAAGGATACAAGCAGAATACATACAGAAGCTTGTTGGTTATTGGTTGGTGAGATAATTCATCAGGCTGGAGCACATGATTTGCACGCAGGAGGTCTGGGTTCTATCCCTGACACCACATGATCTCTTTAGTAGGGAATATCTCATGAGTGCTGTCAGGTGTGCCCGCCTAAAAAAAAGTTTGATAATTTTTAGTTTTTCAAAACTGAAAAAGATTTATTATTAAAGTGTCAATGATTTACAAGAGCATGAAGGTTTTTATGTTTTTAGAGCACAATTTTACCATACTATGCCCATCTTCAAAAGGTCAATATCCTTCCATCACAAGTATTTGCTAATTTTTTCTGTTCACCAGCTATTATTTGGGAAATTTTTTTCTTTTTGGGCCACACCCGGTGATGCAGAGGTGTTACACCTAGCTCACGCACTCAGGAATTACTCCTGGCGGTGCTCGGGGGACCATATGGGATGCTGGGAATTGAACCTAGGTCAGCCACATGCAAGACAAATGTCCTACCTGTTGTGCTATCTCTCCAGCCCCTTATATGTTATTTTTAAATTTCTTTTCTCCTGCTTAATTTGGGATTTCTTTGTTGCTACTTTTCTGTCTTCTCAAGCTATAACATTAGGTTATTTATTATTATTGTTATTATTATTATTATTATTTTCACTTTTTTGGTCACACCCAGTGATGCACAGGGGTTACTCCTGGCTCATGCACTCAGGAACTACTCCTGGTGGTGTTTGGGTGATCATATGAGATGCTGGGAATTGAACCTGGGTCGGCCTCATGCAATGCAAATGCCCTACCCATGTGCTATCTCTCCAGCCCAACGTTAGGTTATTTAATTGAGCATTTACCTGTTTGCTGAAATAAGCCTGTATTGCTATTAATTTTCCTGTTCAATACACTTTTGTTGTTTCCCATAGGTTTTGATAGTCGTGTCTTCATTCTCATTCATTTTAAGGAATTGCTTTTGTGTAACACCCAGATGAATTCAGGGATTATTCCTGACTGTGCTCAAGAATCACACATGGTGGAGTTTAAGGTAGCACATGTGGTGCCTGTAATTGAACCCCAGTCTGCTGAATGCTGTGTAAAAACCCTACCTGCTATGATATCCCTCTGGCTTCTTCAAAGAGTCTATTTATTCATTCATTTGATTTCTTGCTTGACCCACTAGTTAATACTATGTGATTAGTTTCCAAGTATTGACACTTTTTCTCACCTTTCTATAGTTAATTTCTATCTTTCTGACATTCTGGTATGAAAACACACTGCAATTTTATTTTAATGGTTTAATGGAAATGTTACTACTGCCCGCTTGAACAAATTGAACAATGGGACAACAGTGCTAGAGTGCTATGAATATTTGAATTGTTCCTTAGCATGTGGTATATCCTGGAGAAGGTTTCATGAGCACTGCAAAAGAAACTCTTACACTTTGGGGGAGTAATGGGTTCTGTACTTTTCAATTAATTTCATTTCTTTCAATGTCTCATTTATGACTCTTGCTCCCTTACCATTGTTTTGTCTGGTTGGTCTGTCCAATGATAAGAGTGAGGTGTTAATGTCCCCCACAACTATTGTCTGGCTGTTTATGTATCTATTTAGGCCTATTAGAAGTTGTTTTATAAACTTTGCTGCCCTTCATTTGATGTGTTAAAACTTATATCCTCTTCCTCTATTGATCCTTTGACTAGCTTGTAATGTACATCCTTGTATCCGTTATATCACTTATCATCCTGTTGCTCATCGATATGTTTGAGCTGGTGCCCATAACTTCTCCATTTATCCTTGTTGCGTGATACTGTAACCCAATGGTGTCTGCTTGCTCAAGGAACACAAAGAGCCTCAAACTATTAGTTCAGGGCACTTGATAAAGAAGTCTGACCATCTTGTAGGTGGGCAGCCATGCAATTCTGTTGACGTCAAGTCAAAATAGTCGTAACAGATCTAGTCCAGCGGTCATTTCCAAATCGCATTATGTGTCCAGCACATCTGATTTTCAGCACCTTGGTAAATGAGACAGTGTCCCTGATTCTTAATTGTCGATGGAGGTCAGACCTCCAGATTCCTTCTCTCAGTTGAGTGAAACGTAATACTCGAAGCATAGCTCTTTTGCTTCCTCTTTGGGATATACGGATAGCATTCTTATCCTGTATTCATAGGGCCAGGGTCTCTGAGGCATATGTTAATGCAGGAAGAATGGTGGAGTTGAAATGATGTTCCCAGAGGCCGGAGGTTCTTTGTCCTCTTAGCAACTTCTTTGACACTTTGGAAGGCCTTCTGAGCAGCTCTTTTCCTCCTGTGCAGCTCAGGTGCCAGGTCATTTCTCATGTTGTGTTCTCAACCTAGGTACATACAACTATTGCACTTGAAGATGTTTGTTCTATTGAGAACAAATGGAATGTCAGGAACTAGTTTGTTTTTCATGAACATTATCTTTGTGAGACTCAGCTGTAGTCTGACATTTCCACACTCATGGTTGAAGTTGGCCAGCATTTGTGCCACTTGGCTAATGTTTGGTGTTATTAGAACGATGTCATCAGCAAAACAGAGGTGGTGTAGTTGCCAACCATCTATCTTCACTCCCATTCTTTCCCATTCCAGTCATCCCATGACATTCCCTAGGGTGCCATTGAAGAGTTTCTGTGAAATGGTATTGCCCTGCTGAAACTCTCTATTTATGTTGATGATCACTTCCTAGTAGAGTGGTGAGATCCTGGTGGTGAATCTGTAATTCAGCTCACTGAGGATTCTGATGTACTGAGTTTTGAATGCCCTTTTTGGCTAGAACTTTGATGAACACTTCAGTCTCAACAGAATCGAAGGTCTTTAAATTGATGAATGTTAGACAGAGCGGCATCTTGAGCTCTCGTGGAACTTCAAAGAGCTTGGTCACTGTGTGGATGTGATCGATCATGCTGAATCCTTTTCAGAACCTGGCTTGCTCGCATGGTTGTCCTTCATCTAGTATTCTGCCAATCCTATTTAGGATAACTCGAGTGAACAGCTTGTAGATGACGGACAACAGGCAGATTGGCGATAATTGCCAATGTCATGGATGTCTCCCTTCTTGCACAACAGAATGGTCCTGTTGGTTTTCCATTGGAACAGAACCTTGCATTCAGACAGGTAATGTGTGAAGAGCCAAGCCAGTGTTTTGATGAGTACTGGCAGCAGGTTTTTCAGATGTTCAGGTCTGACCTTGTCTGGATGGGTGGCTGTACGCTTCTTTACTGACAAAATGGCGTGTTGGATTTCAGAAGGGAGTATACTGGGAATGACATATCCATCCTGCGCAATTTGGTATGTGGGCAGGTGGACATGGCTATCAAAGAGATCCCAGTAGAGGCCATGAATAATCTTTTCCATTGACCTTCTGGAAGATGTGATAGATTCATCAGGACATCGGAGTGCAGCCATCTTGGTCTTATAGTTGGTGAGGGACAGGTGGGCATTTCGAATACTTTCCCTGGCTTCTGCCGCATCTTTGGCTTTAAAAAATTACAAAGGCAGCATGCGGGAGGGGGGAGATGCAATGATGTGTCATGTTGTTCTGTTGTCCGCGGGCACTCGGGGCAGTTCTCTCTCGCACGTGCCACTGGCGTTTGGTGTTCTCCAGCTGCTGTGTAAGGACCGGATCGGGATAGCTTCTCCTTGTGCTCTGCTTCTGTGTGTGCCGCTGTACTCTCTTCTGTCTGTCTCTCTGTCTCTGTCTCTGTGTTCTCTCCTCTGGTCTCTTCCAACCTCTCTCAGTCTCTGCTTCTGTCTTCTGTCACTTTTGTCTCCTTCGTTTCCATGTCTTCTCTCCTGTGTCTTCTTCTGTCTCTTCTCTGTCTCCTGCCCTGCTTCTGTGTCTTCTTTGCTCTTCTCTTGTGTCCTCTCATGTGTCTTCTTTGTCTCTTCTGTCTTCTTCTTTGGTCTCCACCTTCTTTCCCCACAGTCTTAGCTTATATAGCAAATTACATAGGGTGGTAACACAAAGGTGGGTTGAACATTAACAAATCAACAAAGAAAGGTAAAACCATTTCTTGAGGAGATTAACAAAATCTCATCTAAGCAGATTACTAGGAGATTCGTTCAAGGGTGGGGTCCAAGCAAGGGTGTGTCAGGGTGTGTCCCTTCCTTCCTCAGCTAGTAATCCACTTAAATAGTTATAGTAAACTTACTTCTAATATTTCTAGCAATATCATTCTGTATGAGCACAGTAAGAGATTTATCAGACTTAAAGTTTGGTTCTTCCTGAGGACATTCACTACATATTCCAGACCACAGTCCTCAGGCCAGGTTAGTCTTCCTAACCCCAGCAGGGTCCTAGTCTCGTCGTTACTTTTGGATCATGGCAGCATTTGTCTATGACCATGTTCTCAACTTATAGTTCAGTATTGTGGCACTTTGGCCTGGCCCATTTCGATGACAGGGTAGCTCAAAGCTTGCTCTGGGTCCATTCTTTCCCTTGTTGGGACCCTGCTTTTGGGGTGCTAGGAACTATGGGCAACTGAGTTGAGAAAGCAGATGCCCGGCAGTAATAGTATTGGAGTCAATCAGCTCTCAAGTTACAAAGCATATTACTGTCTTCCTCTGTCCATCACAAAGGACATTGCTTTAAGGTAAATTAAGTTCCCTGTGGCAAGGCTAAAAGGACAAACCCCATGTTATCCTACATTTGGCCAACACTGCTGCTCTTCTCTCTTTGAGGTCTTCCTTTATCGCTCTCTGCACAGCTTTGCAAGCTAGGACATAGCTTGTGATTGCCTGAGGCTCGTGCCAAACCACGGTGGCAAGTGAGCTTGAGAGTTTCTGAAGATAGGCATCTTTTTGTGGCATTCTCTCTCTTGGCGTTCCTCGCACAATCATGGAGGTGTTGAACCAGTTGATTGTATTCCTTGTCGATATTGTCCACAGCAGCATCTTCCCATATTGCCACAATAGTGCCAAAGAGCTCCCAGTTGGTGGTCGTTCAGGGAGTTCTCTTCTTAAACTTTGCAGCCCTTTCTCTCTGCTCATGAAGTAGAATTTCGTTTGGAGGAGATGGTGGTCTGATCCTGTTAGGAATTTGGGGACAACAGCAACATTGGTGAGGCAAAACCATCAATTAAATATGATGTGGTCAATTTCATTGTGGAACGGTCCACTGGAAAACTCCCATGTCCAGTGTTTACATTTGGCCTTCTGGAACTTCGAGTTGTTACCATGGATGGTCTTGGTTGATATGATGAACTCAGACAGTCTCTCACCCTATTCATTACATTCTAGGCATGGGTCCTGATGTGGATTTCTTCGGGCAATTTCTAGGTCCTCTCTTGGCATTAAAATCACCAACAAAGACCTTGTGAAAGGTGTGGTCTTCTTTATAGAACTTTTCCAGCTCATGTAGAGCTTCTCAATTTCTATTTTTTTTTATTTTTATTGATAAGATCTACATAACAATATCAATAAAATTAAGAGAGTCTCTTGCCCACATGGCTGGCTGTCTTCCCCAGGGCCTCTCGGAGGGGATGGGCTCCAGCTTCCCTCCCCACCCTGAGCAGAGCTCATGGCTGCCGAAGACCACCAGAACCTAGCTACAGCCATGTTCGAGACCCCTCTCCACACATTCAGATGGGCCTCACGCATGAAGGTACTGGCAGAGGAACCTAGGTGTGTATAATTCCATCAATGGCCAATATCCGGAGACTTAAAAGTGAGCTCCCAGAAGCACGCAGCTGCTCCCTTATCAAAGATTAGATGATCATATATTTGAAGTTGTGTGTAAAGATACTCCATCCTGTTCCATTGGTCTGGGGCTCTGCCTTTGTTCCAGTACCATGCAGTTTTAATTATTACCGCTTTGTAGTAGAGCTTGAGGTTGGGGAAGGTGATGCCTCCTATCTTATTTTCCCCCAAAATTGCTTTTGCTATTCGTGGGGGTTTGTTGTTCCATATGAATTTTGGGAGTGTTTGGCCACTTCCTTGAAAAATGTCATGGGTATCCTTATAGCGATTGCATTGAATCTGTATAATGCTTTGGGAAGTATTGCCATTTTGACAATGTAAATTCTCCCAATCCATGAACAAGGGATGTGCTTCCATTCCTCGTGTCCTGTTTTATTTCGTGAAGTAATGTTTTGTAATTTTCTCTGTACAGGTCCTTCAACTCCTTAGTTAAGTTGATTCCGAGGTACTTGATTTTCTGAGGCATGATTGTGAACGGGGTTGTTTTTTTCATATCACTTTCTGCTCTTTTATTATTTGCATATAGGAAAGTCATGGACTTTTGGGTATTGATTTTATAGCCTGCGACTTTACTATACGAGTGTATTGTTTTGAGGAGTTTCTTGGTAGAGGCTTTGGGGTTCTCTAAATATAATATCATGTCATCTGCGAATAGTGAGAGCTTGATTTCTTCCTTTCCTATCTGGATTCCTTAATGTCTTTTTCTTGCCTAATCGCTATTGCAAGTACTTCCAGTACTATATTGAAGGGAAGTGGTGAGAGTGGGCATCCTTGCCTTGTCCCTGATCTTAGAGGAAAGGCCCTTAGTTTTACCCCATTGAGGATAATGCTTGCTATAGGCTTGTGGTAGATGGCTTTGACTATATTGAGGAAGTTCCCTTCTATGCCCATTTTGGTGAGAGTTTTCATCATGAACAGGTGCTGGATCTTGTCAAATGCTTTCTCTGCATCTATTGATATGACCATATGTTTTTTATCATTTCTTTTGTTGATATGGTGGATTATGTTGAGTGACTTCCGAATGTTGCATCCCCGGGATGAATCCCACTTGGTCGTGGTATATGATCTTTTTGATGAGTTACTGGATTCTATTCGCTAATATTTTGTTGAGGATCTTCGCATCCGTGCTCATCAGAGATATCGGTCAATAGTTTTCTTTTTTTGTGGTGTCTCTGTTTGGTTTTGGTATTAGGGTGATATGTGCTTCATAGAAACTGTCTGGGAGTGTTTCTGTTTCCTCAATTTCCTGGAAGAACTTGAGAAGTATTAGTAATATGTCCTCTTTAAATGCTTGGAAGAATTCACCAGTGAATCCATCTGGACGTGGACTTTTGTTTCTGGGGAGAATTTTGATTACAGTTTTGATTTCCTTGATAGTAATGGGTCTATTCAGGTATTCCAAAATCATCTTGGTTCAGCCTTGGGAGGCTATAAGAATCCAGGAATTTATCCATTTCTTCTAGATTCTCTTGTTTTGTAGCGTACAGACTTTCAAAGTAGTCTCTGATGATCTTTTGAATTTCATTGGTTTCTGTTGTGATGTCCCCCCGTTTCATTGCTGATTCAGTTTATTAGAGTTCTCTCTCTCTTTCTTTGTGAGTCTTGCTAGTGTTTTATCAATCCTATTTATTTTCTCAAAGAATTAGCTCTTAGATTCATTGATATTTCGGATTGTTTTTTGGATTTCCATATCATTGATTTATGCTTTAAGTTTTATTATTTCTTTCCTTCTGACTGGTTTGGGCTCCCTTTGTTGGTCCTTTTCTAAGGTCTTGAGCTGTGAGGTGAGGTTATTTATGTGGGCCCTTTCTTCCTTCCTGAGATATGCTTGCAGAGCTATAAATTTTTCCCTTAACACAGCTCTATCTGTGTCCCACAGGTTCTTGCAGCTCGTGTCTTCATTCTCATTTGTTTCCAGGTACCTTTTGATTTCTTCCTTAATTTCTTCCCTGACCCACTTATTGTTCAACATCAAGTTGTTAAATTTCCAGGTGTATGGTTTGGTCCTCAGCGTCTGTGCATGATTAATTTCTATCTTCAGTGCATCATGGTCTGAGAAGATAGTTGGTACAATTTCTATCTTCCTGATTCTATGGAGGTATGCTTTGTGGCCCAGCGCATGATCTATTTTGGAGAATGTTCTGTGTGCACTGGAAAAGAATGTGTATTCTTTTTATATGGGGATAAAAAGCCCTGTATAGATCTATTAGCTCTCTCTCTTCTATTTCTTCCTTCAAGGACAGTCTTTCCTTGATGAGTTTTGATCTTGTTGATCTATCCAGAGGTGATAAGGTGGTGTTGAAGTCTCCAACTACTATTGTGTTGCTGCCGATGTCCTCTCTGAAATCTGTTAGCAGTTGTTTTAAGTATTTCATTGGTTCCTCATTAGCATATACGTTTAGGAGTGTGAGTTCTTCCTGCTGTACATATCCCTTGATTAGTAAGAAATGACCTTCTCTGTCCCTTCTAATCTTTTTCAACCTGAGATCTATATTGTCCGATACTAGTATGGCCACCCTGGCTTTTTTGAGGGAGTTGTTTGCTTGAAGGATTGTTTTCCATCCTTTGATTTTGAGTCTGTGTTTGCTCTGACCATTCAGATGAGTTTCTTGTAGGCAGCAGAATGCTGCATTCAGTTTCTGAATCCATTTTGCCATCCTGTGTCTCTTGATGGGTGCGTTTAGACCATTGACATTGAGAGAGATTATTGTCGTGGAGTTTTGTGCCATCTTTCTGTAGGAGTTTGTTGTGCTTATAAGGATTTTTCTTTTCTTACAGGAGCCCCGTTAGTCCTTCTTTTAAGTTTGGTTTGAGTCTATGAAGTTCCTTAGTTGTTGTTTATCCATGAAATTGTGTATGGTTCCTTCAAGTTTGAGTGAGAGCTTAGCCGGATAAAGTATTTGTGGTGAGGCATTCATTTCATTGAGTTTTTTCACTATATTCCTCCATTGTCTTCTGGCTTGGAAGTTTTCCTGATAAGTCTGCTCTGAATCTAAGGGGTGCTCTTTTGTATGTGATTTCTTTTTTTGACCTTTCTGCTTGCAGTATTGTATCCCTATCCAAGGCATCCATCATTCTGACTATGATATGTCTTGGGGTCTTTTTATTATGGTCTCTTCTAGCTGGTACCCTTCAGACTCGTAGGATCTAAACATCTGCATTTTCCAGCTCTGGGAACTTTTCAGCAATGATTTCTTTAACTGTGGCTCTCATTAGGGTTGCCTCCCTGTCCTTCTGAAACTCCAATGATTCTTATGTTATTCCTCTTGGCATCATCCCCTAGGTCTCTGATTCGCCCTAGAGCTATTTTAAGGTCTTTTCCAATTGTTTGTTGTAGCCTGTGGGCTTTCTGTTGCTCGTCTTCAAGTTCACTAATTCTATCTTCAGCTGTAGCCATTCTATTGTTGAGGGCTCCCACTGTGTTTTTTATTTTGTCTACAGTGTCTTTTATTCGTGAGCTTTCTGAAAGTAGCTTTCCTATTTCTGCTCTAACTTCTTCCCGTAATTTCTTCGCTGACTGCTCCACCATTTCTTTAAGTTCAGTGAACATTCTCAGAATTTCTTCTCTGAATTCTTTATCAGAGAAATAATATTTGTGGGAAACCCCTGCTGAGGCTTCTTGACTCTTTTCTTCCTCCTCTCTGTGCTGTGGGGATTTGCACTGTTTCTTCATGCTGTCATGGTTGTATGGAGGTGGGACCTTCCAGTTCACTAGAGCTAATATCTCTTTTTGTGAGTTTTCGATATTTTGGTGCAATTGGAGTAGGCTAGTGGTTAATTTAGCCTTTTGTGTTTGAGGTAGCTGGGGAGATCTCCACAAAGTTAGTTAATGGGGATTGAGACTTCTGTCAAGTATACTAGAACAGGGGAAAATAACCGCGGCCTCCAGAGACCACGCCCACTGCAGCGGGGCCACACCCACTACCAAAGAGGCCACGTCCCTTCTGGCCACTGGACATTGGGTTGAAATGGGTCCGGGAGCCTTGCACAGAGCACGCGCGCAGGCACCAAGGGCTGGGATGCTCAGTGAGGGGATCAGGCGCACCTGGATGAGGAAGCAGGAAGCGCAGGGTCAGTGGTGGTGATGTGGAGGGGGTCCCTGCCCGTTGGATGCTGGCTGGTGATCTGGTCCGGACGCGGAGAATGTGGGCACTAAGGGCTGGGATGCTCGAGAAGGTTGCTTGAGTTCAGGGTCCCACGCCCCCACTCCTTTGCATGCACGGTTTTGAAGTAGAAGAAAGTTGGTGTAGGTAACTGCATGCCAAGGATTTAAATTCACCAACTAGAACTGAGTTGCTTTCATCATGACAAATGAATATTATGGGAGAGATGTTTAATAATTGGAAAATCTGTTAAGAACTCATAGAAACCCTCATATGAGAGTCAGATCCAGATATATAGAATAGTGGTTAGAGACTCTTCTTGCATGCAGCTGACAGAGATTTGATCCGAAGAACTATGTATACTTCCCAGACCCCCATCTCAAGAACTAGAGGGAGTGTCCCTGAGCACAAAGCCAGGAGCAAGGCCTGAGCACCACAGTGTATGACCCAAAACAACCAAAAAAAAAAAACAAACTAGAAAGGGTATCTCCCTGCCAAATTCAGAGAGCACTCAGCCTGGATCCTCACAACAGTATTCATCATTAAAGATTTCTTCATTCCTTTTTCTCCCATGTTTTGCTCCAATTCTAGTGCAGATTGAATCCAAAGTTAGTAAATTGTGTTAACAGACAGAAAATGAAGGCAGAGAAAGAAAGCAGCAAACCACATGCCTTTCTAACTACGAGCTTTTTATTTTTTTGCAGCAAAAACAAACTGGAGAAGCTTTGAAGTTATGGTAGGTATTATGTGATGGTTATTTGAAAAAGGACATTTAAATAATCAGATTGCTTGCATGACCTAATAATCATGAGGAAAAATCTTGAAACTCTCTGAGCTATCATGCAGGGAAGTTTCCTTCCCCCGATAAAATTTAAGGAGTCAATGAGACACACACACACAAATTTGCTTTATGAATAAGTTCTACAAATTGTGTGTTCAACTCTAGCTTCATCTCTATATTCTCAATATCTGGCACAACATTGACAACACATATTTATATAATTATTTGCTTTAAAAACAATAGATAAAAACTTCTGCCTATTCATTTTATCTGTCTTCAGTGACCAATAAAATGATAAATTGTTTTCTTAGGTCACTAAAGAATGGAATGACCTACAACCTTGATACTCTTTAGGATTCTTCTAATTATTTTTCTTTTGTTTAATTCAGTTACAAGCCTTGCTATTCTGGAGAGAACACACTACTTTTTACTTTCTTTGCTTGCATGTGGCTGGCCATCTCCTCTATCAATCACTTCCAATTGGCAACTTTGACGCTGGGCAGCAATTTACACAGCTAAACACAGCTTTGGTTTCCCATCAGGGCTTGTAAGGTAAAACACTGTAATCATTAGGTCCTGCTCTAAACTGGCAGGATGTGACAGAGAATCTACGATCCAGGATAAGGCCAGTGTCAACTAACTGTGACATTCCATCAAATAGAACATCCTTAATGTCATGGAGAGTTACTCTCTGCATGGGTGATAAAGTATGGGCACGCTGACAGGCTCTAGCTTAACTGTACTCATTGGCCTTGGTATGTTCATGCCAATTCCTTGTTTTATAACAGATTGGCTCACATTGAAAATGAGGATTCAATTTGAGATTTTATTGTTAACCTTTAAGGTCCTTGGAGGCACTGTTGGGCCTCTCTGCCGACAGGAGCTAACTGAAGTTTATGCTCCCATTTGTCTGTGTCTATCAACCATGATTTCACATAGTCACGTCCTCATCTATTTCCCATGCCTTTCTAACAGTGCTTCATACAAAAATTACTTATTTTCTGACTTGAATAAAATTTTGTGACTGCATCTTATACTTGCTATCCTTTCTAGTGAGTTCATATTTGGATGTCAACCTGATTTATAAAAAAATACTTGCTGACATTCCCCCCCTACACCCATTTCCTATTGTGACTTGAATCTGAACAGAATAGAGGAAGGTCGTTTGAAGGATGACTGAGAATACCACTCCCAAGTCAATCATGGAAAGAGCTGCCAAATTTTTTCTTTTGGCATTAAATAAAGCAGTTCTGAGATCCTTTGACTTTGTTAAAATAAAAGATTACAAGTTTGAAATGAGTCTCAGGAGAGAAGCACAATACAATATAAGACATACTTGATTTAAGGAAAATTATGAGCTACTGAGCATTGGATGTGATCTGAATGCATCTAGAACTGAAGTATTATTTGAGGTTCAGAAGAGCTTGCAATTTACTCAGTAATAGTGGAATCCAGACACAAGGAATGATGGCAACTATTTTAGCTGTATCTCAGAAACTTTGAAAAAGTAAATTGTATGATACATGCAAAACAAGCATAGATTTTTCAATGGAATATTTTTTCTATTTATTTGGAGGGAGGGACTGGAGCAATAGCACAGCGGTAGGGCATTTGCCTTTCACTCAGCCGACCCAGGTTCGATTCCTCAACCCCTTTCAGAGAGACCAGCAAGCTACTGAGAGTATCGAGCCTGCATGGCAGAGCCTAGCAAGCTACCTGTGGCATATTCAATATGCCAAAAAGAGTAACAATAAGTCTCACAATGAGAGACGTTACTGGTGCCTGCTTGAACAAATCGATGAGCAACAGGATGACAGTGACCGTGACAGTGATTTGGAGGGAGGTTTGGGCCATACCCAGAAATTCACATGGCTTACTCATAGCGGTGCTCTCAGGGATCATTCCTGGGTAGCTTTGTGGGCCTATTGGGGTGCCAGGGTTTGAACCAGGGTCAGCTGTATGCAAGGCCAAGTGCCCTATTCAGTGCACTGTCAATGCAACACCATGTTCCTTTTCTTTTTTAAAATACTGTAATGGGTACCAAACGTTCATTAAATTTCTTCATTTTTCTTTATTTAAGTTCTTTTATTAAGAGAGGGGCAAGAAAAAAGCACATTTCTCTATAAATGAGTGAACTGATGAATAATATTAGTGGATGTGTACAAGCCTCCTAGGTTTAAACATTTTTTAAAATTAATGAAAATATTTTAAATTTTCTATGTGTACAGCTTAGATTTTTGAGGCTTGGGCTGTAGTACAGAATAACATCATATAAAAGAAGAGGACTATTGTATTCAGTATTAGCAAACAAGTTTACTTTATCAAAGCTAAGAGAATGATGGTCTATAGCTAAATCTACTATCAATCCCTTAGCTCTTCCCTTTGGAAAGTAAACCTGACCAAAAGGGTGATTATGACTTGAAAGTAAAAAATAAGGCCTCATCTATTTATGTTCTCCCATATGCATAAAAACAAAATAACCTACCTTCATTAGGAGCTTACAATTTTTAGTATTGTTTGTCACAAAAGATACCATCATTAGTCATGAGAATGTTTCATACTCAAACTGTCCAATGGCACTTTACACCAGCAGGCTAAATTTTAGTGTGGACCAACCAGGACGTTTAAGTAAGTGAAATGTGAAATATTGCAGCAATACACCAAACGAGTTTTTCTTTCCTTTTGGGTCACACCCGGCAATGCACAGGGGTCACTTCTGGCTCTGCACTCAGAAATTGCCCCTGGCGGTGCTCAGGTGCTCAGGGGACCATATAGGATGCTAGGAATCGAACCCGGGTTGGCCGAGTACAAGGCAAATGCCTTACGTGCTGTGCTATCACTCCAGCCTCGCCACCAAATGAGTTTTTTATTGTGATTATTTTTGACAAGTTTTTCTTTACCACTAGGCTTCTGATAATAGGAAAATGTGCTATTTTTTTTTTCATTTTTGGAGGTGGGTGTTTGGGGCCACATCCAGTGGTGCTCAGGAGACTATATGTGGTGTCAGAGATTCAAGGGAATGGGGAGGCACAGGATGGGCAACATGCAAGGCATTATTGGCACTAACTCTCTGGTCCACCTGTAAATCATTTTTAGCAGCATAACTAGTTTAAAGCTTCTGGACACCCCAGGGGAAAATGGCAGGATGGATTCAAAAATTGAACCTAACACTCTATTGCCTAAAAGAAAAACATCTGAATAGTCAGAGTAAACACAGACTCAAAGTTGAAGGATAGAAAACCATTATACAAGCAAACAAGCCCCTCAAATAAGCTGGAGGCGGCCATACTGTCTCTGCTTGTAAATCCACTTTAAGGGCTGGATGTGCAGGGGTTAAGGTGTACTTGCCTTGCAGAAGGCTGGTTCAGGACGGCGTATGGATACCCCCCTGCCCCACACAGGCCCTGCTCTCACCACTGCTAAGAGTGACCCCTACAGTTGTGAGCTGGGCCCCATGAACTTCAGGTTAAAAAAATATGAGACAGTGAGAATCATTTATTAATGATCAAGAGATGTATACATCACATTTCTAAATGTATATGCACCTAATGAGGCACCAGCAAAATACTTAAAACAACTTCTAATAGACTTGAAGAAAGACACTGATAACAACACAATAGTATTTGGAGATTTCAACACCACTTTGTCATTTTTCCATAGATCAATCAGACTAAAGCTCAACAAAGAAATGGAAGAGAGGGAATCAGTATATGTATATATATATATATATATATATATATATATGACTCTTCATTTTCCAAAAACTGAGTTCACACATTCTTCTCCAGTGCACATGGGATGTTCTCCAAGATAGACCACATGCTGGGCCACAAAACACCTCCATAAAATTAAGAGTATAGAAATTGTATCAACTATTTTTTCAGACCATGATGCACTGAAAATAGAAGTGATTCACACAGAAAAACAGAAATTCAAATCAAACATCTGGAAATTAAACAGCTCTCTACTGAACACCCAGTGGATTGGAGAGGAAATCAAAGAGGAAATGCAAAGATTCCTGGAAACAAATAAAAATGAGGACATAAGATAATAGAACTTGTGGAACACAGCAAAAGCAGTGTTAAGAAAAAAAAAATTAGCTCTGCAATCATTCATCAGGAAAAAAATGGGCTCTCTTAAGTAACTTAACCTCACAGCTTAAGATCTTGGAAAATGACCAACAAAATGAGGAAGAAGGAGGAAGAAAATGATAAAACTTAGAGGAGAAGTCAATGAGCTAGAATCCCAAAAAACAATACCAAAAGATCAATGAAACAAAGAGCTGGTTCTTTTAGAGAAAAAAAAAGACTGATAAGCCACTAGCAAGACTCACAAAGAAATCAAGAGAGCAAACCCTAATAAACTGAATCAGAAATGAAATGGAACACATCAAAAAAGAAACTACAGAAATCCATAGAATTATTAGATACTACTTTGAAAATCTTGACACCATGAAACAAGAGAATCTCAAAGAAATGGATAAATTTCTGGATTTCTATAATCTCCCAAGGTTGAACCAAGAAGATCTGGAATACCTAAACAGACCTATCACAATCGAGGAAATAGAACTGGTAATCAAAACTCTTCCCCGAAACAAAAACCCAGGGCTAGATGGACTCACTTGTGAACTCTTTCAAACCTTTACATAGGACCGACTGCTAATCCTTTTCCAACTTTTCCGGGAAATTGAAGACTTAAAAAGACTCCCAAACAGTTTCTGTGAGGCAAATATTACCTTGATACACAAAACAGAGACACCACCACCAAAAAAAAAGAAAAAGAAAATTTCAGACAAACAATTACTGATGAACACAGATGCAAAGATCTGCAACAAAATACTAGCAAATAGAATCCAACAACTCATCAAAATATTACACACTATGACCAAGTAGGATTTATCCCAGCAGAGATGCAAGGATGGTTCAACACTGGCAAGTGTTGCAAACTTTCTCAATATAGTCAAAGCCATTTACCACAAGGCCACAGAAAGCATTACTCTCGGTGCATAATAACTAAAGGTTTCCCTAAGAAAATCAGGCACAAGATAAGGTTGCCCACTCTTGCCACCCCAATTCAATATAGGTTCTGAAGTGCTTGCCTCAGCAGTTAGGCAAGGAAAAGATATCGAGGGCATCCAGATAGGAAGAAAGAAATCAAGCTTTCACGATTTACAGATGACATGATACTATACTTAGAAAATCCTAAAGACTCCACAGAAAAAGCTCCTAGAACAACATATTTATATAGTAACATGGCAGGTTACAAAAGTAATGCCCAAAGTATGGCCTTCCTTTATAAAAATAATGAAAGAGAAGAGAGAGAGCAGATAAACAATTGTGCCACAGAAAATCAGAATCAGTTTATCTAAAGAAGTCAAGGACCTATACAAAGAAAATGACTAAACACTGCTTAGAGAAATAAAAGAGAGCATGAGACAATGGAAGCACGTCCCCTGCTCATGGATTGGAAGGATTGACATTGTCAAAATGGCAATACTCCCCAAAGAATTATACAGATTCAAAGCAGTCCCTATAAAGATACCCACGACGTTTTTTCAAAGAAGTAGATAGATAAAACATTCCTGAAATTCGTATGGAATAATAACCCCCCATAAAGAGCTAATGTAATCCTTGGGGAAAAGAAAATGACAGACAATATCTTCCTGAACTTCAAACTACTACAAAGTAGTAGTAGTTAAAACAGTAGGGTATTGAAATAAAGACAGATGCACAGATCAATAGAATGGAGTCAATACCTTGACAGTGACTCTCAACTATGTGATGAATTAATCTTTGATAAGTGAGCAAGAGATAAAAGTGGAGCAAGGAAATTCTCTTTGATAAGTGGTACTGGCAAAATTGGGCAGCTACAGGCCAAAAAAAACCCAAAACACTCAGACCTGTGTCTAATGCCAGGCACTAAGTTCAGATCAAATGGATTAAAGACTTCAATATCAGACCTGAACCCATGGAGAAAAATATGAGCAGAACACTCCATGACAATCAAGCTAAAGATAGCTTCAAAGATGAAACACAACTGACCAAATAAAGTGGACAGAAAGATAAACAAATAGGACTGCATTAAACTAAGAAGCTTCTGCACCTCAGAAGAAGAAAAACCAAGATGCAAGCAGCTCATAGATTGGGAATAATTATTAACCCAATATACATCTGCTAAGGGATTAATGTCCAAGATACATAAGGCATTGGTAGAACTTCACACAGACATGCCACAAAATTCAATCCAGGTAAAATATGGGGAGAAGAAATGCACAGAAACTTTCTCAAAAGAAATACAAAAGGCCAAAATGCAAAAGGAAAAATGCTCTTTATCACTAATCATCAGAGATGCAAATCATAACAACAATGAGGTATCATCTCACACCACAAAGACCAAAAGCAGCCAGTGTTGACTTGGATGTGGAGAGAAAGAGACTCTCCTTCATTGTTGGTGGGAATGCCAACTGGTCCAGCCTTTTTCAAGAACAATATGGGAATTCCTCAAAAAGCTAAAAATTGAGCTTCTCTATTTCCCAGCAATACCACTTCCAGGAATATACCCCAGGTGGCAAGCAACACACAGCAGGAATGCCATCTGCACTTCCATGTTCACTGCAGCATTATTAACGATAACTAGAATCTGTAAACAACCTGAATGCCTGAGAACAGATGACTGGTTAAAGAAACTATGGTATATCTACAATGGAATACTATGCAAATGTTCAGAAAAATCAAATTATAAAATTTGCTTATAAATTGATGGACATGAGAATGCCATGCTAAGTCAACTGAGTCAGAGGGAGAGAGACAGACATAGAATGATTGCACTCATTTGTGGCATTTAAGAATACGTAATACGAGACTAATACCTAAGGACAGAAGAAACAAGGGCCAGAAGGATTGGCCCACATTTGGAAGTCTGCTTCAAGTGCTTGGGGGAAAAGGCAGTTGGGATAGAGAAGGGATCAAATGGTAAAGAGAGTTGGAAATGATCCCTCTGAATTAGAACCCCATGCTGAAAGTAGGCAAACAACATGATAACCTCTCCGTACCTGTACTGCAAACCATAATGACCACAATGAGAGAGAGAAAGAAAAAGAGTGACTCCCATAAGGATAATCTGGGTAGGGGGTTGTAGGGTGGTAGGAGGGAAACATGGATACTGGTGGTAGGAAATGTGCATAGATGGAGGGATGGATGTTGGAGCATTTTATGACTGAAACCTGATCATGAACAGCCTTATATCTGTGTATCTCATAGTGATTCAATTTTTTAAAAAAAGTTAATAAAAGAAAAAAGAAAAAGAAAATCAGGTCTAAATTTTGTTGTGACAGGGAAAAGAGAAATAAAATTTGGCAAAAAAACCCCCTGAATCTTCTGCTTGCTGCTCTGCCACATCCAGGTGAAGGTCGCCTCTGACTAACATCACTGGGCATATCCGAGAAGGGGAGGCAGAGGCCTCCTTCTCAGGTGGGTCCTAGCGGCCTCCACACCTGACCTGTGCCTTCTCACGGTCTCACACCAGCTCTTGAAGCAAGACAGACCTCTCAACAGTTGTGTACCACTTACAGTTATGATTCCTGTCATTTCATGACGACCAGCAGAGAATGAGAGCAACCTTCAGCTTCATTCCTCAGCATCTTCCAGGGAGCCTAAATATAAAGACTCATACACAGCACAGCAATAACACTAGATAACTAGATAACCAATGGAGAAAACATGCAGAAGCCCACCAATGAGTGAAAATAGCATCGCCAAAGACAAACAATACCAACCAGCTCAGTAAATCCTCAGACAACTAAAGTGAAACATGGGCTCAAAGAAATGATGGCACAGGTTGTCATTAAAACATAAGAAACTATGAGTCAAAATGAAAACAAAAACAAAAACAAAAACCCCTACTTCAATCAGAAATGACATAAATGAGGAGCATGGTAGGTGATATTTTTTTAAAAAGCTCAATAGAAACTGACGAGCAGAATAACAGCAGCTGAGCAAAAGATCAAGGACCTTTAAGAGAAGGAGGAAACTGTTAGAAAATATCAAAAGGTAGAAAATAGTCTGAAAAGGAGCACCCCGCGCTTCCCTCCCCTGCGGACTGCCAGCCGAGTGGCCGGCACGCCGACCCCAAGCACCGCCGCCATTCTGTCTTCCGGCAAAGGTCTGTGACACTACTTCAACCCGCCCATCCGGACCCAGCCTGCTCCGCGGCCCTGAGCACCCCATGCTTTGACCACTGCTGGGTTGTGGGAAAGGGGCGTGGCATAACCGGCAGGGGCGGGGCCTAGGAAAAGTGGGCGTGGTCTCATCACCAGGGGCCAAAGCTCACGCGGCGGCAGATAGTTTCCTCAACATCCTATCCAAGACTAACATCCTAGCTATTCGCAAGCTGTAGGACAATAAAACACAAGACTTCACATAAGAATTGAAGGAAACATCTCAGTAGAAGACCAGGTTCTACAAACGGCAAGTAAAAAGGCAACCACTATTAACTGAGCCTATCACAATCCTTTTTCGCAACAAAAGGAAACAGGGATACTCATCTTCAAGGGCCCTCTTTCATACCACAACAACAACATAAAGAAACAGCGAAAATCCCCAGTGCAAGCAGAGGACGATCAAAGGAGTCCAGAAAACTCAAGGGGCGTTTCCTACAAACTTGACCTCTCTGATAAAGAATTCAGAGTTGAAATCCTCAACATGTTCAATGAACTCAATGCAAAGATTGACAACTTCAAGGAAGACCTGGCAGAAACAATACAACAGACAGCCAACAAAATACGGGAAGAAATGAGAGCAGAAATAAAAAACCTTCAAAAAGAAATGAAGGATTCGGTACATGAAATCAAAAACTCTCTGGCTGCCCTCAACAATAGGATGACTGCAGCTGAAGACAGAATCAGTATGCTTGAAGATGAGCTGCAAGAGGCCTACAGGCAACAACAAACCATGGCAAGAGACCTCAAAATAGCTCTAGCCAGAATCAGAGTGCTAGGGTATGATTGCAAGAGGAACAACATTAGAATCATTGGACTACAAGAACCACAGGGAACCAACCCCAACGAAAAAGACACAGTCAAACAAATCATTGCGGAAAACTTCCCACAGCTGGACAATGCGGGCATCCAGATTCAAGGCGCCCGAAGAGTGCCAGCTAAAAGAGATCCTAATAGAAAAACCCCAAGACATATCATAGTTACAATGATGGACATCGTTCAGAGAGATACAATACTGCAAGCAGCAAGGTCCAAGAAGGAAATTGCATACAAAGGAGCACCCCTTAGACTAACAGCAGATCTATCAGAGGAAACCCTCCAAGCTCAAAAGCAATGGTGGGATATAGTGAAAAAACTCAATGAAATCAAAGCTTCACCAAGAATACTTTATCCGGCTAAACGCTCATTCAAACTAGAAGGAATCATACACTTCTTTGCGGATAAACAACAGCTCAGGAACTTCTTAGACTCAAAACCAAACCTAAAAGAAGCACTAAAGGGGCTATTGTAAGACAAGAACAACCCCAACAAGCACAACAAATCCTTGCACAAAGATGGCACAAAATCCCATAACAATAATCTCCCTTAATGTCAATGGTCTGAATTAACCAGTTAAGAGACACAGACTGGCAAAATGGATTCAGAGACTGAACCCAACATTCTGCTGCCTGCAAGAAACACATCTGAATGTCCAGAACAAACACAGACTCAAAGTCAAAGGATGGAAAACAATCCTGCAAGCAAACAACTCCCTCAAGAAAGCTGGGGTGGCGTTACTAGTATCAGACAACATAGACTTCAGGTTGAAAAAGATTACAAGAGATAGTGAAGGCCACTTTTTATTAATCACGGGATGTGTACACCAGGAAGAAATCACACTCATAAATGTCTACGCACCCAATGTGGGATGAGCTAAATACCTACAACAGCTGCTAAGAGATCTTAAGAAGGACATCTCGAGCAACACAATAGTAGTTGGAGAATTCAACACCGCACTGTCTCCTCTGGACAGATCAAGAAGATTAAAACTCACCAAGGAAATACTGGCTTTGAAGGAAGAAATAGAAGAGAGAGGGCTAATAGATCTATACAGGGCTTTATATCCCCCAAAAAAGGAATACACTTTCTTTTCCAGTGCACATGGAACATTTTCCAGAATAGACCATGCGCTAGGCCACACAGAATACCTCAACAGAATAAAAAAGATAGACATTGTACCAGCTATCTTTTCAGACCATGATGCACTGAAGATAAAACTTAATTGTGGACAGATGCAGAAAACCAAATCAAACACCTGGAAATTAAATAGCTCCATACTGAACAATGAGTGGGTCAGGAAGGAAATCAAGGAAGAAATCAAAAGGTACCTAGAAACAAATGAGAATGAAGACACGAGCTACCAGAACCTGTAGGACGCAGCTAAAGCCGTTTTAAGGGGAAAATTTATAGCTCTGCAAGCATATCTCAGGAAGGAAGAAAGGGCCCACATAAATAACTTGACTTCACAGCTCAAGACATTAGAAAAGGACCAACAAAAGGAGCCCAAACCAGGCTGAAGGAAAAAGATAATAAAACTTAGAGCAGAAATTAACGACATGGAAACCCAAAAGACAATCCGAAAGATCAATGAAACCAAGAGCTGGTTCTTCGAGAAAATAAGCAAGATTGATAAACCACTAGCAAGACTCACAAAGAAAGAGAGAGAGAACCCTTATAAGCCGAATCAGAAATGAAAAGGGGGACATCACAACAGGAACCAATGAAATTCAAAAGATCATCAGAGACTACTTTGAAAATCTCTATGCCACGAAACAAGAGAACCTAGAAGAAATGGATAAATTCCTCGACTCCTATAATCTCCCAAGGCTGAACCAAGAAGACCTGGAGTACCTGAATCGTCCAATTAACATCAAGGAAATTGAAATGGTAATCAAAAGTCTTCCCAAAAACAAAAGCCCTGGTCCAGACGGATTCACTAGCGAGTTCTTCCAAACATTTAAAGAGGACATTTTGCCAGTCCTTCTCAAGCTTTTCCAGGAAATTGAAGAAACAGAAACCCTCCCAAACAGTTTCTATGAGGCTCATATATCCCTAATACCAAAAGCAAACAAAGACACCACAAAAAAAGAAAACTACAGACCAATATCCCTGATGAACACAGATGCGAAGATCCTCAACAAAATATTAGCAAATAGAATTCAACAACTCATCAAAAAGATCATACACCACGACCAAGTGGGATTCATCCCGGGGATGCAAGGATGGTTTAACATCCGGAAATCAATAAACATAATTCATCATATCAACAAAAGAAAATATAAAAATCATATAATCATATCAATTGATGCAGAGAAAGCATTTGACAAGATCCAGCATCCGTTTATGATGAAAACACTCGCCAAAATGGGTATAGAAGGGACCTTCCTCAATATAGTCAAAGCCATTTATCACAAGCCTCTGGCAAGCATTGTCCTCAATGGGGAAAGACTAAGAGCCTTCCCTCTGAGAACAGGGACAAGACATGGATGCCCACTCTCTCCACTTCTGTTCAATATAGTACTGGAAGTACTTGCAATAGCGATTAGGCAAGAAAAAGATATTAAGCGCATTCAGGTAGGAAAGGAAGAAATCAAGCTCTCACCATTCGCAGATGATATGATACTATACCTAGAGAACCCTAAAACCTCTACCAAGAAACTCCTAGAAACAATAGAGTCTTATAGTAAAGTTGCAGGTTATAGAATCAATACCCAAAAGTCCATTGCTTTCCTATATGCAAATAATGAGAGAGAAGAAAGTGACCTGAGAAAAGCAATCCCGTTGACAACTGCGCCTCAAAAAATCAAGTACCTTGGAATCAGCTTAACAAAGAAGGTAAAAGACTTGTATAATGAAAACTATAAAACACTACTTCAGGAAATAAAAGAGGACACAAGGAAATGGAAAGACATCCCCTGCTCATGGATTGGAAGAATTAATATTGTCAAAATGGCAATTCTCCCCAAAGCATTGTACAAATTCAATGCGATCCCTATAGGGATACCCTTGACATTCTTCAAAGAAATGGAGCAAGCGCCCCTGAAATTCATATGGAACAATAAGCCCCCACGAATAGCTAAAGCAATCCTTGGGAAAAAGAAAATGTGAGGAATCAACCTCCCCAACTTCCAACTCTACTACAAAGCGGTAGTAATTAAAACAGCATGGTATTGGAACAAAAGCAGAGCTGCAAACCAATGGAATAGGGTTGAATACTCTGACATACACCCCCAAATATATGATCATCTAATCTTTTGATAAGGGAGCAAGAAATGTGAAGTGGAGCAAGGAAAGCATGTTTAACAAATTGTGCTGGCAAAACTGGAAAGCTACATGCAAAAAAATGGGCTTAGACCTCCATCTATCACCATGTACAAAAATCAGATCAAAATGGATTAAAGACTTCAACATAAGACCAGAATCCCTAAGGTACATTGAGGATAAGGTCGGCAAAACCCTCCATGACATTGAAGCCAAAGGTATCTTCAAAGCTGACACGCCACTGGCCAAGCAAGTGAAAACAAAGATAAATAAATGGGACTATCTCAAACTAAGAAGCTTCTGCAACTCAAAAGAAACAGTGACCAAAATACAAAGACAATCTACAGAATGGGAAAGGATATTTATGCAGTACCCATCCGATAAATGGTTGATAACAAGGGTATACAATGCACTGGTTGAACTCCACAAGAAGAAAACTGCCAACCCAATCAAAAAATGGGGTGATGAAATGAACAGAAACTTTCCCAAAGAAGAAATCCGAATGGCTGAGAGGCACATGAGAAAATGTTCAACATCACTAATTATCAGGGAGATGCAGATCAAAACAACCATGAGATATCATCTCACACCACAGAGACTGGCCCACATCTCCAAAAACAAAAACATCCGGTGTTGGCGTGGATGTGGGGAGAAAGGGACTCTCCTTCATTGCTGGTGGGAATGCTGACTGGTTCAGCCCTTTTGGAAAACAATATGGACGATTCTCAAAAAGTTAGAAATTGAGCTCCCATTTGACCCAGCAAGACCACTCCTGGAATATATCCCAGAGAGGCAAAAAGGTATAGTAGAGATGACATCTGCATTTCCATGTTCATTGCCGCTCTGTTTACTATAGCCACAATATGGAAAAAACCAGAGTGCCCGAAAACAGGTGATTGGCTAAAGAAACTCTGGTATATTTACACAATGGAATACTACGTAGCTGTCAGAAAACATGAAGTCATGAAATTTGCATATAAGTGGATCAACATGGAAAGTATCATGCTGAGTGAAATGAGTCAGAAAGAAAGAGACAGACATAGAAAGATTGCACTCATATGTGGAATATAAAGTAGCTGAGAGGTACAGGCTTACAATGTTGCAAATCCTGGCAGACATTTCTCGGGACTTAGTTACTAAAATACTAAAATACAGAAATCCAAAACTATGCTGCTGCTAGTGCGGCCTCCTGACCTCATATCTCTTCATTCTCAGCAATGGAAAACAAATTACCAAATGCTTTCTTTTCAGCAGTTTGACTTTAGGGGGGAGAAACTCCAAATCAATAATAGTGAATTTTTTTTGTTTAAATATTGAATGTAATCAAAGTAAAGTGAAAGTAAAGTGAAATTTACCAGTTACACCTGCGGGGTGGGGGACTGGGGAGGTGGGGGTAGGGGGGAGGTATATCGTGATTCTTGGTGGTGGAATATGTGCACTGGTGAAGGTATGGGTGTTTGAGCATTGTATAACTGAGACTTTAACCTGAATGCTTTGTAACTTTCCACATGGTGAATTAATAAAAGAATTTAAAAAAAAAAAGAAAATAGTCTGAAAAGAAATGTACACCAGAGAACTATACAAGAATCAAATGAAGGGGCTGGAGCAAATGCACAGTAGGTAGGGCATTTGCCTTGTACGCTGCCGACCCAGGTTTGAATCCCAGCATCCCATATATTCCCCCGAGCACCGCCAGGGGTAATTCCAGAGTGCAGAGCCAGGAGTATTACCCTGTGCATCGCCGGGTGTGAACCAAAAACCAAAAAAAAAAAAATCAAATGAAGGCATATGTAATAAATGAAGGCCTATGTAATGAATAAACAATAGTTAAATAAATCATAGATAATAATTTTCCACATATTAGCAGAGATATCTAAGAGGCCCAAAAGGAATCAGTGAGAATAAGCTCAAGTGGGAAAACTACAAGATACAACGTACTCCAAATTATAAAAGTCAAAGGTAGAAACAGAATATTGAGAGCAACAAGATCAAAAAATGAATTTACATGCAAAGGAAAACCCATAATATATGGAAAATCTATCAAATGAGCCTCTATGACCCAGCAGAGTATAAAGGGAGATAATATGAAACCTCATTGAAATAAACACCTTACCAAGAATACTCTATCCAGTTAGATTATCATTCACTTATCATTCATTTTTATTTATAATTATTCATTTATCATTCATTATTAATCTATCATTCAGCTAAATTATCACTATCATGCATTAGAAGGAATGATTAGAACTTCATGAGCAGGCAACAACTTTGGTAATTTAGAGGCCTGAAACCAGGTTTTCAAGAAGCATAAAAAGCAATAGAGGACAGAAGAAACCCCCCAACGCGTGGCAGAGTACGGCACTCACTAATGGTGCATATGTTCACCTTCTACCAGAATAGGAAAGGTTAAAAACATAACAATTTATCATCAAAAATTGACTTTTACTGATACTTCTATTTACTATTCCTTTCAGCTTTGTTGGAGCAAGTGATATGAAGCAAAGCTGCTACATGCATTCCAGGGGGGCAGACTGGGAGGGAACTTGGGGACATTGCTGGAGAATAGGGAAGTTAGTGGAGAAAAGGAGACATTGGTAGTGGGATTGGTGTTGGAACATGGTATGCCTGAAACAACTCTATTATGAACAACTTTGTAAATCATGGTGTCTTAATAAAAATGAAGAAATTAAAATCTAAAAAAAATTGCAAAAAAGAACTGGCTCAAGTTGTAGAAACATCGTACGTGCATGGCTCTCTAAGTATCACAGAAAGTGAATTATGGGCCCTCCTCTCCAGCCATACTAGTGTGTCTTGTTTTTGGTTTTTGTTTCTTTTTAAGTTTTATTGAATCACCGTGAGATAGTTACAAGCTTTCATGTTTGGGTTACAATCACACAATGATCAAACACCAATCCTTCCACCAGTGCACATTCCTCACCACCAATATCCCCAGTATATTCCCCTTTCCCACCCTCCCCCTGCCTGCATGGCAGACAATATTCCCCACACTCTCTCTCTACTTTGGGGCATTATAGCTTGCAACACAGACACTGAGAGATCATCGCATTTGGTCCATTATCTACTTTTGGCACACATCTCCCATCCCGACTGATTCCTCCAGCTATCATTTTCTTAGTGATCCCTTCTCTATTCCACATGCCTTCTCCCCTCCGGTCATGAAGTATCTTCCGGCTATGGGGCAATCCTCATGGCCTTTGTATCTACTGTCCTTGGGTGTCAGCCTGAAGCTTCTGCACTTCAAAAGAAATAGTGACTAAAATACAGAAAGAGCCCACAGAATGGGAAAGAATATTCACCCAATACCCATCGAATAAAGGATTAATATCCAGGATATACAAGAAACTAGTAGAATTGTACAAGAAAAAACCTCCAACCCCACCAAAAAATGAGGAGAAGAAATGAAAAGAAGTTTCCTCAAAAAAGAAATACAAATGGCCCAAAGGCACATGAAAAAATGCTCCACATGGGAGATGCAAATCAAAACAACAATGAGATATCATCTCACACCACAGAGACCAGCACACATTCAAAAGAACAAAAGCAACCAGTGCTGGTGTGGATGTGGGGAAAAGGGTCACTCCTTCACTGTTAGTGGGAATGCTGACTGTCCCAGCCTTTCTGGAAAACAATACAGACAGTCCTTCAAAAACTGGAAATGGAGCTTGCATATGACCCCGCAATACCACTTCTGGGAGTATGTCCCGAGGATGCAAAAAAGCACAGTAGAAATGACATCTGTACCTATATGTTCATTGCAGCACTGTCCACAATAGCCAAAATCTGGTAACAATCCAAGTGCCCTAGAACAGACGACGGGTTAAAAGAACTTTGTTGCATCTACATAATGGAATACTATGCAGCTGTTAGGAGAAATAAAGTCATGAAATTTGCTTATAAATGGACAGACATGGAGAGTATCGTGCTAAGTGAAATGAGTCAGAAAGAGAGGGACAGACATAGAAGGACTGCACTCATTTGTGGAGTATAGAATAACTAGTGTGTCTTGTTAAAAACCTTGCCAGATAGGATGCATATTCTCATTCCCTCCCTTGTTCTCTTTCCCTCTCTTTCTCCCACTTTCCCTCTCATATCCTTTCTCTACCATATTTATTAAATACAACTATATATAAAAATTATGATTAATATCATAAATTCAAGGAAATTATATACAAAGAAAGAAATTATATATAAAGTGCTTTTATAAAGAATAGGACTTGAACCTGTTGGAGGAAACAATAGATGAAGACGTTCTTTAGTAAAATGCAGCATACCCTTTGTCTGGAATCAAAATGATTTTTATCAGGAATGAATATTCTACTATAAACCTGTTGAAATTTTGGAATATGGGATTTACTTTCTAGATAAAAGTAAAAAAAATTCTTTTCATTTAGATAGGCATTGGTCTGCATTTCTTGAAAATGCTTCCAACTTTTAAAATTTCATGTTTTCATCATCTAAGTGTTCCCAAATAAAACAAAGGGCTTCCAGTGGCTCATTTTGGGGCTATAACCAAAGAAAGATAACACAAGTTGCAATGCAAGTTAAAAGTGATTACAGTTAAGCTGGAGATACAACAGGAAGTTAGTAATTTGCTTTGCATTTAGCTAACCCAGGTTTGATCTCTGGTATCATATATGGTCCTGTCCTGCCAGGAACAATCCCTGAACACAGAGACATGAGTAAGCAGAGTAAGCATTGAGCAAGGCCAGGTGTGGCTCAAAAACTATGAGAGAAAAGAAAGAGAGAGAGAGAGAGAGAGAGAGAGAGAGAGAGAGAGAGAAGAGGGTTATTACAATCTCTTGAAAATTTGATTGGATATCATCAAATAACATAGTTACTTGACCAAATAACATAGTTACTCCTTTGTATCCATTCTCAATTCTCTCAATTAATATTTTACTATTTATTACCTTCACTAAAATTTTGTTTTACTACTTTATCCACCCCAAATTTTGGTTCTTCATTTACTTCATTCTACTCCAAAAAGTATTATTTTGATAATCTCTAGACATTAAAAAGGTGGTGATAATATTGGGCAGTAAGGGTAAAAGTTCTTTTTTATTGATTAAAAATGTATATTTCCATCACATTAGCTTCTTAAACAAGTAATGCATTTAAAATACAAACATTTTAGCTTTTAATACATTATGCTATGTAACAAGTTACTCAGTTGAATTTTGTACGTTAACGTTAAAAAATGAAGAATTTAAGATTCAGTGAGTCCAAGAAACTTGTTAATTCAAGTCAAATATTAAGCCTTAAAAATGTAATAACTCTGCTCTCATAAATTTGTAAATTATGAATTGTAAGAAGAATGTTTTAGCACTTTCTTTCTCACCCTCAGATGTGAATAATATACTGAACCTATAATTGATTACTCAACTTAGTTCCATCAAATAAATGGGATTCTCATTCTTATTCTAGAGAATCTATCCAAGAAGAACAAATACTTAATATATTTTCCTGAGACAAGTCATATTTCACAAAAAAGGTCACAGAATTTTATTTGTTTTAAGTTTTACTCCATTGAGAAACTAAACATGCTTCACATTTCTAATTTTAAAGTATATCATTTATAATGTCCTTTAATAGGTCTGCTCTGAGTCATAGAACTTCATGAATTCACATTGATTAGAAAAGAGTTTACCATGATATACTTTGCTACATCGTGAACAAAACACCATTAAAATGCCATGACTTAAATAACTGTATAATTATAAGAATTTTTATATATTTTATAGATAATTTTTATATCTAACAATTTTGCATCACAACGAGGATAATACAGTACAAGTCTCATGAGTTCAGCATTCTGCAGCACAAAATGTTTCTCAGAAATTCATGGGCTTTCAAAGAAACGAAGTGCTTTTGCTTGACTTTTTATAAATACTAACTTTAAGATGAAGCTATTAACATTTTAAAAGGTACAAAAGACTAGATAAATCTCGATGGACTTACATATTTAAATGTTACTGTAGTTCACTTAGTAAAATTGGCAATGTTTATTGCTACTGAAGCGATATACTCTGATTTCCTGTGCTCCACCTCCAGCATAAATAAATTCCCATTATTTTCACTTTTGTAATTTCCAAGATGCACTTTAATTTTTAATTTGTCAGACCAGTCTATGTATCCTACGTTTCATTATTTTATACCAGAACATTCAGAATAAACTATGATTTCCATTACCCTCCACTGGAATTCTCATTTGCACGGTGTTCTGTCTTCTACTCCAAACAAGATTCTCACTTTCTGGGCTTGCAATATGAATTGCATAATTGAATACAAACTTCTCCTCCAAAAGATTAATTCTGCAAAGCACAAGAAGAAAAAATGGATGTTTCTCTAACAGCTGTAATACTTAACACTTTTTCTTTCTTTGTGGCTACACAATGCCAAACATCCAGATGCAATGTGATCATTTCAGGCAATCATCTGGATGCCTCTAAACCTGAAGATTTTGGTAGCCAATAAACGAGACAGCCTACTTGAATGTCTTTACCTCTTTCTATCCTGGCACTTTGACACAGTGCAAAGATAATATTTGCCATTACATGATATGACCAAAAGTAAGTGTGAGGTGTCTGGCCCAGTGACTAGAGATATGCCCAATGTGTAAAATTACTCTCCTTTACTATAATTCTTCAACCTGGCTCAACACAGTTTCTTAGGAAAGTTGTTACTTTAAAAACAAAACACAAAGTGTTCTCACACTCAAACTAATTTCTGAACCTAATTAAAATAATCACTTTATGATTTTTTCGAACACCTACCATTAAATTTTTACTAGCATCTATCTTTAAAAATTAAGTTTCATATTTTGTTGAGAAAGTCTAGTTCTTCTGTTAGAAAACTGAAAACTTCCCTTGTTCTTATTTATTGCTACTCTTAGGTTTTGTTTGTCAACACTTAGACATGGCCTGAATAAAGTAAATCATATTTACAATCATAATGGATTTTAAACATGCTCTTAGCCAAAACTTTCAACAGTAAAAAATGCAATTTAAAAAACAAATCAGCTTTGTCAAAAGACTGTTCTCTTTCTCCAGTGCAATGTCACAGAAGTAGTATTACTCATACATTATGCTTTGTCTTGCAATACAAACAAAGACTATTATTTGGGCGACAGAAAGGGGGAAATAAAGGCACCAGAATTAGTGAATAGCTCTTCAAACAGTATTTTCTCCAAACATCATTTGTAGAAATTTAAGGTTGGAATATCTGATGAGTATATTCTGCCCCTAGTTTGGGGAAAATCAGTAAGGAACTGCTTTGATCTACTTTTGTTTAGGCAGTTGAACACTCAGAAAAGGCAAATTTAATTCCTCCCAGTGATGTACCTAGATGATGGTCAAAGAGGACTTTAGCTTTCAGTAATCTTAACCCTTTTATGAGTGCAAATTGATCACTTAACATTTTTTTAAAAGTCCATTTGGTATCTGACCTGTTAACCTTCATATGACGCCATGACATCTTAAAATCAGAGAAACTATTAGAAAAATTATGTCTTAAATATGGGCCTTTGTATCTTTTACACATTCTCTTCTCTAGTGGTTATTACCTAATAATTTTTGACACTGGTGATTAAACATAAACTTTTACATTTTATGATTCTCTTTCAAACACACAATTGCTAACATATATATCAAAGTAAAACTTAAGCATTCTTAGAGTCTATAATTATATTTGTGCATTAAAATGTCAAATCACTAAAATGAGTAACTTTAGCAATATTTTAATCTAATTGTTTTAAAACAAAACAATTAATCAGTATTTTATTATCAGTTCTAAATAATTTTATGTTTTAAAAATATAAAAAGGTGTTACCCTTTTTCATTAGACTGAGAGGTGATGGCAATTTAAAAATTTAGTTAATTATTTAATATTTTTGAAATACCATTTTTTCCTGCAAGAGAGCAATCTTTTTTTTATTATTAGTTTATTTTTAATTAGAGAGTCATTGTGAGGGTACAGTTACAGATCCATACATCTTTGTGCTCATGTTTCCCCCATACAAAGTTCGATAACCCATCCCTTCACCAGTGCCCATTCTCCACCACCAGTAAACCCAACATCCCTCCCCCTCTCCTCAGTCCCGTCTCCCCCCACCCCACCCTGCCACTATGGCAGGATATTCCCTTTTGTTCTCTCTCTCTGATTAGGTGTTGTGGTTTGCAATAAAGGTGTTGAGTGGCCATTGTGTTCAGTCTCTAGTCTGTATTCGGCCCGCATCACCCTTCCCCCACATGACCTCCGACCACATTTTACTTGGTGGTCCCTTCTCTGAGTTACCCAGAATGAGAGACCAGCCTCCAAGCCATGGAGACAACCTCCTGGTACTTATTTCTACTATTCTTGGGCATTAGTCTTATAGTCTATTATTCTATATTCCACACATGAGTGCAATCTTTCTGTGTCTGTCTCTCTCTTTCTGACTCATTTCACTTAGCATAATACTTTCCATGTTGATCCACTTATATGCAAACGTCATGACCTCATTTTTTCTAACAGCTGCATAGTATTCCATTGTATAGATGTACCAGAGTTTCTTCAACCAGTCATCTGTTCTAGGGCACTCGGGTTTTTTCCAGATTCTGGCTATTGTAAACAGTGCTGCGATGAACATATAAGTGCATATGTCACTTCAACTATACTTTTTGGCTTTTCTGGGATATATTCCCAGCAGTGGTATTGCTGGGTCAAATGGGAGCTCAACCTCTAGTTTTTTGAGAATCGTCCATATTGTTTTCCAAAAGGGCTGAACTAGCCGGCATTCCCACCAGCAGTGTAGAAGGGTCCCTTTCTCCCCACATCCTCTCCAACAGCGGTTGCTTTTGTTCTTTTGGATGTGTGCTAGTCTCTGTGGTGTGAGGTGGTATCTCATGGTTGTTTTGATCTGCATCAAGAGAGCAATCTTTAATCTCTTTGATTGCTAACACATTTATTGTGGGTCTCATTTGTTTCTGAAACTTCAGTATTTCAGAAGACTTTCAGGGGTGAAATCAATGGAATGTCAGGACTCAATGTAAAAACTCTATTTTAGATTGATATCTAAGCCAGTAGTCAGTTGATGCTTTGCTCTGAACCATGAGGTAGAAACCTTCTGACATAGAAACCTTGCTTTAGACCAACACCAGGATCTTTGAGCAAAGTTCATCTTGACTCTATGGCCTTCATTTTCTGTGCTGTCTTCATTTCTTCGGGATAAGCAACATCCCAAGTTCTATGTGACTTTATGATTTCTTTCTTCTCCAAAAGTTGTACTCTTATCTGTCTACTCCGAGGAAATAAATGAACTCGTTTCTATTGAGAGGTAAATGTCTAATATTTAGAAGTTAATATTCTTCCCTTGAACAAGACAAAAAAGTCAGTTTCTGTTAGAAAAATGCCAGCATCAGCATCAGCATCTGCAAGACTGAATAGTTGTCTGTACTCAATAAGGAAACCTACGACTTAACCATTGGTGGCAGAGTTGATTTAGAACATAAAGGTGAAAAGGGCATTTCTATGCTCTTCAAGGATCTTATTAGAGGATGAAAAATACAGTGAATTTAAGAGTTTCATTCATTTTTGCAAGACAGCTATAAAAATTTTTTTATAAAATCTTGTTTGCATGGTAGCCTTCTTTGATCTTTAATAGTCTTTAATAGACTCTAAGAGTCTTAAATTATTCTAGGTGTTTTGTTGATGGCAAAATCAGTCATTGAGTCTAATGACCATCTTTTATTTTAAATATCTAGTATTTCAGACGTGGCATTTATAAGCATGTGTGGTTTTAAACAAATGAGTGGATAGACGTAGGATAACATTGGTTTGTCCTTTCTGCCTTGTCACAGGGAGCTTAGGTTTATTGGGTTACTCCCATCACAGTGCTCCCATTCCTCTGTGTTTATTTGTAACCTCTTTCTTTGTGCTCTGTTAACTTGCAAATATTGCTTTTCGTTTCTTAAGTCTTTTGCATAGTTAATTCAGAGCAATGTCCTTTTGTATGGACACAGGAAGACAGTTAATGTTATGCTTTTGTAACTTGGGAGTCAATTGACTGTGGATGATATTCACTCCAGGGCATCTGTTCTCTCGACTTAAGCTTCAGCTGCCCTTACTTCCAAGCACCCCAAAAGCAGGGTCCCAACGAGGGACTGGATGGACCCCGGGATAGCACTGAGCTACCGTGACATTGAAATGGGCCTGGCCAAAGAGCCATAATACTTAACTATAAGTTAAGAGCATGGTCATGAACAAATTCTGTCATGATCCATAAAATAATTACTGGAGTAGGACCCTGCTAAGGTTAGGAAAGATTAATCTGGCCTGAGCACTGTAGTCTGTGTCTGTGGGGAGATGTCCCCAGTAGAGCCACCCTACAAGCTCAATATATCTCTTACAGTACAATTAAGATGTTAATTAAGATGTTAATTAAGTTATTGGACTAAGGCAGAAGCAGGCGCGTGGAGAGACTAGAGAGTGAAGAGGCTGTGAGTGGGAGCACAAGGGATGAGCAGGAGAGACAGAAGATGAGAATGAGGGGCAGTGTGAGACTAGAATGTGGTGCTCAGTGAGACTGGAACAGGCATGTGGGGAGAACATAATAAACAGTAGCTGATCATCAACCAGCTTATCCCTCATTTCCTCTTTCATCTACCCCTGTCATGGGACGCCCTGAAAGGGGAAGTGGCCTGAGAGGGAGAGACTCTGGGGCTTTCCCTATCTGCCTGGTGATTACATAGATAGACGTGTATGTTTAATGGCTACAAGAACACTACTTTTCTGGACATTATCCCTACAAAAAGGAAATTGAATTTGTTCAAGAATAAAAGAGGAGAGTAAATGAAAAAGGAGTCAATTGTATATAGGAAATAAGAGGAGAAACCTAGACACAGTAGATGAAGAAGGTCAGGGTACACACTGCACTCTTGTTGAACAGCTTGAAACATTTGCTTCTAAAATTTTTGAAAGAAATGTTTCTTTATGCTATTACCAAGGGGTTTGAAAATATTTCTTTAGAGAATGTAAATTTCCAAATATGTGATACATCAGATGAATATGTTGAAGAACTGCATCTGATCTACAAGTATATATAAAAAGTAAAGTCATTACAATCCATTTGCAGAGGAAGATAAATACTGTATTATATCTGTATTATGTTCCATGTTAAAAAAAAACTGAACTTGTTAGAACAGAGGAGAAAATATTCTATAGGGGCTGGATCAGAGTGGAAGAATTGGAAAGATATTGTTTAAGGGCAAACTTGAAATTAGCAAAGCAGTAAGTCATGGAAATGTAATGTACATCAAAATGACTATAGGCAGAAAGACTACATTTATAAACATGAAAGTTGTTGAAAGATAAGATTTTAATTATTCTTTCCACAAAAAATAATAATGGTGTGATATGAGAAGTGTTAGCTGCCACTTAGATAAATATATTGTAGCATACAAGTATATTAAATAAAAAAAGTGATCATCTTGAACTTACACAATGCCCTATGTCAATTATACCATAACTAGAGGATTTTCTTTATATTGAAAGCTAAAAGAATCTACTTTTAAAGGTTAAGCCCTAAGAATTTCAGCTATTTAGTTCTAATGATGATAATTTAAAGAAATTAGGTTGCCAAATGATAAAACTCAAGAGCATTATTTAATTCTTCCATATTTAGTGGAAAATGTTAGTCTTAAATACTTTGGAATAACTCTTCATTTGTGTATTTAATTTTCTGATATATTGAAAAGAATGACTTATGATAAGCAATAAGGAAAATGTTGTTTTGTGTTCAGTAGTATTATTTGATGAGGCACATATTACTTAGCTATAAGTATTTATACTTAAAAACATTAAACCCAAAGTATATCTACTGAAGCATTGAAGGATATATTAGCCCTGGAAGTGTTCTGTCTTAAAAAGCAATTGCTTCATTAGATACTTTACTGACATGTTCTTGAAATAAGATCTTTTATGAATAATTCCTAGTTTATGTATTTTTAAACATACATTAACGTTATCATGTTTCATATTCGTATTTTGTTGTTGTTTATTTCTTATTTAGAAATTTAGAAAGCCGAACTTTAAAGAGGAAGTCAAAAAAGGTGATGGACACATAAAGTTCTTAAGTGGAAGAACTTAGGTTTAAACTCAACTGCAAAATTTATCCACTAAAAAAAAAGTTTATTCCCATTCCTTTTTATTTGTTTCTGTTGCAGTAATTAGAAGTTGCACACAATTAGTTGTGAAGCTCACACCATTGACTGCAATGCTTATATACCTTTATTGAGTGTATTAGAGACCACATTGTAAGGAAATACAATTGCCTAAAGACAATTCTGTTTCTTTATATCCCAAATATGAGAGAGATCATTCTGTATTTGTCCCTCTCCTTCTGAATAATTTCACTCAGCATAATACCTTCCAGATACATCCACATGACAGCAAATTGCATTATTTCATTTTTTCATATGGCCAAGTAGTATTTCACAGTGTATATATCGCAGTTCCTTTATCCAGCCATATTTTTATTGAATATTTTTGTTTGTTTCCAGATTTTGGTTATTGTGGATAGTACAATGGATATAGGAGTTTAGGTCTCTTTGTAAAAAAGAAGTTTGAGGTCTTTGTGGTAGATGTTAAGAAATTGAATTACTTTTTCATACAGGAAGTTCAATTCTTAGTCTTTCCTGAAAAATGTTCATATAGTTTTCCAAAAGGTTGAAATAGTCATCATTCCCAACAGCAGTGTGTAATGGTTCCTTTTTTTCCCTTATCCACTCAACATTGGTTGAGTGATTCTTTTTGATTCTTTTTAATGATCAGTTAGCCAATCTGACTGATGTAATGGGATATCTCATTGTTGTTTTGATTTGAATATTTCCAAGAATCAGTGATGTAGAGCATTTTTTTAATATACCTATTAGCCATATGTATGTCTTCTTTAAGAAGTATTTCATCATCTCTTCACTCCATCTCTAACAAGGTTGATTGTTAAGTTTTCTCTTGTTACATTTTACAAGTGCCTTATATAAATCAAAAGATATGAGTGATGGGCAAATATTTTCTTCCGGTCTGTGGGGTGTTGTCTTTTATTCTGGTCATCATTTCTTTTACAGTTCAGAAACTTCTGAGTTTCTTTGTAGCTCCATTAGTTTATCATTGTTTAATTTCACTTTTTAACCATAAATTATTTTGGCTTCCTTAACAATTTGAAAGCTGATGCAATCTAGTTTGTGTCAATCAGTTTATCTGAAGCATAATGCATCATAATTGCTGGAACGCTTTTGAGCACTGCTGGGGTGGCCCAGGCATTCCCCAGTTCTTTAGGGCCTGAAGAATACCACATTCTTGACCCTTAGCATTGAATTATGAGCCCAATGAGCAGAAACTCACTGGGAGTGAATATTGGCTTTCCTGTTGGGAACCACATCCCTTCCCCCAAACGTTTTAGGGTCAGAGATATAATATAGAGTATAAGAAGAAGTTTGGTTACTTTGACCACAAATTTGATTCCATCACTAGAACCACAGGATCCCTGGAGAACCACCATAAGTAATCGTTGAGTAATATAGGTTACATCTGATTTTAAAGTGTGAATTGAAAAATAATAGTCACATACCACTTCAAAATTAATCAATTCAGGTCAAAACAAATAATTATAAATGAATAATTCATGTAGAAAAAGAAGTGTTGGGTCTTATTGTTCAGGACAAATGTTAATCATTAATCATACATTGAGATCTTTCTGAATTTTTAGATTTAAATTCAGAAATCTGTAACTAACAGATTTATAAAAGTCTCCATTAGAACATATTTACCAGTAAGAGACTAAAATGTTTCTTAGTTATCTATTGTATCTTGGTAGAGTGAAAAATGTTTTGCAAATTGTATACATAATTCTATTTAAAAATTTCCAACATTAACTTCTTTATAGATTCACAGAAAATTCTGAATTGCTTAATAAAATAATAGGTTAAAAAAAAGGAAGGAAGAGGGGCTGGAGCAATAGCACAGTGGGTGGGGCGTTTGCCTTGCACGTGGCAGACCTGGATTCAATTCCCAGCATCCCATATGGTCCCCTGAGCACTGCCAGGAGTAATTCCTGAGTGCATGAGCCAGGAGAAACCCCTGTGCAATACTGGATGTGACCCAAAAAGCAAAAAAAAAAAAAAAAAAGAAGGAAGAGGCCAGGTAGTGAGAAGAAGAAAAGAAGAAAATAGCTTAAAATAGGATTTTTAAGAAGACATAAAACTCTAAAACATGAGGAGAGAATAGAGATCAATGTGGTGTATATTCTATATGAGGATGTTTAACTGATTTCATCATTTCTAAGTTCATTTGATACACATAGTCTTGAGTTTATATCTTTCACCTTTTAACCAAAATCACAGATGGCAAGGATATTTTTATCTATTATTTTCATCATCTAACAAGTGCTTAAAGATTTAACATTAAAGGAAAAATAATAAAAGATATACAGTATTCTAACTATGTAAAGGTAGAAAGGAAGAATGGAAAATAAGAAATGATGTTTGTAGGAACAAATATAGAATTTTTCTACATTCCTTATCATTATTGGACTCATATTCTTTATGGCGCTAATGCTTTTGATACTTATCGATGTACTTTACTGGTAATTACACTAACACTGACCTGTATTTTTCTTTCCTGCATAAATGTTACGTTTGTGTAAAATCCTGGGTGAGAGGTTGAAGAGATAGGACAGTATTTAAAGTTCTTGGCTTGCTCACAGCCTACTCAGTCTCAATCCTAGGCACCATATATGGTCCCCAGAACCCACTAGGAGTGGCCCCTGAAAACAGAACCTGGAGTAAGCCCTCAGCACAGCTAGATGTGGCCTAGCTTTCTACCCCATAAAATAAAATAAAATATCTAAAACAAACAACAAAAACTCCTGGGTGGTCAAGTAGCAGAATTCCTCACTATAATGCAGTGAACATACTAAAGGCCCACCCTGAGCATGATTCAGTTGACACCTGGGATACAAAAGACCTAGTTTACACACAATTGTTAACTTTTTTAAGCTTACATACTAGAAAATAAACTGAACTTTTAACAAAATTTGTGAAACAAAATTAAATAGAGATAATCTCATAAATGCTTAATTTATGAAATTGAAAGGGTTGGAAGGGTTCAAAGAAAGAGTATTTATTTTTTGTGGTCATTGTAATTTTGAAAAAAATTCTGCTAAATGAGAATTTTATATGAGATATATGAGATAAGGAGACTCTCAAGTCTCCTTATCTCATATATCTCATATATGACTTTTATAATGTTATCTTTGTTCAATAACTCTTGGTTTTCTTCTCAGTGGTATTGAGATCACCATAGTACCTGTGTCCTGTGTTCTATTTCATTAAAGAATGAAATAGAATGTGAAGTACCTAGAGGTATCCAGGACAGTTCCTACATGTCAAAATAACTGTATTAAAATAAATGATATATTTTAACAGTACATAATATATCTATTCTTATTAATCTTTAATAGATATTTCCAGAATTCTAGCCAAGAATTGGGTTACTATCATTTTCGAAGCACATAGTATCTTAATATTAAGAAATGGTAGTTGTTAAAAATTGAATTATGTATGTAAGTTTCTTGTGTGTGTCATTGTGCAATGTTATGCATTTGTTTATGTTTCTATGTATGTAAATGGCAATTTAATTAAAATTGTAGTTTGGAGGGATACATTTGAACAGTATAAAAAGTGTATCTGATAAAAACAGGTGGGAGGGAAACTTTTTGGACAGAATTGAGATGGGGCCTAGAAATTATACTGGAGAGAAAATGTGAGGAAAGCTTTTAAAATTAGTCTAGGTAACTCAAGATAGGGGCAAAAGAGCTACTTTCAGCAAATCCAGTTTCTAATTTACGCTCATCTTCACTCTATCTTTACTAGTTTCCACCTGATCCAAAGAAATTAGCTTTGTGTTCTATGGATGAATGATTCTTCCAGATGAACTCATTCATTCTTTCACACAAGAACCATACAAATATTTTTCTTTGAAAATGTTTCCAGTTAGTCTAGGTCACTTTTGCTTCCATTTCTGTAAAGAAATTGAATTCATTAACTTGTGAACTCTACTCTGAAATCCTTCCTTTTTCTAGGTTCTTTTCCTTTAACTTTTAAGTGTATTCAAACTGTTCTCATGTGTAATTTTTACTTTCTGGTCTATTCTCAGCTTCTTACATTGGTTTTTAAAAATTCAGTTGCAATGAATGGGTTTTAAGTACCCATAATAAGTACAGGACAGTATATCTAATACTTTGTTGGGATGACTGGTACATTCCAATGTGAAATTTACTATCTTCTCATATCTCTTGTTCCTTTACCTTATATCATAAAGTGGCAACATAAGTATCCTACCATTTCAAATACAAACATGAAGAAATACCTGGAGAAATAATACAGCAGGTAGGATGCTTCCCTTGTACACAGCCAACCCAGGTTTGATTCCTGTCATTCCATGTGGTTCCCTGGAATTAAATTCCCAGAAATTACACTGCCAGGAGTAATTTCTGAGTGCATAGCTAGGAAAAATCCCTGGAAGTGATCCCAAAGAAAAACAAAACAAAATAAAATTCAAACCTGAGAGAATTCCTGGATACTTCTTCATCATTCACCACTAATAAGGTTCTAATTATTTAGTTGTGTGAGTTGGATATCTTTGGAGAGATGCAGTATACAAAAATAACAATTTCTTGCAAGTCGAAAACTTGAAAAAGTGGTCCTAAAATTGGGCAGGACCAAAGTAGCATAGGAAAATGAGGTAGGAGAACTTACAGCAACATTTATTCTCTAAGAATATTTGTAATATTAAGGAGAAAATTTTTTTGATATCTCTGTCATTGAGTTACACCATTATCTTTTCACCTTATAGGAAATTTGATGACTTTTAGACTTACATTTTTAATGACAAGAACCTGAAAATAAAGTGAAGGGAGTACATTATTATTCTCACCCTTCCAATCATCTCCAATAAAATAGAAGCACAAATGAATGTCTTCCTTCTGTGTGAGAAAATTAGTGAATTTAGGTGTAGGAGAAATTGGTCCATTCACATCTAATTTAGAAAATTATAAGACATAATTAAAGAATTGTTTTAAACAATATATCAGAGTAATTCACATGTAGCAATAACCAGCACTATAGATATAGTCTATGCCAGGTCATCTCTCTGAAATTAAGCAATTTCAACAATTTGTTCAGGATTTATGGTTTTTACTGAAGGATCTCTTAGCTCACATGGAATTTCTTTAACTACCTTTCTTATAGAAGGTTTTAGGAAAAAGCATTTTGCCACCTTGTATTTCAGGAGGAAGAAGAAAGTTATATTTATCATCCAATGGGGCAATTTACAGTTAAAGAGAAATAACTGTCCCCAAATGAATGTGGAGTAATATAGGAAGCAAGGAATGAATGCTGAACATTATGACCAAATGACAAATATCCACTAAACACAGTCAATCTCTATCATTTAAACCATTCCTTTATATTCATGTTTTCCACTCTAGTCCCTCATATACACAGATAAACTATTGAAATAGCTTCCTAATATCTACTTCTAGTTTTCCTTAAGCATTTGACTATTACATATACTTTTATAAATAAATATGATATGATCAACTGAATATTCATATACAAAAGAATAAAAGTTAATCTTTATCTCATTCCAAAAACAGAAGTAACACAAAATTGATCACAGACCTAAATGTAAGCACTAAACTGTAAAGTCTTGGTAGAAAACAGAGGAGTAATTTCTGTAACTTTAGGAAGGTAATGATTAATCACTCAAAATCAGAAGCAACTGATTTTGATGAGCTGGGTACATATCTCAAAGTGTTGGAGCACTTGCAGAATGATCTAACATGGTTAGGCAAAGTCTTCTTAAGCATATCAACATTTGACCCAAGTAGCCCTCGAGTATCACTAGATTGGAACACCGCCTCATCACTGGACCAGGCACTGAAATATTTGTCACAAATAAGCCAGCTGAGTATTCCCAGGAATGGACCTTGGGCCTCTTGTACAATGCTTACCAATACCCAACAAACACCGGCAACAAGACAAAATGCAGATAAATTGTGTGCCATCAAAATGAAATATTTGACACATCAAAGGATCACTGTCACTCCATTGCTCATCGATTTGCTCAAGTCGGCACCAGTAACGTCTGATTCTGAGACTTATTGTTACTGTTTTTAGCATACTGAACACACACGGGTACCTTGCCAGGCTCTCCCATGTGGGCGCGATACTCTCAGTAGCTTGACAGGCTCTCCGACAGGGGTGAAGGAATTGAACACGGGTCTTGCAAGGCGAACGCCCTACCACTGTGCTATTGCTCCAATGTCAAAGGATATCATCATAAAATTTATAAACCCTGGAGAAAGAGAAAATAATTTTAAACAATTTGTAAGTTAAAAAAAATTGTATCCTGAGCATCTAAGGAACACTCGTAACTCTGCAATTAAAAGACAAATAACAACTATGAGACTGGTGAAGGATTTGAACTTGAATTTATCTGATGAGATTTACAAATGACCAATAAGCTATATTTAAAAATTTAAACACATTGGCTGAGATGTGATCTTGGGGGCACACGTGTGCGGCCTCTCCGCAGCTGCATGAGCATGACTCCAGACGCCAGCTAAATTTTTCGGCATGGGCAACTCCTTGCAGAATGTCTCCAGACTGAGAACTAAGCCGCGCCCCCATGCCTGCCCAGGAGGGGAAAGGTATTTCTCTCGCGAGCGAGCCTTTTTCCTTGCTGGGGGTGAAGGGCGTGGCGACTGCCATATTATGAGGACCACAGATGAGAGTTAAAAGCTTGCAGTGATTCAATATCTGGAAGAAATTTCCCTGGACTTAGTTGCTAAATACAGAAATCCAAAACCACGTGGCCACGATCACGGCCGCGCGACCTCATATCTCTTCACAACAGGTCTGACTCTAGTGGGGAACATTTAACAATAATGGTGAGGTTTTTGTTGAAATATTGAATGTAACCAAAGTAAAGAGAAAGTAAAGTGAAATTTATCCGTTCGGGATGGGAGGTATACTGGGTTTTTGGTGGTTTTTTTTTTTTTTTTTTTTTTTTTTAGTGGTGGAATATGGGCACTGGTGAAGTTGTTTCAGCATTGTATAACTGAGACTTAAACCTGAAAGCATTATAATTTTCCACATGGTGATTCATTAAAATAAAAAAATTCAAAAAAATTTAAACACATTTATCTAACAAGGAAATGTAGAGAAAACCATTAATACAATGCCCTTTAACACCTACTAGCATGAGTAAAAAAATTTAAAAAATAGAGAGAATAACAAATTTTAGCAAAGGAGGTGGAATTTTAACTCTCATATATTGTGGATCCCAAAGTAAAATGGGTACAGCTGTTTCAGAAATTATATTGGTTTATTAATTTACTAAAAATACACGCGACTTAGCATTTCTATTCCTGGGTGAATAGGATTTTATTCACTTCATACAAACCCTTGTACATGACAATTCATAACAACATTTATCTAGCTTTATTTTTGCTGGGTTTTTGATTGTGTAGGAGAGTTTCTAGACCTATTTGGTCTCTGAGCGTTTGGTTCATGAGCCTCTTGCACTCTGTAGGAACATTTAGCACGATCAAGAAATACATTTTGAGATTAACTTTACTTTAGCACTGTTGCACTATAGCACTGTAGCACTGTCGTCCCATTGTTCATCCATTTGCTCAAGCAAGCACCAATAACGTCTCCATTGTAAGACTCATTACTGTTTTTGGCATATCGAATATGTCACGGGTAGCTTGCCAGGTTCGGCCATGAGGATGGGATACTCTCGTTAGCTTACCGGGCTCTTCGATGGGGATGAAGGAATCGAACCCGGGTTGGCCTTGTGCAAGGCAAATGGCCTACCCGCTGTGCTATCGCTCCAACATTTCCAAATAAAGTATCTGAAATGTCCTATTTAAACTAAAATTGAAGAAACATCATTAAAAGGAAGGGCATTTGGGTAGAATGAATAGTGAACAAGCAATGTCAGCAGCTGTCCATAAAATGCAGTGAGATTTTCTGACTTCACCCCACAGCCTTCAGAGGGAGTTGACATTGACTCTGCGCTCTCACAGCACTTTGGAATACACCTTACTAGCACATGGTAAGTAGCTGTAATTATTTGATTACATTTTTTTAATTGCACCAGCTGCTGAGCCTGACACCTGAGAGACAATGAACAAATGTTTATCTAAATGAAAATGAATAAATAAGAGTGAAAAATGGAAACAAAAGACAAATATGGTAATTAGGTAGACATATTTGTTATATAAGAGAATACTGTGCTTTTCTTTGAGTATTTTTTCTTTTTTTGTGAATATTCCTTTTTCGCTATAGTTTTTATAAATAACAGATGCTCTAGTGCAAAATGGGTAGTAAAGTGCACCCTGTTGGTCTACCACTAGCTTTGGTCTGCTTATCATCTTATTTAATTACCAAATATATATATGCACACACACATACACACAGAGATATTTTCATACAAGTGCTTGGAGTTCTAGCTTTCTTTGCAAACACTGGAATAGCTTACAATGAGGTCCTATTTCCTTTGGAAACAACTACTTGAGGTATTGTTTCCTTTACATACAGGAAGTTAATCCCATTGCACAGTAGCTACACAGTCTACTCTGTCTATTCATGTTAACTTCCAGGCTCTGGTCGATACATTTGTGTAGTATCCCTGTATATTCTTTAGGAAATTGAGATGTGCCTAAAGGGCTTTCCTCAAGCACGAACACTGTTGAGCATTATATTGCTATGGGAGTTCCCTTCTCAGTTGAGAATTGATCTCTGCCTTCACATATCATGAATTAAGTTTTAAAACCATCTGGGCAAAGCATTTGTTATGCATTATGTCTCAACGGTCACTGTCTACTAAGGGTGCAAGCAATTAACTTTTACTTGGTGATTTCCTCAATTTTAGGGAAACAGTTTTGATTTGGTTTTGATGTAGCTTAAATGTATTGTATGAACCTCCTTTTTCTCTGAAAGAGTATAATTTGGTTCATAAATTGCAGATGGTGAAATCATGCTAAATGAATATCCTCTTTGCTCAGAAAATTAATTCTTTTGACAAAGTCATTCACTTAAAATGAAGTGAATATTTAACTTTATATATTAAGAGGTTTGAGTGAAGTATCAATGCCTTTATTTTCATATACTGCTTCCTTTAATAATTTCATAGTTCATTTCCCTTTTATTGAAGTTAGGGATATTTGAGCCATATTTGTAGATTCTCATTGCCAAATATTTTTCTTTCATTCATTCTCTATTTTCCTGCTTTTTTGTATGGTATTTTAGTTTCTTTGCATTTTTTATTTTATTAAAGTGATCATAATGAACATGAGTAACTCCAGCAATTAAATTTAAGCTATACAGGATAATGGCTAAGCAGAGAACTGAAGTAAGATTGACTGGGATTCAAATTCAAGTTTTCCATCTTTTATTGTTCAGCCTTGGGTAATCTGTATACTTCCCTCAATGAGTTTTAATTTTACCATAAAGAAATGGTTAAAAGACAAGGATAGTAGAGATAAGGACCAGGAAGATCGCTCTATGGCTTGGAAGTGGGGGGAGGGAGAGGGTGGGAGGGATACTGGTAACATTGGTGGTGGAGAATGAGCACTGGGGTGGGATGGGTACTCTATCATTGTATGACTGAAACAGAAGTACGAAAGCTTCTAAGTCTGTAACTGTACCTCATGGTGATTCATTAAAAAATTTTTAAAAAATAGAGATTACCTTAAGGTTAAAAAATGATTAAGAGAATGAATACATATATTATATATGATTAAATATCTTATGCTAGACCACTATAATTAAGATACTGATCAAAAATTCCATGTTTGTCTACCACTGGTGTGGTTTTTGTTTACTTATCATCTTATTTAATTACCAAATATATACATGTACAAACACATACACACAAACAGACACGCATGTGTCTTTTTATACAAGTGCATGAATGGCAATTTCAATTTGCTGACCTTATCCATACTCAAACCCAATAAGTCAGAGCCCTCCCACAACTCATCCACTTAGATGGATTCTGGTTATTTTTCTGCTTAATGTATCCTGCTTTCTAAAATGTTCTTTGAGATTTTCAGCTGTGCTCTACTAGTTTCGAGATCATGCTACTAGTTTGAGATTTTTCAGCCATGTGCCATTAAATTTGTTTTGTTTTGGTTTTATCATTGGTGACTTTATGTACCTGCTTTTTCTCATTCTTGATTATTAATTTTCTTACTTTTCATAATTATTAGAACTACTTTGAACCCTGAAGAATAAAATCAAATAACATTCTCTCTAAAAGTCCTTCTCTTAAATGTGTTTTAACTTTAGAACTGCAAATTTGGTACTTCTGTGACATTGATCTTTTTTTTTTTACAGTTTCTCCTAATGGAAGCCAATGAGAAGAAATATGTGCCCAGGGAAATAGCTAGCCTAAAACTATATAAAAACAGATAAGAATTGTGCAGGTCAGATTAGCCATTTGGTTATAGGTCTCATGAGAAATACTAACCAACAAGAGGTCTTGACGATGTATATCGGTTTGGCTTTTAGGCAAGGCTATTTTTAGGTAAAAGTGAAATGGTACATTATGTAGAGAGGAAGTTGGAAGTAGTAGCAATATAGATGAATTTTCAGCTGTAAAGGTTTGAGGTTCTTGATGAATTTTAACTTTGATTTATTATGTTACCAATCCCTGAATAATTCACTGGACTTAGAAAATGTTTCTATAAAGGCCATATCCAGATAGTAAATATTTCCTATGCTAGAGCTATTCTGTTGTCTAAGAACGAAAGCAGTCATTGATAATGGGGGAATTAATAAATGTGGCTGTGTTCCAATAAAACTTTATTTTCATATCAGGAAGTAGTCTGATTTGTGTTATAGTTTGTTAACCTCTTCAAATTAAAATCTTTGTGAACAAAATATAGTCTTTTGAGGTGTGGACTGTGTCCCACTTTTTTATTCCCAATTGCCAATATAGTTCTGATCTATTTGAGATACCCAATAAAATGCATTATTCATTAAGGGTGAAAATGTTTGCAGCATGTCACAACTCATTTATTATATGTATATATGTATACATATATATGCATGTGTTTAGATTATATATATTCATCGACTTGGATATTTGAAATATTTTTCTCCCATGCCATATTTGTGTTGACATCAACTATTTTGAGGATGACAGTTTTATTTCCTAAATATGTTCTTTTTACTATATTTTCTGAATGTTTCTTTAGTTAAAAATAATATAGTTCTTTTTTATTTGCGTTGCATAAATTGCTTCTTATGTTTATTTCTATTTCTAAAGATTAAAAACTGCACATTATCTATTAGCGTTATAAAAGAACAATGAGGCTGGAAAGATTATACAGTAGGTTGGGTCTTTGCCTTGCATGCAGTTGATGTATGTTTGGTCCTGAGCAAACATAATATGTTCACTGCCAGAAATATTGCCTGAGCAATATCAAGTGTGGTTTAAAAAGAAAACAAACAAACAAAAAAATAAAACGAAAGATGAGTATGTTATGTGCCATTTCAATGACTGATATTTTTAGCCTATAATGTGTTGAGGATTTGTGAATCTGATGACAAGAAAATAATGACATAATTTTACTGGTCTCAGCAGTCATAAATAGATAAAGAAGGGGGTGTTAATAACATTAATACCATATTCCTGGCACTCTATCTGAATAGTGCAAAACTATCTTTTCTATCTATCTATCTATCTATCTATCTATCTATCTATCTATCTATCTATCTGTCTATCTGCTGTCTTTGTCTGTCTCTATCTAACCTCATTCTGCCAGTGTTTGCTTATGGTTGGTGCATAGTTATTAAATTATTTGATGAGTATCTATCAGTTTACCAAGTTTACTAAGGCTATTTTGGTTGAACAATTTTGTGAAAGTGATATTTTCTTTTCCTTTTTTTTTGTTTCATGGAGTATACAATTTTCCAAAATGAAAATACCCTACTTTTCTGCTCCCAGTTGTATGTCCCTCCTACCTTGAGTGAGCTCTGTACTACAGTAGATCTTTTTTTTTCATTTTTTTAAATTTTTTTTAAACTTTTTATTAAATCACCATGTGGAAAGTTACATAGTTCTCAGGTTTATATGTCAGTTATACAATATTCAAACACCCATCCCTTCACCAGTGCCCATATTCCACCACCAGAAACCCCAGTATACCCCCGCCCCCTACCCCCTACTGTATAACTAATGAATTTCACTTAATTTTTTCTTTACCTTGATTACATTCCATAATTCAACACAAAACTCACTATAGTTGTTGGAGTTTCCACCCAAGAGAGACAGACCTACTACATTTGATAATTAGTTTTTCATTGCTGGAAATGGAGAGATATGTAGCCCCACTGCTACAAGTACATAACTCAATCTCTCTCTCTTTTTTTTTTTCCTTTTTCCTTTTCCTTTTTTTTTGTCTTTTTCCCCCTCATCCCCCTTCCTGCGCCTCATAGTATGGTGCACGCCACGCCGCGTCGGCCAGCGTGGGGCTTTTGCTTAGTTCACAGTCCAGAGAGGTGGCTGCTACATTAAAAACCTTCAAAATTTCAACAAAAACTTACTGTTATCATTTGGAGTTTCCCCCCCAAGTCAGACCTGTTCAAAAGGAACCGTTTCACATTGCTGACAATTATAAATGTTAAGTTGCGCAGACACGGCCGCGGCCGCGCGGTTTTGGATTTCTGTATAAAGTCCAGGGAAAATTCTGCCAGAAATTACATAGCCCAGCTCACAGTCCCAGTGCATTGCTGTAAGAAGTCTCTGAATTCAAAGTCTTTAGGCACAGAGGGTCCGATTCGCGCTCAGCGGCTCCGGATTTATCTGGGCCGAGGGCGTGCCGGTTACGCCCCCTTCCCATGAGTTCCTGGGAGCCCCAAAAGTAAAAACCAAATACCTGTGGGTCTGGAGTCACAGAAGATGGCACCTGCCACGTGGGTGCCGCCAGGCTGCCGCTTTCCGTGCAAGAAGACAGGGTGGGGAGGAAAAAAATCCACCCCCGGCAGGACAGAGTTGTAGCCCAGTTCGGTGTCCCACTGCATCACTATCGGATGCTGCGCTGGATGCCCGAATGTGTTACATCTCTGGAATCAAAGTCTTTAGGCGCAAAGGGTCCCTGTACTACAGTAGATCTTAAGGAATATGTTTGAGTGATTTTTAAAACATAATAAGATGGAAAGCTCCAAATGAAAAATGAAATATGGTATTTTGAGTGAAAGTACAAATAATTAAAATTCAATTCCCCCCCTAAAAGTTTCAGTAATGGAGTTATCAGATATAGCGTTTATAGAGCAATACAGTATATTAGTTTAAAAAATTAAAACGCAGAAATATAATCACTAAGAATAATAAAATAATTTGAATTTTTAGAAAAAGCAATGTAACTTCAAAATTAAGTTCAGTGGGTGAATTATACAATAAAATAGTGATAAACTAAGAACTAGGGAACTAAAAGCTCCAGAGGAACTGGAGTACAGTAAAAGAGTTGCTAAATTTGAGTAGCTGACCTATATGGAAAACATAATAAGAAGGACGAATACCCTGAGTGAAGGCCTGGAAAAAGATTAGAAATAATGGCACAGAAGAGAAAATGCCTGAGACTTTTCTACAACTTGTGAAAAATATAGGCTCAAAAATATATAATGTACAATTTCTATAATGCGAAGTTGAAACAAAACAAAACAAAACAAAACAAAACAAAACAGCCAGGGTCCTGAGAATTGGAGCATTGCTTTGCATGTGAAGACCTAAATTTAATCCTAGGCAGTACATGGTCACCAGACACTGTGCAGAAACAGTTCTTGCTACCACATCATGGTGTGGTCCAAAAGCAAATGAAACAAAACCAAAAGCAAACTCAAGACAACTGTGGTAAAATCACAAATAGCAAAGTCAAAAAAAAAATATTTAAAAGGATTCCAAGAGAAAGGATAGCACTACAGCACTGTCCTCCCCGTTGTTCCTGGATTTACTTGAGCGGGCACCAGTAATGTCTGCATTGTGAGACATGTTACTGTTATTGGCATGTCAAATTCACCAAGGGTAGCTTGGTAGGCTCTGCCGTGTGGGCGAGATACTCTCAGTAGCTTGCTGGGCTCTCCGAGAAGAGTGGAGGAGTTGAACCCGGGTCGGCCTTGCACAAGGCAAATGCCCTACCTGTTGTGCTATTGCTCCAATAAATCCAAATCAGACCCACAGCAGAGGTCTTTGTAGTGACAATAGAAGCAAGATGCAAAAAATAAATCAATTCTGAGAGAATATCAAATGAGAATTCTGATTCCCAAATAGGTAGTTTTTTTGGGGAAAAAGGAGAGAAGGTAAAACAAGAAGAGATTTATTTTCTGGGGAGTTTGTTCAAAATGACTTTATTCTTTAAATAAAACTGACAGCTTTATTGAGCTTAAAGTTTCCTTTTTTGATGTTTTATTTATTTATTAGATCTTTAAAAGCTTCATTTTCTTTATGCATAAAAATAAAATAGTTATGTTTCCATAGAATTAAAAACAATATTCATGTAAGGAGGCCAGAGAGATGTAGTGGGTAGGTCCTTGCCTTTCACAAGACTTTCACCAACACAGGTGGTATCCTGAGTCCCACCTGGAGTAATCCCTGAGCACAGAGCCAGGAATAAACCCCTAGGTGTGGCTTCCTGAATTCTTTGTGAAGTTTGACAATGCCAGAGAATAAATAAATCAGAACAGAAATCATACCATTCAAGTGAGACAGAAATGAAGGAATATAATGAGAGATATGAAGATAAAACTAAACAAATATAAATTGTCTGCATAGTGGATAGAGACATCTGATTACAGTCTTCCTCTTAAACTAGGACATCAGTTCAATGCTACCCTGACTGTAAACTGTTCATTCATTATATATGTGCATATATACAGTAGTGAACATGTTCCACTGATGAACACTCAATCTTTAGGCCAAGTCTTTTGTACTTTAGATATTATTTAAAACATTATCAGTGTCTGAAGTTTACTTTCTTCTCCAGGTGGATAACTATGTTGGTTATTATCAATTATCACTGAAAAAGGGAACTTAAAATTTGTGATTTTACAATATTTTTAAATTGTAAAACTTATGATACTAATGCTTTGATTTTCTTTTTTTCAATCCAGATGAATTATTTATAAATAAATAGACATATGTGAGCTAGGGAATAGTAAAAATATATAGTAGAAAGATGATTAGATTTGTTATTAGTAAAATTTCCCTTTATTTTAAAACAAATTCTTTAAATTTTCTGTCCCTTAGGCTCTTTATTTTTAAAACGGAGTAAGAGTCAAAGAAAATGTGTGAAAATTACTTAGGAACTAAAAAATGATCAAAACTATATTATTGATGTTTGTCTTGCATGCAGCAGAACTGGGTTAAATTTTTCTGCCCCTCTCGGAGAGCCCGGCAAGGTATGGAGAGTATCTCGCCCACCCGGAAGAGCTTGGCAAGCTACCCGTGGTGTATTCGATATGCCAAAAACCATAACAAGTCTCACAATGGAGACATTACTGGTGCCCGCTCGAGCAAATCTATGAGCAACGGGATGACAATGACAGTGACAGTGACTGATGTACTACTGTGAGTGCTATCTAAGTATTTATGTATTATTTTTAAAATACTATTTAAAATACTTCAAAATCATAATTATTGACATATTAAATTGTTTAAATCTTTTCTTTTTACTATTTAGCTTGTAAGACTTCCCCTCCCCCCAAAACCTCCCTCTATTTCATGAATTTATTTCTGATACCATTCAAAGATAGAATAATTTTATTTGCAATATTTAATTGAATTAGAGAATTTAAAAGAAAACATTAAATAAAGGTAGAACTTTTCAACTTTTCTCAATAAATTCTTTTTTTTTCTTTTTGGGTTATACCTGGTGATGCACAGGGGTTACTCCTGGCTTTGCACTCAGGAATAACTCCTGGCTGTGCTCAGGGGACCATCTAAGATACTGAGAATCTAACCTGGTCGGGCACATGCAAGACAAAAGTCCTACCTGCTTCACTATCGTTCCAGCCCCCAACAAATTCTTTAAAGTAGCTTAATTTATATTCACTGAATTATTTCTGAGATATGGGCATTGTTCAAATTGCTAAGCATGTAGGGATGAATATGATATATCCTTACCATGGCTCCCATAGTCTAATACAAAGAACAATCATACTAAACATAAAAGTTTTTTTTAAAACAGTGTAGTAGGAATATTCTGCTTATATTTTACCTAATGGGTTGTAAGTTAAAAAAAAATAGAAGTTAGTTCATTTATTTACTTACTCTGCAGATTACTCTGCTCTGTGCTTATTCTATGCAAGGTTAAACTTCAATGGATCTGTAGAGCAACAGATGGAAGCAGAATAACAAAGGGCCTATAGGAAACATTTTGACGTGGGGCTTACAAATATGCAAGCAATTATACCTGCATTTTTTCCAGAGGATATAGTTATGTCAATTGACTATAAGCAATTTCTCCATACTTCTCTTAATGTTTAGAATCTATAAAGGAATAAAAGTAGTTGACTATCTTAGGGCATACTATAAAACTTTTTATTTTAGATTTTTCAAAAGAGAGTTCCATGTTCACATACAATTTAATCAATAGTTTTTAATAAAAACATATCATATGTGGAATAAGAAATTAGAATATTTAGTAATTTTATTCATGGCAGAGCTGTGAAAAAGAACAACTATTGATAAAAATACCAACTTTATCAATATAGAAATGAAATATCTTATTTTATTAAAATATATTTAAAAACAGCATGTGCAAAGATAAAACAATATCCTATGTATGTGAAATTACTCTGTTTCTTATGTTATGACATAAGGCAAGAAAAAAATGTTTTGATTTAAAAATCTGTCAGCTATCATGTAATTTAATATGTAGTGACATATACTGCTAAAAGGTATATATTAACATTAAAGACCCAAACTCCAATGATTAATATTATAGTGATGACAGAATGAGAGTGCCTAATTTTAATCCACTGTTTATCTATGTGGGGTAATTTATAGATCACTCGACATGTTTTAATAGTAGACATAAAAAGATATCCTCTAATACCCACTTGCTTTCAAGATCTGACATTTGCAATTACAAATACAAAGAAATACCAGAGGTTGCCTTCATTGGATATGTATACAAATAGCTAGTCATCCCATACACAGTTTATATAAAGTGATCTATTAATAATAAAACTGTTCCAAAGACTCAAAGTCTCTTAATATTCCAGTTAAATATCAAGGGTTGACTTAAAATGAGGGCAGAAACACAGAGAGTGGACAACACATTGATTTGCCTGCCAAATATAGTTTTACCATCATAAATCTCAGGCTGACAACTACACAAAGCTTTCTTCACCCAAACACTGCCAAGTAAGGGAGTTTATTCACTGATTGGCTGATAGTTGCCATGACAACTGATGCCACAATTAGACAAGTACAATCCCACTTTCAAACAAGCACACAATTCATTAATTCGGCTGCGGCTTTGTTGACGATACGTTATGAGGGAACTATTTAATACTATTCAGAGACTGATATATTTGCCTCTTATCTAGGGTAAAATAAATTATAAAAACTGATGAACATAACCATTTAAATTAGAGTAAAATAAGTTTGACAAGCAACTCAGTGAATTTAAGTGTTTTTAATTATTTTATAGGTGTCTCACGCTACAGATTGAGTAACTATTGAGTTAGCTGTAAAATTATTTTCTTATAGGTCCTTCTAAAGACCAAAAATTTTTGGAAAGAATGTGAGTTTTTTTCTACAGCATATCTTTTTCTAAATACTAAGTAAGATTACAGTGTCCATTTGGCACTTGAGAGAAAATAGTTTTACTGAATGTTGAGTGATTATTGAATTGAACAGATAGTAATCTGCATAGAACCCAGAGAAAATTATAACAGGAGTCATTATTTTTTGTCTACATAGAAAACATGTTTACCAGAGATGATTCCTAAGACTAGACAACATTGTAGAGTACAAATTTAATAATTAATAAGTTTAATGGCAAGTCTAATAAAAGTGAAGTTTGTATTCATAAATTTTTTTGCTTAATTTTAACTCATCTGTCTTAACTAAACTACTGAAAGCAAAATACTGATTTTTTAAACTTAATTTGCTCTTTTTCTGATACAAAAGATGTATGAAAATTCAGTGAATAGATTAAAACTTTATACAAATAAAGCTTTTGTTTATGCTTATTTATGTTTATATATATGTTCTGTTTATGTTTATTTACTGTTAATGGTGTGGAAAACTGGAAACAAAATTGCTAGAATTTATACTTCAGAGATGTGGGTTAGAACAAAGAGAAAGTTAATTTTCCCTTTACATTCTTTATGAAAAAACTTTAATTTTTAATTTAGATAGAAAATTCAGTAAAAAGCTAGAAAGTGATAGTATATATATATAGTATATGTATATAGTATCTAGATAGATAGTATATATATCTATCAGTCAGTATATATATATTATATAATCACACAATTGTAAAATATATATATATATATATATATATATATATATACACTGAGTTTACATTCTTAAAAATCAATGATTGTCCTCAGGCCTCAGGTCAATGTTTGGAAGCTTTCCGTAAGAGTGTGTGGGATGAAGGTGAAGGACACAGTTAAGGATATATTTGATAACCTTTCATTATCTGTATTCCAAACCATACGACCCAAAAGAGTGGGGGAAAGAGAGAGACAGAGAGAGAGACAGAGATAGAGAGAGAAACAGAGAGAGAGAGAGGAGAGAGAGAGAGAGAGAGAGAGAGAGAGAGAGAGAGAGAGAGAGAGAAGTGCCTGATAGTGCAATAGTGCAGGCAATGGGACAGGGTCAAGGTCAACAGGGTCAGGAGGGGAGGGACACTGGGACCACTGTTGATGGAAAAGTACACTGGTGAAGGAATGAGTGTTGAAACATTATATAACTGAAATCCAATCATGAACAACTTTGTAAATGTGTATTTCACTGTGATTCAATTAAAAATATTAAAATAGGGACCCTCTGCGCCTAAAGACTTTGATTCCAGAGATGTAACACATTCGGGCATCCAGCGCAGCATCCGATAGCAATGCACTGGGACTGCGAACTGGGCTACAACTCTGTGCTGGCGGGGGTGGATTTTTTTACCCCCCACCCTGTCTTCCTGCACGGAAAGCAGCGGGCTGGCGGCACTCACGTGGCAGGCGCCATCTTCTGTGACTCCAAACCCAGAGGTATTCGGTTTTTACTTTTGGGGCTCCCAGGAACTCATGGGAAGGGGGCGTAACCGGCACGCCCTTGGCCCAGATAAATCCGGAGCCGCTAAGCGAGAATCGGACCCTCTGCGCCTAAAGACTTTGAATTCAGAGACGTCTTACAGCAATGCACTGGGACTGTGAGCTGGGCTATGTAATTTCTGGCAGAATTTTCCCTGGACTTTATACAGAAATCCAAAGCCGCGCGGCTGCGGCCGCGTCTGCGCGACTTAACATTTATAATTGTCAGCAATGTGAAACGGTTCCTTTTGAACAGGTCTGACTTGGGGGGGAAACTCCAAATAATAACAGTAAGTTTTTGTTGAAATTTTGAAGGTTTTTAATGTAGCAGCCACCTCTCTGGACTGTGAACTAAGCAAAAGCCCCACGCTGGCCGACGCGGCGTGGCGTGCACCATACTATGAGGCGCAGGAAGGGGGATGAGGGGGAAAAAGAAAAAAAAAAAAGGGAAAAGGAAAAAGGAAAAAAAAAAAGAGAGAGAGAGAGTTATGTACTTGTAGCAGTGGGGCTACATATCTCTTCATTTCCAGCAATGAAAAACTAATTATCAAATGTAGTAGGTCTGTCTCTCTTGGTTGGAAACTCCAACAACTATAGTGAGTTTTGTGTTGAATTATGGAATGTAATCAAGGTAAAGAAAAACTGAAGTGAAATTCATTAGTTATACAGTAGGGGGTAGGGGGTCAGGGCGGGGGATATACTAGGGTTTCTGGTGGTGGAATATGGGCACTGGTGAAGGGATGGGTGTTTGAATATTGTATAACTGACATATAAACCTGAGAACTTTGTAACTTTCCACATGGTGATTTAATAAAAAGTTTTTAAAAATAAATAAATAAATAAAGAGAGGGAGTGTGGAAAAAGAAATTGCTTCAACTGAAAAAAAATAAAAATATTAAAATATATAAATATGTTTTTGTAAAATATACTGCATATGTAAAATAAAAAATTAAACTTGAATGCAAAATATTAAAAAATGATTTTCCTATGTTTTACCTTGTTAGTAGTTTTGAAATATAGCTTTTTTCTTCTATTAACAATATTAATTAATTTTAATAGATATTAAAATGCATAGTCAGGTGATATATGAATTAACCTGATGATCTCTGGAAATTTTCACAATTGTGTGATTATATAATTTTTTCTTGTCTTTCTCCATAAAACTTTTTTTGGGATTTTTTTGGTACTGTTTACAATGAGAATGATTTAACTTATTATGATGTGTTAGGTTATAATAAAAATTAGTGAAAAAATTAGAGACTAAAAGATTTGTTACTAGAAATCAAAAAAAGTTTGTATTTTCAATATCACAATTTAAATGGAGAAATACAGTATAGGTATGAAAAATCATGGAATATAGTAGGAAGTAAACAGTATTTTATACACATTTAGAAAATTATGCTATATCTCTTTAAAACATGCATTTGTCATCTATGCTACCAGTTGCAGTTACATTTGAAGATAATTACTTGGTCATATATAATATGAATCTTTAATAATAGTATGTGGCAGATCCAGGTTCTATCCCTGGTGCCCTGTGGAGTCTCCTGGGCTCTTCCAGGAGCAATTCCTGAGCATAGAGCCAGGAGTAAACCCTGAGAACAGCCGTATCTGGTTCCCAAACCAAAACCAAGATCATCATCATTATCATCATCATCATCATCATCATCATCATCATCATCATCATCATCATCATCATCATCATCATCTAACTAAAGTCTTTACTGAATTCAGCCTTTTGCTCTCTGGTCCCTTGCTTTTAATTTGACTCCAAAAACCTGAACATCTCTGCTCACAATACCACCATGTTTCAAATCATTATTGTTGCTTCATACATTGTTTCAAAGGAATTTTCCATATTTATTTGCCACTTTGACATTTTGGGGTCTTTTTTGGGGAGGAGGTGGTTAGGGAGGAGGTCATACCTGTCTGTGCCCAGGGCATTCACCTTCTTAATGTTTAAATAATTAGTTTCAATTTAATTAGAATTTACTAGAATATAGTCAAGTGGTTATGAAACTAAAATCCAAATATTGCATCTTTAAAGGAGAGGTTTCCAAATTTATTTGGCCTATACCTTTCAGAAACAAAAGCTCTCAGCACAACCCCCACCCCCACCCAATATACCTTCTTTAAGCAAAGAGAAATCATTCATTAATTGCACTCAAGCTGTTACCATCCCCTGGATCATTAGAGGACTCAATATTCAGGGTGGGGCCATAATGCCCACTTTGGGAAAGATCTTGACTGACACATTCATCTTTCCTATAAGCCACTGGTGATGTGCTGCAATCAAAGACCAAAAATAGAGGAGGTCACCTCAAGAAAGATGAAGAGTAGAAGGTAAGAAAGAGAAGGGAGGGAAAATCAGCCAAGGGGATATTGTGTTTAATGCCCCTGGGTTGTCTTTGGTGTCTTAGAGACATTCTATGTGTTTACCTGAGGAAGAGAAAAATATTTACCCTCTAATTCCCATAACCTGTTGGATCAATTGTCCTATATCTAAATTGATATCTGAATAATGAGGATAAAGGCCTTATTCCAAGTGAATTGTGAATGTAGTTTTCAGTGACCTTCTTATATGCTTTATGATGCAGTCAAAGACAAAAGTAAGCAACATTGCCTCCTGTTTCCTCTCTGCTTTAACAGTCTATAAATGCCAACTGAAATTTGTTGTTTGTTTCAGCTAGACTGAGCAGATTTTCTTCCAACCAATTCACCATCTGATAAAAGGAGTGTGTTCTTACGTGGATAAATAAACCTACCCCAACACCCCATCAGTGAAAAATTATAGATTTATTTCTAATAATATATGCAATACATGCCTATAATATATCCACATACATATAGCCCACATTTAAATACTTTCTGCAAGAATTTTTAACTGAAAAAGCTTTTCTTACACAACCTGATCATTTTCTCAATCCAATGCAGCATCTTTAATGTGAGATTTTGTATAAAGTATTTTAATCCCAAAATTTCTTGTTATGTCACAAAATCAAAATGGAATAGTTGCTCACTACATAACATTTTATGGTTTATCTTTTAGAGTATCAATTTAAAAGAAATAATTCCCTCTTCTGCAATTAGCAATGTTTTTTTAAAAAACATACTGGAGAAACAAACTCTTGTTCTGAATGTACACTCAATACTACTTACCGGGCTTGTTGTATCTTGGAAATAATCCGAATATTTTCAGTCCTCTGCACATCTTCCAAATGCTTCTTTTTATCATCTTGTATTTAAGGCCATAAGTGCTTAAACTTAATATTTTGTAAGGTAGCAGTCAGTAAAACATCATCTAGTTCATCATCATTTCCTGCTGAACATTTAACCCAGTTCAAAATGAGAGTATTTTAGTTACTATGTGAAAAATGATACACTTTCTTAATATCCTATATTTTATTTTAAGACATAAGGGGCACTAAGGAGTAATCTTTAGTATTTCTCATAATCCTCTGACTCCATAGCAAACAAAAGTACCTCTGCTACTGGCTAACTGGATGAATTTGGGATAGTCACTGATTTTCTGAGACTCACTTCTTGGTTTAAATAGAATTACTGTTCTTTTCTACTTAAAGTTTGTTATAAGACTCAAGTGAGATAATTATATACGTGGCAACACTTTTTCAACTGAAAAGCTTTTAGAAAATACATATTTGGTGTTCAAAAGGGCATAGACAACATTGTCTAAGGCCACCCTTGCCTGTAGCAATTTAGTGATTCTTACAAAAGCAAATGCTTATAAGGAAAAATATTCATCCTCACCAGGAATAAAAGAAATGTACTTTCAAACAATATGCACTTTACTTACTGAAAGGAACATTCAGAGAAGAGGTTATTCAGTGCCTGAATCTTGGTTGAAATGTTCACTCATTCAATGTAGATAAAATGATAATACTTTTATCAAACCATTTGGATGTATGTCTGTTGAGTCTTAAACATTTCTTACCTTTCACTCACTTATTTCATTCACTCATGTTTGCAATGCGGTTATTTATCATAGCAAAAAGAAAAAAGAAGGGAAGAAAAAAGAATGAAAACTAAATGACAAGCAACAGGAGAATAATTCAGCAAATTTTATTATGCTGACACAATAGATATCATGCAATGATGCCATTAAATTTATACTTTCAGGAATTTTCAACAAAGTAGGAACAGTAGCTCAGATATATATTAGTGGCTATGTTGTAGTATGCACAGTCAGTGTAAGTGTGTTTGCCATAAATTAACTGAAAGGGGCAGTAAATAATATTTATAAATTGCATACTTTTTAAAAAGAGTGTTAATAAAGTCACCTATCACATGCATAAAAATGTTAATAGAGATTATCTCTATGCTGGATTATAGAAGATTTACTCTATATTTCATATTGTTTAAATGGTAAAATAAACATGGAATTTTTATAGTTAGAAATTTGAAAATAGTTATGTAGATCATAACATATAAGCAAGGTAAAAATAATATTTCATATCTTAGATCTTTGATTTATTTCTAAAAAACAAAGGTAGTTTAAGGATTTTTTTAAATGTAGGTGTCACCAATGAACTTTTACACAATTGACCCTATTCTTGACTGTACATTCATTACTCAATATTCTGAGAGAACAAACAATTTTCATGACATCAAATATAACTTTTATGAAAGTCTTGAGAATTATTATGTTTCTTTAAATCTAAGTCTAGAAAAGTTCCTAGTTTACACACCTTTGCATCTAATTTCTAATTTAGTCTGACAATGAGATATGCAGAAAGCCCCTGTTTCATATTTTCCCAGTGGAAGAGGTCTACTAGGGGGTATGGATGTTTTCAGCAATAACACCATTATTGTTCCATTTCTTAGTGTACGTGTAAGTTGTCCACTTCAGTCCTACAAGACAACTCTCAGGAGAACAATACTTTCTGGCTAACAGAACTGATATAACATTACATGCATGAGAGTGGAGAGAGAAAGAGAGATGGCAAAGCACACAGAAAAGATCCTAGACCTGTCATGTAATCTAGATTCTGGAATAAATTTTCCTTGATGGCTTAACAGTCACACAATTTTACTAAGTTCAATGTTGTGTATCATGTTTTTCTACTTTATAATTTAAGCAGAACCAAAATGTGTCTGCATATGTTACAAAGTAGATTACATTAAGATAATTTTATTGTTTAGCTCAAAGAAAAATTTTTAAATGCAACATAATAGCATTTTTTATCACTCCAAGATATCTATTTGAATTGAAAATAATTTTCATAAGAAGACTATTAGGAACCATCAAAATTTTTGTTTAATGTTACTTATCAATATTACTCTATATGAATCATAATGCTGGAAAATAGGCCACGTCAGCAAATGGAACATTAGATTTCTTCCTATTGGGGAGGCTTTTCCATGTTTCCACGATACTCTTTGTTAATAAAAAAATGGTGAAGCTTAAAAAAGTAAGCATAACCTCAAACTTTGATGGAGAAACAATTAAAGAAGAGTTTGTTTGACTACATACAGGTATAAATCTTGGCAACTAATGGTACAAATGAAAAGTTTCCACTTTGAATATATCATAGAATATCATTAAAAGAGAGATTTAATGAAGAATATCCAATAGCACAGCAGGGAGGGCATTTGCCTTGCATGCAGCCGACCTGGGTTCGATTCCTCTCAACCCCTCTTGGAGAGTCCGGCAAGCTGCCAAGAGTATCCTTGCCCACAGGGCAGAGCCTGGCAAGCTACCTGTGGCGTATCCAATGTGCCAAAAACAGTAACAAATCTCACAATGGAGACATTACTCGAGCAAAACAATGAGCAATGGGATGACAGTGATCCAATATGAAATTACATTTCAAACTATGATAATCAAATGATGAGATGCATTATGATAGAAAGGAAGAATAGCATAACTGAAGTTACTTAAATAAAAATTTAGCTGATTTATTGTATCTTTAAGGAAGTTGGGAAATTTTTTGAGTTTTTCATCAGATATACAAATTTTGGCAGGAATAAGAACTAGAGGATGAAGGTGGTAGACAGTGAGACATTTCTGTAGCTTTCTAAGTGAACTTGCAATGTATCAAAAAGGACTGTCTGTGCTTCTGTAATATGTTTTGCTCCAAATGTTTAAAAGAGGAGTTGCAAACCCCTAAACCTTGGTAGCCAAGTAGTTTGAAGGCAGCACATGCAAGAACAGGTAGGTAGCCTGGGAGAATATGGTAAACTGGGCAAGAAAGCAATCTCTAACCAGAGGACCAGTCACAACTTTTCTGGAAACTGTTGCCATACATTAGCAGCACCCTGCTTTGATTTTTAAGAGTAGTTGAAAAGCAGTAATGGATATAAAATTTCTTGATACTTAAAACAATGAATGGATTGTGCCCTACAGTCAGAAACTTCAGACTTAAAAGTAGATGAATCACGTGTGTTATTATATTTTGAAATGCTATAAACAATTTATTAATTCCATTAAAGAAAAAAGAATATAAGTCATTATTTTAATGAGGTAATTGGCATGGAAAAGTGTCCTTAATATATATTTTATGGAAAATATAAGTTGCAGTACAAAATATATTTAATGGTTTTATGTTATTATAAAGGAGCCTGTATATGCAAAAAAGGAAATGCAAAACAAATTATTCATAGAGGCTTCCAATAAGAATGGGGGATATTAACATATATGTATATAGTTTTCTTTCTGATGTGTATCACTTATGATTGAGAAATTTAATTGATTCTAAAATATATTTCCCCCATTTTTCAAAATTATTGCATTGCTCTGTTAAATTCATAATATAAAATTGTGGATTATACAATCAATAAATCTTAGATTCAAGTAAATACTTTTTAGCATGTTAAAAGCAAAAACAGGGACCCTCTGCGCCTAAAGACTTTGATTCCAGAGACCTTCGAACACATTTTGGCATCCAGCGCAGCTTTTACAGCAATGCACTAGGACTGTGAGCTGGGCTACAACTATGCACTGCCTGGGGATGGATCTTTCCTCTCCACCCTGTTTTTTTTGCACAGAAAATGGCAGCGGCAGCAATATCCACGTGGTGAGAGCCATCTTCTAAGACTCCTGACCCAGAGATATACAGTTTTTACACTTGGGGCTCCTAGGGAATCATGGGAAGTGGGTGTAACCGGCACGCCCTATGCCCAGATAAATCCAGAGCTGCTGAGAGTGAAACGGACTCTCTGCGCCTAAAGACTTTGATTCCAGAGACCTTCTAACACATTTTGGCATCCAGCGCAACTTCTTACAGCAATGCACTGGGACTGTGAGATGGGCTATGCAATTTCTGGCAGAATTTTCCCTGGACTAATTTATACAGAAATCCAAAACCAACTTAACATCTCTTAATTGTCAGCAATGTGAAACAGTTCCTTTTAAGCAGGTCTGACTTTGGGGGGAAACTCCAAATAATAACAGTGAGGTTTTTGTTGAAATATTGAAGGTAGTCAAAGTAGCAGCCATTTCTCTAGACTGAACTAAGAAACAGCCCCATACCAGCCAAGAAGAGGAAATATCCCTCTTTCCTGGTTGTTTCCCATTTGGGGGGAGAAACGCTGCATGGCGTCCACCATACTATGAGGCACGGGAAGGGGAGTGAATGGGGGAAAAAAAAGGAAAAGGAAACAGGAAAAAAAAGAGTTATGTACTTGGAGCAGTGGAGCTACATATCTCTTCATTCTCAGCAATGGAAAACTAATTATCAAATGCGTCCTTGGTAGTAGGGCTGTCCTTCTTGGGGGTAAACTCCAACAACAATAGTGAGTTTTGTGTTGAAATATGGAATGTAATCAAGGTAAGGAGAAAATGAAGTGAAATTCATCAGTTATGCAGTTGGGGGTGGGAGGGCGGGGGCGGGAGGTATACTGGGGTTTTTGGTGGTAGAATATGGGCACTGGTGAAGGGATGGGTATTTGAATGTTGTATAACTGAGACATAAACCTGAGTACTTTGTAACTTTCCACATGGTGATTCAATTAAAAAAATTAATTAAATAAATAAATAAAAGCAAAAACACCAAAAGCTTTTGAATTGCATTTCTTTGAAAACTGATGCTGTGAAAATAATGTGGTTTTAAATTTCCTAAGATTTATTATCTGTAAAAATTATGAAGATATTCAAATAGAAATTAGAGTTGAATTATTTTCATAATGTCTAATCTTCCATGTTGGAAAGTATATAAGTATATAAACTTTTTATCTTAATGGATAAGATGCCAAACTTCTCAACCCGAAATCTTTAAGTGACTCACAGGCAAAAACCAAAATCTTCAAGTGATTTGAGAATAAGCAAAAATTTTTCTGAAGAAGTTAGAGCCCAACTATTCACAATTCTAATTGAGAAAATCTATAACTGCCACCGAAAGAGTTTAGAACTATATTTGAGGTCTCAGATCAGATGTATGATGTACTCCTTATGATGTACTCCTAAGAGCACTGTAGAAGTAGTCAGTTCCACTCAGCACCAGCAGCAACATCTACAAGGTTTAGGGTCTGTCATATTAGATGAAATTATGAATAATTTCTAAGATATAGTAAATAATTTCTTTCCCTCCTATGTGTCATTATGGCCTAGACCCTAAGTAAATTTCTAATAAAACTGTATTATATTCTCTTTTCTTTATTAGTAACTACAGAGTATGTATGTCATTGATGCCTGGGGAATTCAGTATAAATTTGCAATAAGGTATATTGTGCAAAGTATCACAACAGTCAATTTTAAGATACAACACACCCAGATCTGGTGATGTGATGTATTTTTTTATTCTATAGACCATGAAATTATAAAATCTCCCATAGTTCTGACATACTATTTCTCCTCCTAAATCATTATAATCACCAGACCCATCTCATGCCTCAATCTCTAAATGATAATGGAAGCAGAATCACAGTATAATCAAGGAAGCTCTCAAGATTCATTTTCAGAAAAATATGATGCTCAACCTCACTAAGTAGAATTCTTCATTAATTAATAGTGTCATTGATGGCATTATGTTACCCACCACCAAGTTTCTGAAAATCTTACTTTATGGCACTATAAAAATCACAATCTGTGGAAAGTGTTATATGAATAAATAGTCATATTATAGTCAAACAGAAACAATGGCCTAAAAAGTCACTTTAAAAATTTCTAACCCTATTTTTTTTTTTCAGAAAATGACTCCTTCTCCTGTGGATTGGCTTCATGTGCTGAATTCTGCTCTCAGTGTAGACCTACATCTAATGTTGTCACGGTAGGGCTTATGATTAGGACACACTGTCTAGACTCCTCAAGAAGCATGAATTCTGTTTCCCTTATTTCCCACTTTTCAGCATAGATACCTTGGTCAAAGATCTTATCTGTTTTCTCTATTGTGGCTTGGATACCAGTGAAACAATCTCATATAATTTATCTAGATTAATTACAGAGTAAAGATAAGAATCAAAAGTCTAAGAAATTGGTACCTGAATATAGTATGCATACAACAAATATGTGTTTTGTTAGTGAATTTCATACATTGAAAACTAACACCTTCATGTGAATGAGAAACAGAGGTAAAGCAAGAGAGAGAAAAAAAATCTGTTAATAGCTAAATCATCCTCATAGCATCCTTTTCTTTTAAAGGTATTGATTGCAATTATATGTACAATTATAATTGCCTAATATATACATGTGAATGTGTGCTTATCTCATATTATACCTGTTTTATTGTTTTAGACCTTTATAACCTATATATGTTAGTGTATGGAGATCTGATTCATTAACTGTACTGAAAGCATACTATTCTTTACTTTTTATCTGATCCATTAATAGTGGTCATAAAAACGTATTCCAGTGACACACTACTAACAATGTTGTGTTGAACAATTGATCCATTTCAAAGTATTTGAGATTTTTTTGGAAGAATTTTCTCTAATTTATGTCCATCTTTATCAGACCTTATTTGTCTCCTAAGTATATATGCCTTACACATTTTCAGTGAATTTTTCTCTTGAGTACTCAAAGACACAGCCAACCATAGTGAGAAATGGTTTTGTTTTGTAGAAACTGATGTGTGTATGTGACTGAATCCCAGATCTACTACTTAGTAGTGTGTAGCCAAACTTCTTTGAGTCTTGATGACTCAAGACTCATTATGATGTGGAAGGACTTGTATTTGAATTGGAGCAAATACAAGTGAATCATTTAGTACAGGGGTTATCACATAGAAATTCTGAAATTCTCTACATTTAAGCAGTTAACTTTACGGATGCATCTTCTTCTAAGGAATGACTTGTTAGGTGATGTAATAACAAACCCCATAATTTTAGAAGTGAAAACAAGTGAAAATAAGCAGTAATAGAGAATAATGCAATTCAAATAGAAATTATCAAACTGATAATATCTGTCTGTCTGCTAGAAAATATACCAAAGGATAATATTTCTTCAGTTGAACTCATCTAGATTAACTAAAATACCCCATGCTCAGAGATTATTATTATCATAATTATTATTATTATTATTATGAGTATTTTTAGATATCATTTTTCTTCTATTTATTTTTATTCTTGGTTCAAGAGCTGAAGGTCAATGGAGATTTAAGTATGTTTGACTTTGAAGCCAGTGCTCCAATTCAAATAATAACTGGTTTCCTCCTTCGTCAAATAACAGAGGTGTATCTGTATGAAAAGGTAAATAAGGTTGCAAAAAGGGAAATGATTATTGTGTTTCATAGCAACTTCATGAGATATAATCCACATGCCAAACATTTCATTCTTTGATTATTTAAGTAAAAGTTCCTCTTGAATAGGTTAGTAACTTCTCATTGTTTAGCACATATTTATGGGCAGCCCCGGAGATAAAGCTTAATGCCTTTCAAAGTCAATGCTATTGATAAGTTGGTTTAGAGAGAGCTTTGTCCTGGGATGCTTTGTGCATTCTAGGATGTTGAGTAGTATTTTTGGCCTCTACTAATAGATGCCAGTAGCCCCTCTGTTATTACAACAGCCCCACTGTTGTAATAACAATACGTCCAGACATTCTCTAAAGTCCCTTGAAAACCAAAATCAAGCTTGTTGAGACTGACCATATAGGCAACTTTAACACAGGCTCGGAGAGGTTTAGATATGATAACATTTTCTGTACCTTATTTTAATTCAAATTATGTGTGTGAGTGTGTACTCGAATGTGTCTTTGCATCCACCATAGCATACACAGCTTTGTATCAGACTGTGACTACTTAAATACTGTTGACTTGAGTAGCATATAGGTATTATAGTCAGTTCTTAACAAATTGGTTTCAATCACGGTCTATTATACAACTCGAGGTAGATGTGTTTGGCGAAATATTCAAAACCCATAATTTTAGAAGCAAAAAAAATTAACTTTCATAATTGATATAGCTTGTGCTGTATCTTGCTCCAGTGAGTTGATCTATTGACTTACATTTTAAAAATATGTATCAGAATTTGTCTGTAGAGCTTTCCTCCTCTTTGCAAAAGAAACAAAAATGATTCAGTAATTCAAAAATAAAAGCTAGTTTGTTGGGATAAATTTTCTTGTCCATATGCTGGATGGCAATGATAGATGCTGCCTGCTGGCATTGTTTAGACAGTTCAGAATTTAAGGCCATTTTGTGGCCTCTGCCGTGTCATTCCTAGTTCTAAATTCCTGAACGGATGCCATTTCACGAAGATGATGCTGTTGGATGCTTATAGAGTCTTCATCTACTTTTCTTGGCCACAGTTTAGAATCTTCTTTCTTGTGATTAAAATCAAATGAGTAGAGTCTGACCAGAAATGGTTGCAATAGGCCCTGCTTAACACAAACCAATTATAAAAGACAATAAAGAAAACTCCCCTTAAAGTATAGAAAAACAAAACAAAATAATTATTATTAGCATGTTAGAAATGCCCCTGTAGTTTGTTACAAAATTGGTGGCAGCGTTTGCCAGGGGGGGAGGGGGGGAGGGGGGAGGGCAGGGGGGAGGGGTTGTAGCCTTTTTTGACATTAAAAAAAATTATTGAATCATTGTGAGATACAAAGTTACAAAGTTGATCATGATTAAATATCAATCATACAATATTTGAGCCCCATCCCTTCACCACTGTGCCCTTCCTGACACCAACATCCCGGTTTTCTTCCTGTCCACAGCTGGCTTTATGACAGACAATTTTCTTTTTTCTTTATTTCTTTTAGGCACTGTGTTTTGCAATACTGTTACTGAAAGGCATAATCATATGTTGCTATGCTGCTTAGGACTTGCTCCTGGTTCTGCACTCAGAAATTACTCCTGACAGAGCCTGGGCGATGCCTGGGATCAAACCCAGGTTTCAGCATTCAGTTCTTGACCCGAGGAACCACTTCCCATATAATTGTCAAAGTGGTCCCTTCTCTGACCTTTCACCATTTTTTTGCCAAATTCACCATTGTGGCAAGCTTTCTACTAAGGACCAGTCCTCCTTACCTCTGTTTCTATTACACGATTGTTTGAGCACTTGGATTTTCACATACTAACTGCACAGGTTTCCCACTTCACATACTTAATAATAATTCCTATCTAAAACTCGCACAAAACCTATAACAAGGCATTATTACTTAATAGCTTTCCTAAATGATTATATTATCATGGTGTAAATCAGTAAACAGTGATTACTCAGAGTAACTTTTATTTGTGTTAATTCAATGGTGCTCAATAAAATTGACTTTGGCTGCTGATACTAGTCAAAATAGAAGCAGGTTGTTTGCTTTGCACACAGCCAACGTGGGTTTGATTCCTCCGTCCCTCTCAGAGAGCCTGACAAGCTACCGAGAGTATCCTGCCTGCACGGCAGAGCCTGGCAATCTGTGGCGTAATCGATATGCCAAAAACAGTAACAAGTCTTGCAATGGAGACGTTACTGGTGCCCACTCAAGCAAATCGATGAACAATGGGACGACAATGCTATAGTGCTACTAATATTTACCTTTATAATTTGTCTACACCTAATTTCCTGGAGGGTTTTATTTTCAGTAATACCCTAAAGAGAGAAAATTATGTCAAGAATGTGTAATCCAGTCGCATATCCCTCTCTCCCAGAAGGTAGCATAACATAACACTCGGCATAACCATGCCATCGGACCCTGTGCCAGACTGTTGCATTCGGAGCACTCTGGAGTGGGGTGGGTGAGACCCCTCCCTGCCTCAAGGGACCCAGCCTTGGCAGCTGAAAACCTTCAGAACCCAACCACTGCCATGCTCATGGCCACTCTCCACATGCTGGGGCCCAGCCTCACTCATGCATGAACACACCCTACACATACTCCAAGAGTACCAGACCACACTTGATGGGGTTCAAAGTAGAAGGTAACCAATCTTAGAGGGAAATATTTTATACAGAAATATATATATTAGTATGGTGTGTGTGTGTATATATATATGTGTGTGTGTGTGTGTGTACATACATAAGCACACAAAGTTCAACCTTTAGCAACATGTTAGTGTTAGTGATCTCTTATAGAATGGCTTAATGGCCCCTTGGTGAATACAACAATCCTCATACTCTTTCTTCTAAGGAAACATTTTTTGTAGCATTTTCAGTGGTTTTTCATGACAAAAATAAAAATATATTATTTCAATTTCGCTTTGGGACAGAAGTTGGGGTTCAAGATGGAAATATCCAAAATATGGTGGTGAGAAGGTATAATGGTGGTGGGACTTGTGTTTGAATATTAAATGTAATTAAATATTGTGAACTACTTTATAAAAAAATTAAAAAATGAATGTGCAATTCGGAAATGTTAAGATCACAGTAGTGTTAAGAAACTCTTAGAAACAATAGACTTGTACAGTAAAGTTGCAGGCTGTGAAATCAATGCCCCAAAATCCGTGGCCTTCTTATATACAAACAATGAGACAGAGAAAAGGGACATGAAAAAAGCAATCCCATTCACAATTGTGCTCCAGAAAATCAAGTCACGGAATCAACTTAACTAAGGAAGTAAAAGACCTCTACAAAGAAAACTATAAGACGTTACTCCGTGAAATAAAAGAGGACATGAGGAAATGGAAACATATACCCTGCTCATGGTTAGGGAGAATCAACATTGTCAAAATGGCAATACTCCCAAAAGCATTGTACAGATTCAACGCGACCCCTACAAGGATACCCATGACATTCTTCAAAGAAATGGATCAAGCAATCCTGAAATTAATATGGAACAACAAACGCCCACGGGATGCTAAAACAATTCTTGGGAAAAAAGACGATGGGAGGCATCATCCTTCCCAACCTTAAACTTTACGACAAAGCGGTAATAATCAAAACAGCATGGTACTGGAACAAAGGCAGCGCCTCAAACCAATGGAACAGGGTAGAATATCCCTAAACACAACTCCAAATGTATGACCATCTAATCTTCGATAAGGGAGCAAGAGATGTGAAGTGGAGCAAGGAAAGCCTCTTTAACAAATGGTCCTGGCACAACTGGACGACCACATGCAAAAGAATGGGCTTAAACCTCGACCTAACACCATGCATGCACAAAAGTCAGATCAAAATGGATTAAAGACCTCAAAATCAGACCACAAACCATAAGGTACATTGAAGACAAGGTTGGCAAAACCTCCATGATATTAAAGCTAAAGGTATCTTCAAAGATGACACGCAATTGACCAACCAAGAGGAAACAGAGATAAACAAATGGGACTACATTAAACTAAAAAGCTTCTGCACCGCAAAAGATACAGTGACCAGAATACAAAAACAGTATAAAGAATGGGAAAAGATATTCAGCCAATACCCATCAGATAAGGGGTTGATATCAAGGGTATATAAGGCACTGGTGGAACTCTACAAGAAGAAAACGTCCAACCCCATCAGGAAATAGGCCGAAGAGATAAACAGAAACTTTCCCAAGGAAGAGATATGAATGGCCAAAAGGCACATGAAAAAGTGCTCTACATCACTAATCATCAGGGAGATGCAGATCAAAACAACCATGAGATACCACCTCACACCACAGAGACTGGCACACACCCAAAAGAACAAAAGCAACCCCTGTTGGAGAGGATATGGGGAGAAAGGGACGGTTCTACACTGCTGGTGGGAATGCCGACTAGTTCAGCCCCTTTGGAAAACAATATGGACGATTCTCAAATAATTAGAAATTGAGCTCCCATTTGACCCAGCAATACCACTTCTGAGAATATATCCGGGAGAAGCAAAAAAGCATAGTCGAAATGCCATCTGCACTTAAATGTTCATCACAGCACTGTTTACAATAGCCAGAATCTGGAAAAAACCCGAATGCCTGAGAACAGATGACTGGTTAAAGAAACTTTGGTACATCTACACAATGGAATACTATGCAGCTGTCAGAAAGGATGAAGTCATGAACTTTGCATATAAGTGGATCAACATGGAAAGTATCATGCTAAGTAAAATGAGTCAAAGAGAGACAGACATAGAAAGATTGCACTCACCTGTGGAATATAAAATATCAGAGTAGGATACTAATGTCCAAGAATAGTAGAAATAAGTACCAGGAGGTTGGCTCCATGGCTTGGAAGCTGGTCTCACATGCTAGGGAAAAAGGCAGCTCAGATAGAGAAGGGAACACCAAGTAAAATGTGGTTGGAGATCCTGCGCGGGAAGGGAGATGCGTGCTGAAAGTAGACTAGAATCTGAACACAATGGCCACTCAATACCCCTATTGCAAACCACAACACCCTCTTGGAGAGAGATATCAAAAGGGAATACCCTGCCACAGAGGTAACGTGGGGTCGGGGGGAGAGGGGATTGGGGGTGGGAGGGATACTGGGTTTATTGGTGGTGGAGAATAGGCACTGGTGGAGAGATGGGTTTGCGACATTGTATGAGGGAAAAACAAGATAGAAAATGTATAAATCTGTATCTGTACCCTCATATTGACTCACCAATTAAAGAATTAAAACAAATCAGAGTAGTGTAGTCCTTCATTGCAATGAAATAAGCAATGTTAGCAAAATATCATTTTCTTGCTTTATTGAGCTTTTGTTTACACATCATAGAATTTTACATAGATTACATCTTTTAATGATCACAACATTGATATGTGAATATGTGAAAACATTTAATTGCATCTGTTATTAGGAAAAATAATTAGAACCACATAGAAAGTTTCATTATAATGCCTAAAAAACAAAGCAATATTTACCATGTTGTTGATAATGTTGGACAACTGGAAATCTCTTTGGGAGCAAGTAATCTTCCTCCTATTGAAACTCTTTCTTCATCTCTAAACTGGGTTGCTATTAGCTGCCTACTTGCTGACTGAAGGGAACAATTGACCATGAAAATTTACTATTTTTACTAAACTCTTTTTTAGTCAGGCCCAAGCCATAGCACAATGGATATGCAGGGAACTTACCTTGCACATGGCTGAGTGGGGTTCGATCCCTGGCATCCCATATGGTTCCCTGAGCACCATTGGAAGTGATTCCAGAGTGCAGAGCTAGGAGTAACCCCTGAGCATCACTGGTGTGTACAAAATCAAAAACAAACCCTAAAATCCTCAAGCTCTCTTATACTGTTAGTGGAATCACACATCTGAAGGCTAACTGACAGATCTATAAAATAATGTGGATTACACATATTCTCTATGACGTGCTTTTATAGTTCTGCGCATATATCCAGGAGAAATGCACATATACTGTCTGAAGGTATGCACAATAATACCTATGGCGAAATATTCAAAGAAACCTCAGATTAAAATGTAAATCAGTACTTATCAACAATAGATTAATATTTAGTGCTTTCAATGTTTTTATAGCTGCAGACCAGTACTGGTTCATGGACTATTGGTTAATAACCACTGTCAGTTAAACAGAAATAACTTTTTCGTAAACTGGCAGGAAATTGCTGTGGACTGGCAGTTGAAAGCACTGAATTAGATAGTAAATGATGCTGTATTTCCAGAAAGTAACACTCTGCAGTAATGATGAGATAATTTTGATACATGTAAAATCAAAAATGACATTCTCTAATGCAATAACAAAAAAAGAAGCCAGAGACAACAGGATGTATGAGTTTATATAGGTGTATACACATATGGGTATATATATATATACATATACATACATGGATACACACACATAATACATACATATGTATATATGTAAAAAATTAACAAAGCTGATCTAATGATCCTGGAAGTAAGGACAGTGTTGAACCTTGGTGAGATGGATGATATTGACCAAAAATTGGTAGGAGTTTGACTAATGATATGTTGCTTCTAAATCAGGGAGTCATACTTGAATGGACTCACTTTCTACATATGGGAGCTAGTATCTTTTGCTCATTGCTTCAGGGATTGAATGCTTTAAGTCTGAGTGCTATGCTAAAGAAATTAAAGAAAAAATTCTAAAAGGGAGATAGAAAATTTTCAAAAATTTTTTTGGTGTTGGGGTCACACTCAGCAGTGGTCAGGGTTTACTCTTAGCTTGTACTTAGGGATCATTCATTGCAGGACTGGGGGACCATCTTGGGCACCAGCAATCAAATCTGGGTCAGCCTCATTCAAGGAAAAAGCCCTCTCCATTATATTATCACTCAGGCCAAAATTTCAGAATGTTGAAAGCTTAGAAAACAAAGATCTTTATTAGGAGGAAAGGTCTGAAAAGAGATTGAGCAATAGATTATATCCCACAAGTGAAAATGGATTAAGTAACTGATGTTACCTGGAAAGCACAGTAGGTAGGGTGTTTGCCTTGCACGCGGTCGACCCGGGTTCGATTCCTCCGTTCCTCTTGGAGAGCCTGGCAAGCTCCAAAGAGTATCCTGCCCGCACAGCAAGGCCTGGCAAGCTACCCATGGTGTATTTGATATGCCAAAAACAGTAACAAATCTCACAATGGAGACGTTACTGGTGCCCACTCGAGCAAAACGATGAACAACAGGACTACAGTGCTACAGTGCTACAGTTACTTGGAAGCTGATTCTAAAGAAGTTCAGTTTGAAAATCTTGAGGGACAGAAAACCCATGTTTTTTTAAAAAATAGTGTGCAGATGACAAATAATGTTAGGAATTACGGGGCCTCTTACATGGCCTTAATACATGCGCTACATTTTGAAATATTATAAGTTAAAATATTAGATATCTTTGGTGGAAATATTTGAAGGACAAAACTATATCTTCCACTGAGGTAGACTGAGTCTGCAAGCCCATTTGTATTTCTGTTCAATTCTGGATATAATTGAGTCAGACCCTCATACCATCTGCCAAAGTAGAAGAAAGAGGAATCTGAGTTTTTGGAAGTTAACTCGTTGTTTCTATAGTTTAGACACAACACCGTATATACAGTAAAAGTTGATTATTTGGAAAAAGTGGAATTGCCATAATCAACAACCAAAAGCAAAAAAAGTCAGTACGAACACACCCACGGACACCCCAGAGATTAACATTAGTCAACCAAGTCTTTAATTTATGAGCTCAGTGAAAGAGAAAAAAGTGGACCAAAATTAAAAAAAGAGGAAGGAGGTTTTAAAAATACACATTTAAATCTATAAAATATTCATATGGTCAGAGTAGCACTCAAAATACAATATCTGAATTTAGGGATTTATTGGATGGTTTAACAGTGTAAGATGGGATTAATAAACTGAAGACAGATCAATGAAATACATTCACACTGAAAAATAGCAGGAAGAAAATTATAGAAAGAACAGAAAAAAAAGGCATCAAAGGGGGAGGAAAAGGGGCAATTAACTGATGAAACCTAAAACAGGGTTAATATCCAACATTGCACACTTAGATTTAAAAAAAATATGTAGGTTACTGAGAAGAAGACACAGTATGATGTATCCTAGATAAATAGCTCTCAGTGTCTGATTCCATTCTTCTGTAACTTAAGGATACTAGGAACAAAGAGCACAAATGAGCAAATTAGAGTAAATTAAGTGTTTCATCCAAAAAAAAGGAATAAAAGACATGTGAGCCAGTTATTACTGTTATAATGGAAATGGAATTTCATAAAGAGAATGGCAAAGTACTTAAACAAGTAAGACTCAAATATTCAAGATGTGTGGAGGACCCTAAATAGGTGTTCTGAAATATCAAAAGATTGTGAGAATCTGAGCAGAAAAGGTTCATATTTTTTGTATCATGGTATATTATGGGGGCCAAGTCCAGAAAAGGAAGTAATAAATCTTCATTGAATAATTACTTCCTGCATACCCTCCTACAACCATCATTATTTTTGCAAATATTTCTGCAGATATTTCACAACATGACTAAACTTGTGAATTAATTATCTCTCAGAATTGTGGAATGTTCTTGTGAAAAGGAGCCTTAGGAATCCTCTAATAAATTGTTTTAAATTGATCTTTGCTGGTTCCCAGGACTTTGATTTTGTGCTATTAAAATTATTGTAATGCAAGAAAAGATACTCTGGTGCCCACATCCCTGCTTTGTACAAAGTTGCATTGCTTTTATCTGTTTTTTTCTGGTTTGCATTTACATTTTATTTGAAAAATATGCCGTTCAGATTGATAAAAAAAAATGGTCGTGGAATTATGAATCTATTGCATGCCCTCCCTCCTTTATTTAACAGACAATATAATTGAGGCCTGGAGATACAATGTGACCTTCTCAAGGTTACATTGCTAATTAATGACAGAACAGGGACCAGACTGTCTTCTGAATTCTGGTTCATGGCCTTTTCTAATACATCACACTACTTCTCCTCATCTAAGAATTTATGCAAAACCCGTACTTTTGCTTCATAATCATTAAGTACATAGCACTTTCATGTTATTTGAATATTTGTACTGAACTCCTGTAAACCTATTATTTTTCTCTTACTGGAAACCAGACATAATTTAATTTCATTGTACCTTCTGCTCTTTCTCTGTTTTTACTCATCTCTCCCTTTCATTATTCTCCTCCTCTTATACTTGCTTGAATGATACAGCCATAGCTCACAACATATGGATATGATCATGCCCATTTAGTCCATTGTAATACTTCCTGATCTCTATTTTAAGTTCAATACTCTAAGTGAAAATCTATTTACTAAAAATTATGCTTGAGTAGCAAACATCATATTGCTATTTGAAACTCCTCCAGCATTTAGCATTCATTTTGTATTTGCCTTCACATTGTCTTAAAATAAACACCATATCTTTTTCTTTTGGGTCTTCGAGTGGTGCTGAGGGATTTGGGGGATGCTTCAAAGAGAGTGTCAGTCATCTGGGTCTTTGGGTCAATGTTTAGAGACTCCCCATGTGGAATCTCCTGTTGTTTAAACTCTGTAGTATCACCCTCCATTATGCTCTGGGGATACCTTTAAAGCAAGTCCCAATTAAATACTTAAAAAAATTCAAAACATATTAAAAAAAATAGGGTAATAAGTTGTCTTCCCATTTCTACCTCCCAAAGAACATGCTCATCTCTTTGGGGGAAAGCACTTTTTCACGCCATTTTGACCTGCAATTGATAGTCTGAGTGTGATCACAAATATGAATATATTTGGATTTTTGGCATAAATGGAAATATATATTATAGTAAATGCTATAAAACTGTTTTTGCACCTTGCTGTTTTAATTTAGCAATGGTTTTAGAACCACACCTTATTTGTACCCACACAATGCTTCATTCCTCTAAAGGTTGCATAGTATTCCATTATCTGAATCTACTGAAATGCCTTTGTCGTATCTTCTATTAGTGGATGCTCAAGCTGTTCCCAGTGCTCAATTATAGCAAGCAGTGCTATAATCAGTATCCTGTATTTTGCATAAGCATGAGATGTCCTAGAAATGAAATTGTTTTGTGCAATTTTGATAGATATTGCTAAGTTGTTCTCCAAGGAGATTTAACAAATATGCTTAATTAATTACAATGCTCGTTATAATTAATACTCATATTTTGCTAATATCATGATTATAAAACTTTTTTCTTTTTATCAAAATGCTAGGAGAAATGGTAAGCTATTCATTTGCATTTTTCTCCTAAAGCATATAGATACATGTTTTTAAGTATGCCAGTTATCTTGCTTTTACCGATTTTCTTCTATTGTTACAGGTATTTTTTTTATTGATTTGTAGAAATACTCTATTAAAAAGTAGTTCTTTACTGTTATGAGAGAAAAATATTTACCAATTGATTGACTTCTGATATTTTTTGATATTCTGCGTCATGTGGATTATTTTCATGTTTCTGTGACAGAATTTATTAGTTGTAGAAGACATCTGTGTTTTTGGTTCATATGTTAAAAATCATCCCCTCTCTAAAAATAAGATTATATAAATATTTTTAAAGGTTTTTGTTTTTAGTTTGTATGTTAATGCTTCCATTTTTCACTCTTTATTTAATCAAAATAAAATTTCTATAGTCATAAAACTTGAGGTGTCCTTTAAATTGAACTTTTTAAAATCCAGGTACTACCTAATTTTGAGAAATCATTTTATTTGTATTTTATCATGAATTTTCTAATAATTTTTTATTTGACAGTAAAAACCCAAAGATCTGATTCTTTAATTATTGGCTTAATAATAAACATAATATTATCTCATACATTTTTATCAAATTGACATAATACAAATAGCACAGTACTAAATAATCAGTTTCAGTAAAATATATAAATTTCAAACAAATTTATATTATGTATTCCTTTTTCAAGATAAATCCATATTTTTTCTTGTTTATTAATATCATCGGAAAACCTACTTTTATAAGTAAATTACGTCTCAAAAATGATCATTTTAACTTGCATCCGTGATTTTACCAGTATTACACATTTTAAGTATTCAACTCTTTTGTATCAGTCAAAAACTTGTGAAAAATATTTGAAAAATAGAAATTCAACCCAGAACAAATGAGATCACATGAATTAATTCCCCTTAGAAAAAAATATAAAGCAATTTATTTTCATTTCATGTTAAAATCTCAGTATAATTAATACTCTTGATCATGTGTAGTGTAAAACGGAGTTTGAAAATTACATTAAAATAGGATTTATGTATTAAATGAAAATTTAGGAAACTGCAATAAAAATGTGCAGTAATTAGAAAAATGACTACAGATGTTAAAAAGAAACAATAGTGATCATAAGTTACTAAGGTCCTTGGACAACAGACCAACACCCATCAATATTTTATGCACATTTTATTTGCCTATTTATTCCACAGTTCAATAAAAATTACATGTTGCTATGGAAACATGAAAAAAATCACAGGTACCTGTGCTACTCAGAGGTATGGCATTTTACTTCCTTAATGAAACACACACATCATAAGGGCTTAAGCCTTCTGTGTGGTCATAACTTGGAGAGTAAAATTTGATCCAGAATGATAGTTACTTTGTGTATTTGCACCGTTTTATTTTAAGTCTAGAAATATTACTGAAAAAATAAAATGTATAGAAGTATGTATTTAGATTATGGGAAGTAAAACCTGTGTCTTCCACAAAAGCACAAAGCTATTTTCTACAATCGAAGGTAGAAGCTAGAGTAAGGCCTACCTGTTGATAACAGGAGTCTTTTAAAAAGGCAAAGACTCCAGATTATTCACTTTGTTTCCTAGAGGGAATCAGAAAGGTGATTTCGAGAAAGATAATGCCTCTACACTGCTTGAGTGGACATGACTGAACTCTTCTCTGTTTTTTAGAATCCATTCCAAGAGAGCAAAAACTCCACCCCAAGATTTCCTGGTGCCCGCCCCTGGTGCAAGCATTACCTAGTGATGTCTGCACAAGTGTCAGAGAGGTGGAGAAATCCTTCAAATCTGTTAAATGTGGAATAAAGAGGAGAATAACTTGAATTAAATTCCTGTCCCCACTTGAAATAGACTCTGACTGTGCCTCTGTACCTGGCCCTGATTTTTGCATGAAAATATTCCTTTTGTCCCTATCTGGTGCTAGCCTTCAAAAAGGAAAAGGGTTTAAAAAGCAGGAAATAATGTGAGATTTTAAGCAAACAGTTCAATATTCTTTTAGAATGCTCTCTGTATTCAAAAGCACTTTGATTTATATCTTTAGGAGTCTTTGAAATTGTACCTCTTTTAAAAGACCATCCCTGATTTTGGGTCTTTGTTCCTTTATGAGCTTTGTCCCTGATTTCTAATATAGAGACCAGAGAGGCATGTTGTTAAAGGAAGGAAAAATAATTTTTTTAAAGCCTGGCAAACTGTGTTAAATATGCTTTTGAAAATTAAGTTTAATATAAAGTTCAGTGTAACCATCACCATTGAAGGTATTGTCTGTGCCAAATAACTCTTCCGATAAAAACAGCCTTTGTTTTCTTCTAATGTAATTAAAAGTGAACCCAAAAGGGCAGCAATAAATCAAGGTGCACAAAGGCAGAAAAAATTATTATAATTAATATTTAGCATAAGTTTTGATTGCTTTTAGTGTAAGTGTTAAAAATATCAATTAGAATATATATTCAAAGTTTTCTTCCTTTCCCATTACACAGTGGAAGAGGCTATTTTTAATTTTGGCTACTACAAACCAAATAATACATAGTCCCTAATTAAATAAAAGACTGCAATTGAATTGAGAGTTTCTGCTGATGTCATACATAATGAGAGCACAGCTCAAGCTATGAATGAATGGCAGCCTAACCCTGAGAATGAATTACAATGTTAGCATTCAATCAGGGACTAGGTATTGTTATTTGCAATAGATGTAAAATGATTATTATTATTTTTAAATACAGACAAAGGGGAGGAAATTTGAATTCAAAAATCTGAGACAAGTAGGCAAAGAGATTAGAAAGTATGTGATTAAAGTGAATACACTGTGTTGCAAAATGAAATGTACAAATTTACCAGTGAATAATTGCTTTAATATTATATATAGATAAATAGCTAGTGTAACCATATCCATATCTATGTGGGGCTAGGTGTGTGTATAAACCTTCTAAATAGACTGACTTTAGTTTGAAGGGATATATTTTAAAATATTAAAAAGAAACTTATGATATAATAAAAAGGTAAATGTTATGTATTTAGCTTATATAAGATTCTACACAAAAATGCTATGATTCCTGACTCTATCAGAACAGACCAAGACTGACAATTTTTAGAGGCACATTTTAATCCCTACATATGGTGAATTAAGTATGTAAATCCAATATGGCTAATTGTTTATTGTTGCTGAGTATTGGCAATATGCTTGACTCATATCTCCTCAGGCATAGAAAACATTGTTTTCTTCCCTCAGGAATTTCAAACTAAGAAAGACAGCAACTTCTTCCTCTTCCCTTGCTTCCCTTCTCCTGGTTCCTTTTTCTTTTGTCTTTAATAATACTGTTCAAGACTGTAGTTCCCAGTTCTCCAAGTTTGCTAACCACACTTTCCATTTTATTAAAAGTAGTAAAAATAGATTCTTTTAAAAATATGTATCCTTATGAGATGCATCCAACTCCAGCATGATAATATAAGAATTAGCTTTCGAGCATGCAGATGGACAAAAAATCTGAATTTCAAAGGAAATTGGTAAAGGGGTGACCTGACAAGCTTAGAAAGAATTTGAGAAAATATATAAAATTACTGATAAAAAATAAGGATATGTAATATGGCAAGGGGAAAATTATAGAAAATTCAATTACCTCTCTAGGACCAATATTTCCTGTTTGTAATAATTCATCAATGGAAAATATTTAGTATAATTGCTGGGTAATGTTCTATTTCTTGTCCATTTCTCCAATCTAGAGTTTAGACATTAATTAGGAAATAAGCAAAGTTTCCTGAATATGTATACACTCTTTCAGGGGAAAATGTCAATGCACTTCCCAAATTGTAATAACCTATTTTCATATAAAATAACATTACATGTTGATATACATGAACACAATTTTCTTTTCTTTCAGAATTTATATAATTTCCAAAATATTTACATAGGATTACTTTTCAAAACTTAAAAAATTCCTTCATGAAGGTTCTGTTACCAGTAAATAGAACTTGCTTTCAGCAAGCCTTCACTGGATGCTAAGAATAGGCAGTATCATTTCTGGACAGAGCATAAGACAAATGGTTGAAAGTCCTAGGTTTCATTCTTGATTCTGTCATCAGCATACTGTGTGGGCTTCTGAAAGCCCATTTAGTCATGATTATAGAGTCCTTCAACACTAACATTAATTCAATCCTGTAAAGTTAGTCTCTGATACCTAATGTCCTTCGACATCATCTTGAGACAATAGAGCAAATATGGTAAGAAGCATATAATGGATTATGTATCAATGACATTAAGAAGGCATGCATAATAAGGAATGGAAAATGAGTTCTAAGCAAGAATTACAATACAAGGATTGTTTTATTATTTTCAAGAAGAGGGGAAAAAGGCATTTTATTTTCAAAAATCTATCATAGGCAACATTTTCATCAATAAAATAATCTCTTGGATTGCCTTACCCAGAGTCTCAGATGGAGTTTTCTACATGAGAAAACTTCCGTGGAAAATGTCATTTTAATTTTTAAGGCTCTGAAACAAGAGCACAAAAGAAAAGCCATGGCAATGAATAACAACCAGATTTAAACATATATCTATTTGGATATTTTGTGCACAAACAGCTGAGCATTGAAGGCTAAAAATAAAACTGTAGGGACAGACAAAGAGCTGTGGGAATTCTCGTTGTGGCTTCAAAGTCTTGAATTTTCATAGCACTGCTGAGTACATGTAATAATAGAAAAGATAAATCCCTGTTTAGATTCTTTACCCTTTCCCTCTTTTCTCAGAAATAAACTCTTTGTTGAAAGTAAAGTGAAATTTATTAGTTACACAGGCGGGGGGGGGCCTGGGGTGGGGGAGCTAGGGGCGTGGGGGGGTTAGGGGTGTGAGGGGGCGGGGTGGAGATATACTGGGATTCTTGGTGGTGGAATATGAGCACTGGTGAAGGGATGGGTATTTGAGCATTGTATAACTGAGATTTAAACCTGAAAACTTTGTAACTTTCCACATGGTGACTCAATAAAAAATTAAAAAAAAAAAGAAATATACTCTTTGAAGTCTGTTTAGAAGGAAATTCAGAGTTGTTATGTAATTATTTTATTATTAAAATATGTTTATGTCAAGTTAATTAAAAAAAACAAACCAATGACCTTGATTTGGAATATTTTTAAGTGACTAAAATTTTAATCACAGGAGGCACTTCCTATGTAGATACAGGGGAGGGACACAGAGAAAGCCAGGATGCTACCCGCTTCTGAAAGTAGAGTTCCAGAAACTATTTGAACTGGGTCCTATACCTCTTCTTAACTAATACATGTAGGCTCTTTCTCCTTCTTAGTAAATTGATTCAGGAAAATATGTATATCTACTAGATAGAGACTTTACAAAAAAAATTCTTATGTTAAATATGTGGGAAGTAAAAATAGTAATAAATCACTTCGTTTCATGAACAAAGGAAACCATATACATTCATTATAACTTGAGACTACTTATACGTAGATAAAATGAATAACATTATTATAGTTTTAAATCAGATTGTCTTCAAACTAAGAAAAAGGAGAATATAATCTATGAAAAAGCTTCTAAATAGTTCATCCAGGCAATTCAGTGCTTCACTAGTTACATTTTCCATTCTCCTTTTTTCGTTTGTTTGTATTGGGGCCACTCGTGAAGATATCCAGGGCTTATTCCTGGTTTTGCACTCAGAGATCCCTCCTGGTTGGTTTTGGAGTATAAGGGACTAAATCCAGGTCAGCTGGTTACAAGGCAAGCACTTTCCTTGCTGTATTATCTCTCTGACCTCTGACTCCTTTTTCCAATATCTAAAAGTGGGGAAACAAGGGACTCTTCAAACAAACCTTCTTCCTCCAAAAGAAAAATTAGAAAAAAAAATTGGTCTTTCTACGTCGTGATATTTCTTCTGCTTATTTCACTCAAAATATTCTCTGTTTTCTTCAATGTCTGTTTTTTATGGATTTGGTCTAACACACAAGTCTTCAGTATGCTTTGATTTAAGTTTCCTGGATGCTGTAAGATACCATGTTTTATTGTTTTGCACATGGGTATCCTGTTTTTCCAGCACCATTTATTTCTTTTTTAATTTTATTATCTTTTCTCTTTTGTCATAAATAACTCTGTATTTGTCCAAATATTTGACTCTGAGATCTCAATTCCATTCTCTTGATCTGTACTTGCATTTTTATTCTAATGCCATATAGTTTTGATTGCAATGGCTTTGTAGTGTAGTTTCAACTCCAGAAGCATAAGAACTTTTATTACTATTTTTTTTGTCTCAGGATTGTTTTGATTATTTTTAGTCTATGTGGTTCCAAATGTATTTCAGTAATGTTCTTGTTTCTTGAAAAATATTATTGCAATAGACATTGAATCTATGGTAAATGTGAAAGTAGACAAAATTATAAAATTATATATATTAAGCACTTATTTGCTGAGTTTCATATTTTAATATTTTCTGAGCAATGTTTCCTGTAAGCAAATCCAGACATTAGCTGTGTACTATCATCATACAGAACCAACAAGTTCTGTGTTACTTGTTTTCAACCAACAAGTTGTCACATCCAGACAAGTATAGAATATGCTTTTATTTAAATGGGAACTCAGATAGAGCTTTGAACATTGAATCTGTTTCAAACACACCTCAAAGTGCATTATGAGGGGCTGGAGAGATAGCACAGCGGGTAGGGCATTTGCCTTGCACGCGGCTGACCCGGGTTCAATTCCCAGCATCCCATATGGTCCCCTGAGCACGGCCAGGGGTAATTCCTGAGTGCAAAGCCAGAAATAACCCCTGTGCATCGCCAGGTGTGACCCTCCCCAAAAAAAGTGCATTATGAAGTTTCCAAAAGCCACATGAAAATTGGTATTAATATTAATAATGCAAGATAAGAAAAGAAAATTATCTTTTCTAGAACTGGTTGTTTGTAAAAATCTTTCTCAGCTAGTAAAATTTTGATATTTCTATAAAAAATACATATCACTATTATAGACATTTATTTATTGGTTAATTATTATATTAATTTTTAAATTTTTATTTAAATGAAATAAATACGTAATATATTCAACTTAAATATACAGAACATCACTGCATAATCTGCAGTGGTGTTTTCATTTGCATACTGCCCCTTTATAAATTATTCTGTTATTGTGGGGCTATCAATTATAGAATCCTTTGTATATGGAGCTGATCTCATCGTTCAAGCCTCATTAGTTCTGATGCTACCTCATCTTTGTGACTATGTATCTGATCCAAGGCCAGGACTCAGGAGTTAATCAGTCATCTTTTCATGTAGTTGGAGAGACAAGTTTTTCTTCCTTTGTATTAAAATCTTTCATAACTAACCTGAGGCTATAATGTTGCAAATAGCAACCTTCCATGTGAGAGAAACTGGATCATCTATGGCAAGAGATTTTTAGAATATATGGGGGAAAGTATCTAGCTATGTTAATTGTTGAAATGTAATACCTGACACCATCTTTGAGCCTTCTCGATCCAGCCATTTCTGAAACCAGGTCAACATTCAATTTTTCATTTGTGAAGAAATTAATTTTTCCCTAAGTTATAGAAGCAAACTAAATACCAAATGACATATAATTGGATAAAGAGGTGTGTTATATGTGTAATATATTTGTATATGTATTATATACATAATTACATATATGTGTACATACACACATACAAAGTAGAATGCTCAATGATAGAAAAATAAGTCAGAATGAGAAAGATGAATATTCATTTGTTTTACTCATAGGTGTAACAAGCAGCAAAGCAAATCAAATCTTTGGATTATGGATTCTGACTGAAAAACTTAGGCAGCCATGTGGGGGATGTGATGTGGGTGGGGATTGTGGGTAGAGCAACAAAGAGTAGAAGTCTCCAGTGGACTGTGGGGAGGGTTCTGGTAACTTGGTGGTTAATGGTGTGGTGACATGCATTTGAAAATCTTAAACTATAATTGACACTGTTCTTGTGAAATATGCAGTCTTAAAGACTTGTATTTCCTCAATGAAAACTGTAATCAATTATAAAATGAATAAATATGTGGAAATATTTAGTGGGCTAGTTGAGTTTATCTTTTATAAAAAACAAAAATATCTTAACACAGTGACATAAACCTAAACTTTTCCAATTGCATGGTTAAAACTCTACAGATTGAAATGAAGAATCAATTAGGGTGAGTATATTAACTTCATTACTACTCAGATAGATTAGCATGATTTTTACTGGTAGCTAAATTTTGCTCAATAAAATTGCTTAATAAAAAAAGTCAAAGTGTTGTTAATAAAATTAAGTGGAATGTAATGTAGTTACATCTCTGAAATATTTACATGTGTTAGTTTATCTGAATTTAGATCACGGAATGAGTTTTTTTTTTAACAAAACTAGGGCCATGAATAAATTTGGCTTTGTGGACCATACCATCTCCATCACAACTAATCAAATTGGTCCTCATATGAACAGAAGCCAGCACTAAGAGAAATGTTGCTGAATTCCAGAAAGCTTTACATATCAAACAGGAAGGCTGCAGTTTGCCAGAACTTGTTTAGAAGATGAATTTTGAATTTTACTCAAATCACTTTACCTTGAATTCCTAGAATAGCTATGTCATATGGGTGACATATTTAATAGGTTCATAGCTGATTATGGAAAAGTTTCTACTTTCACACAATCTGTATTATAGCAAGAAATAAAAGCAATTTTATAACTGAGCATTCAAATCAAGTATCAAGTGTCTTATAAATAAAATAAAATGAAATTATATGAAAACAGAGCTAAGATTTTCTATAAATAGCATTCACCTCTGTCTCAAATAACCTGGAAAAATAGTATTTACTCGGGATGTTATTCTAAGTTATGTGAGGGAGAATCACGTGTATCACTTGTTTTCCTGTTGATCTTCGATTTGCTTGAGTGGGCGCCAGTAACGTATCCATTTGTCCCTGTCAGTGCTAGTGTAGCCCAATGATATCTGCTCACTCCAGGAACAGGAAGAGCCTCAAACCATTCATTCAGGGTTTTAACGAGAAACCTTTTAATGATTTGACAGAGAAAAAAATCACAATGAGTCCTTCCTTTTTCTTTTCCTTGCTTGAAAGATTATTTTTCCTACACAGGTAAAAAGACCTTCTTAGTTGTTAATTTGAATTTAATGGTGAAAATGTTGAATTAACATTGGGGGAAAGGTAACAGCACTACAATTCTCTAAATATAGATAGATAGATAGATAGATAGATAGATAGATAGATAGATAGATAGATAGATAGATAATAGAGAAAGTTCTAGATATTTCTGTCTTACCTATATATTCTAGAACATCCCATTTTCAAGACAATATTTGGAACAAGACGTTGGGAAACACACTTTTTTTTTTTTTGCTTTTTGGGTCACACCTGGCGATGCACAGGGGTTACTCCTGGCTCTGCACTCAGGAATCACCCCTGGCGGTGCTCAGGGGACCATATGGGATGCTGGGAATCGAACCCGGGTCGTCTGTGTGCAAGGCAAACGCCCAGCCCACTGTGCTATTGCTCCAGCCCCCGGGAAACACACTTTTAAAATGTATTTATTGCTTCCGAATATTTGGAGTCAGATTTATGTTGCCTTGAGAACATAAATTGAGAAAGGAAACCTGTATTAAACACATGTTATGCAAATAAATGAAGCAGAATATTCTTCATTATGTGTCCAGAAAGCACAACTAGAAGGTGCTTTTCTACAAACTGCTTTTTGCAAAATCCAATACAGGTCATGAGCAGGTGGGTGAGACATGAAGAGGTAGCTCTGTAGGTCTGACTCCAGGATTCCTGTCATTTGCCCAGCTCAATTTTAACTAATGGGTTTGTTTTTAATATGTTCAACTAGCAAATTAACCAGAAATTTTACATAGCGTGGATCACTACTGAGACTAGGTCTAATAGTTTAGGTCTCTTTTGACTCCCTAGGATTATTTCTTCCTGTGGATTCTTAAATAAGTAGGAAGCTAACCTAAAGACATAAAGGAACTAAGTTCGGCCTATATATATATATATATATATATATATATATATACACATACATATATATAACATATATATGTATATATATAGCTGTAAATTCACTTGCAATATTATTACATGGACACTGCTATGTCCATGTGCTATGCTTCCTGTGTTTTGCCTAAAGCAAAGGGCTATGTTATATATGTTTGTCAAAAACATTGAGATTATCTATGTCCCCTTACCTCTTCCTTCGAGAGAAACATTCTTAGCAACTGGTTTTACCTTTCCTCTTGTCTAATTAATTTTGCTGTTTCATCAAAATGTCTCTAAAGAGCATCTGGTCTTCTCAGAAGAGAACTACATTTTCCATCTTTTGAATAGTGCTAAGTCTTGGCACAACTGGATCCAAATGAATCTAGTTAGCCCGAGGACATTTCCTTACATAATCCTTACATAGTATAGTTTGATTACCTTTCAATCACAAGTTTTTTGGCATGTAGAATCAATTCTAGTCTCTTATATTTATACTTTTATCTTTCATTATTATAAAAAATTATTCCATCTTGTATAGATTTCTATCTACCTTGCTTTCATCATTTCTACCTGCAAAACTGAATCTAAGTGGGTTTGGGTAGTATTCCTTGATTCAGTGCAAGTGAAATATGTCCATTTAATCAAGTCATATACATTTACCCTGTCAATTCTATAGATGTTTCATTACTCCCCATTATAGAGAAATACTGCAAGATCCATTACCTGGTCAACAAAAATGCTGCAATTGCTTTAAAAAACAAATGATGGGTCAAAGAAAAAGAAAATTTTTTAATAATTGGAAGGAAAATTAATAATATTTTGGCTATTCACAAATTCTTACCCCTTAGACACATACCTAGTGATAAAATCTTAAATTCAATTCTTACTGATATGTTCTATCTAATAATGCATTAAACATATGTCCTCAGACAAGAAAACTAATTCAAAATTAACTGGTACTCCGTTAAGAATTGATGAAAATAGGAGGCTGGAGTGATAGCACAGCATTTGCCTTACATGTGGGCAACCTGGGTCTGATTCCCAGCGTCCCATACGGTACCCTGAGAACCACCAGGAATAATTCCTGAGTGCATGAGCCAGGAGTAACCCCTGTGCATTGTCGGGTGTGACCCAAACAGGAAAAAAAAGAATTGATGAAAATAATACCCCACAATAATGACATCAGCAACAATTTAAATAACCAATAGTTCAAAAGGCTAAAAGTTTCTAGGCAGTGCTTTGAAAAGGTCAAGGTCAGTATCTATTTCTTATCAAGAATCAAAAAAGAATTAAGATTCCATCCATCATCCCCCTCCAAACTTGTTGTTTAGACAAGGAACACAAAAACCTTGGTGACAGAATATTCCATAGATCTGAGAGAATAAAAGAAACCAAACACTATAAAAATAAAAATAAAGAGTGTTAGCATCTGGAAATTTACAAGTTTGAAAGAAAAAAATTATGCCACACTGAAGAACAGTATATGCTATTATAAAAAAAGTGATGGCATATCACTCTATTTTTTTAAATGTCTGCTTTGTCATCAATCGACAAATTATATCAAACATTTTAGACTCTTGCTTCCATTTATTCTGTTTAACTATTTTTAGAAAACTACATGATATGTAAAGCATTAAACATTTACAGATTTAAGGGTATATTAGGAACATTACAATCATAAACATTTAAGCAAAATATTAAACATACGTACTTTATTTTGATGACTTTATAGGTGATCTTTTTTTCCTTGAAATAGGGTACTGTTACTGTATTTTAATATAAACAAAGTTCTTTCATTATTTGCAGTTATGAAACTAAAACATTCAAGTCAGAGCTGGAAACTTAAGTTTTAAGATTTTTTGAAGACATTATTTTAAATGATTTTTTACATAAATATTTAGTTGCTAGCATAAAAGCTAAAGTATCAGAAGCTGTAAGAAGGAAACTGTAACAGTTATAAAAGTAACAATAGGCTCAAAATATAAAAAGGACCAATTCAGTTGCTTAAAAAAAGAAAAGAAGGCACAATAGCACAACAGTAAGTTCACCTATTATATAATTACAGGTTTTGTATACAAGTGCAGACAAGCAGACAGAATAAAAAGCTCCTCTAGGAAATCCAAAAAACTTGGCAGATCTGACCAGGTGGGATGTGATGCTGGTACCAACAACAAAAAGAAAGAGACTGCACCTAGAATTTGGCCTAAGTCTGAATTTGGCTTCTCTTTGCTAAACAGCAGTTTGCTGCAAAACTGGGAAACAAAAGGAAATGGAAAGTGTTAGAGAATAAAGTCATAAGACTCAAGTAACTAAAAAAAGATGTCAGTCGCAGGCTTTACCAAACGATTTTGCCTTCAGTTCTGAGGACAACTTACTTGAGGTCTTTCAGAAATTCAGAGGACGTGTTTCAAAATAGACATATTTCACAAACAAAACTCTTCATCGGAAGGCAAAGGTGACTGACTATCCATAGCTCCAACATGAACTATGGTGGTTATGTAAAATGTATAGATGTATATTATAGGCAAAAAAAAAGTGTAGCTTTGACTAGGGTCATGAAAACTGGTCTCTGGATTTCAGAAATGCAGGGGCAATTTATTTTCTTTTCCACAGTCCGTTCTCCTTGTCCAATGTTTGTCACGTTGTTATGGAGGGAACTCATAGGATAGTTAATCAATTACATAAATATATATGCATATATATGTATGCAAGTATTGAAAACTCGTTGAAGCAACCTAAATATTCAGCAGTGGATGAATGGATACAATGTGATCTAATAGTGTGATGGAATATTATAACAGCGTTAAGAGGATGGAAATCTTGTTACATACTCTAGTATGAATGAAGCTTGAGGACAACATGCTTAGTGAAATAAGTCAGCCATGAAAGGGTAAATTTTGTATAATTCCTTCCATTATTATATTGTTGTAATCTCCAAGCGGTTCTCAGGAGGTGTGGATCCCACTCCAGAGAATTTTGGACAATTGGCTATTGATTCAAGCTCATGACTCAAGAATGACCAAGTATGCAGTTCTGCTTGGGTCCCTGAGTGCTGGGGATTATCGGGTTACCCATTATCGGGTCACCTCTGAGGCCTCCAGAACTATAGCCAGTGGAGCCTCTAGAACAGTTCAGGGCACGATGCTGCGGAAGGCATGTGCTGAGCCCTTGTACGATCTCTCCAACATTCATAACTTCTCTTACATATAATTTTCAAAGTAGTTCAAATATGTATTATCTGATAACAGGGGAGAGATAGGAGAAAGTTAATATTTATTTTTAATGGAAGTTTTATTGACTTAGCATTCAATTAAAATACTGCACAAAGTTTTGTACAGCTTTTTTGTATAAAGGAGTACAGCTTTATCTTTCTTTATGTGCCTTCCTATAGCCACCACCAAAGTTCTAGTGCTGTTCCTAAGATCAGGTTGATGTCTCTCCTTTTTTTTTATACCAGCTTTCCATCTTCTACTGGGGGCCATCATTTTTTTTCAGAGTTATTTTCATTATTATTTATTTTGTTTGATTTCATCATTTACATTTAACATCTAAAAGAAGTAATCCATTGTCTTTTACTTTCTGATTTATTTTACTAGGTTTAATTTCCAGGCCCATCCATGTTGTAAAAAAGGAAATACTTAAAAAAAATTGCATGAGCTTGAATGATAGTATAGTGGGTGATGGGCTTGACTTGTATATAGCTTATGAGGGTCCAGACCCAGCACCCAATATGGTCCCTTGAGCATAGCCAGGAGTGATCCCTGAACCAAAAGTAACCCAGATAAATGTGGCCCAAAACAAGCAAGCAAAAAAACGTTGAGTAATATTTCATTTCTTGATTCACTCATCTGGGATCAGAATTTAGGTTGTGTCAAGTCTTTTGTGGAATATTGTGGATAATTCCTCTATGGACATAAAGATATACATAACTTTTTTAATTAGTATTTTTGTATTCTTTGGATAAATACCAAAGTTGGTAATGCTGAGCCATACAATATTTATAATTTTATTTTTTGAAGAGGCAGCACCCACGAACAGTATTTGAAAAGTATTGAACACATTTTCCTCCTCAATCTCATGAATCCAATCTCCCCATCCCCCAGTCATAGGCCATTTTTATGGATGTAAGATGATAACTCCTGTGATTCTGCTTTGCACTTATTTAATAATTATTAAAGGTGAGCATGTGCCTGTTGTTCATCTTCTTTGGATAATATTTCCTAGTCAAGTCTACCCATATTTTGGTTGGGAAGTTTGTTACTTTGTAGTTCGATCAATGAAATCTTGACATTTTTTACATGAAACCTGTGTCTGATATATGGTATCCAAAATTCTTCACCAACTCTGTCACTTACCTTTTAATTTTTGTGGTGGTTTCTTTCACTTTAGAAGAGCTATTTGGTTTGATGTAGTACCATTTGTTTGCTTTTGCTTTTCTTAATTGAAACTGACTTTCCAAATACAACTCTGTTGTCCTTATCATAGGTATATTCAACTTATAGCCAAGCCAAATCCATTTTGGGTTATTTTTTGCATACTGTGTTCAATAATTATCTGCTGTAACTTATTTAAACGTGTGGTTGTCCTTGTTTCTTAACATTGATTGTTAGAGAAACATTCCTTTCTCTGTTATATAGTGTGGTTGTCCTTGTTTCTTAACATTGATTGTTAGAGAAACATTCCTTCCTCTGTTATATAGTCTTGACTCTTTTGTCCATACATGTGTGAGGTTACTCCCAGGCTTTTGGTTTTATTCCATTACTCTGTTTTGTCCAATACCACATGCTTTGATTATTATCACTTTATAGCATAGTTTGAAGGCAGGGAGCAATACTTTTTTCATTTTTCATCATTTTCTTTTTTTTGGGTCACACCCAGCAATGCACAGGGGTTACTCCTGGCCCAGGCACTCAGGAATTACTCCTGGCGGTGCTCGGGGGACCATATGGGATGCTGGGAATCGAACCCGGGTCGGCCACGTGCAAGGCAAACGTTCTACCCACTGTGCTACTGCTCCAGCCCCCTATTTTTCATCATTTTCTCATAACTGTTTTTGCTTCTGGACTGTTTTGTGGTTGCTTGAAAATTTTCAAATTGTTTTATTTCTTTGAAGAATTTCATGGCGATTTTGTTAGGTATTGCTTTGAATTATAAATTGCTTTAGGTTATATGAACATTTAAACTATTTTATTTTTCCCACCAATGAGTACAGACATCTTTAAATTTCTTGGAGTCTTCTATTTGAAAGGAACAATGTATTATAATTTTCATATATATAGGTCTTTCACACCCTGGGAATAAGTTTCATGCTATTTTATCCTTCCTGATGAGATTTTAATGGGGCTTTTAAAACTTAATTTCTCTTCCCGCTAATTCATTGTTCCAAGTATAAAATTCAAAAGGTTTTTCTATTATTGATTTAGCATCTTCACACATCACTGATTAAATTGATTTATTATTTTTAATACTTTTGATAGTCTTTTAGGATTATATATATATATAGTATCAAGTTATCTGTAAATAGTAACTGCTTAACTTATCAACTTGGATTCAATTTACAGTCTTTTCTTGTCTAATTGCTCTGGCTAAGACTTCAAAACCTATGTAGAACAGTAGTGGCAAAGTGAAAATAGATTTCTTGTCTCTGATCCTAGGGAAAGAACTTTTCAGTTTTTCACCATTAAATATAATGATGGCTGTGTATTTGTTGCATATAGTCTTTACTAGGTGGATGAATATTATTCTTAGTTCTAAATTATTTAGTTCATTTTTCTTAATCACAAGTGGGTGTAGGATTATTTCAATCGCTTTTGTAGTTCCTACTGATATTATCATGAAATTTTTAACTTTCTTGGGGCAGGCTGAGAGGTAGTGCTGAGCCACACCTGGCTGTGCTCAGGACTTACTCCTTTCTCTATGATCAGGAATCGCTGTTAGAGGAGCAGAGGGGACTTGAGTCAGCCATGTGAAAGGCCTTCCCTGCTCTACTATCTCTCTGACCAAACTTATATTTCCCTTTGTTTATGTTATATATTGCATTTATTTATTTGGTCTGGGGGTCATACCCAGCAGTTCAGAGGGGTTATTTCTGGTTATAAGCTCAGGGATCACTCCTGGAGGGACTCAGAGAACCATATGGGGTCTTGGTGATTTAACCCAGATAGGCCACTGCAAGGCAACCCCCCCTAATAGCTGTACTATCTCCCCAGCCCCATGCATTTATTGTTTTTATTATATTGTACTATCCCTGCATCCTTGTAAAGCATTCACTCAGTCATGATGAAGGGTTCTCACAATGTATTTTGTTTTGTATTTGCCAAGTTTTGTTAAAAGAATTTTACATATATGTTTATCAGAAATATTGGCTTATTTGTGAGTGTGCGTGTGTTTCTTTATGGAATAAGAGTAATCTTGACTTAAAAAATTTGCTTGAAATATTTCACCCTTCAGCTTTTGAGAAGGATTGGTATTAAAAATTTGAAAGTTTGGTAGAATTCACTTGAAAAGTCATCTGGTCCTGTGCTTCTGCTACTAGGAGCTTTTTAATTATTGTTTCAATTTATTGACATGTGAGTGGTCTAATTAATATTATCTGTTTCTTCCTAGGCTGTGTTGAATAGTTATAATATTCTAAAAATCTGCACATTTCTTCTAAATTATCTTATTTTATTGTATATATGTATATATACATATATATATACATGTTCACCAGTCTTACTAATCTGTTATATTTCTTCAGTTTCACTTAAAATTTTAACTCTTTTTTTTCTGATTTTTTTGATTACAGTATTCTCTCTCTCTCTCTCTCTCTCTCTCTCTCTTTTTTGCTTTTTGGGTCACACCCAGCGAAGCACAGGGGTCAATCCTGGCTCATGTACTCAGGAATTACCCTGGCAGTGCTCAGGGGACTATATGGGATGCTGGGATTTGAACCCGGGTCGATCGTGTGCAAGGCAAGTGCCCTACCTGCTGTGCTATCGCTTCAGCCCCATTTAGAGTACTCTCTCTTTACTTAGTGAGCCTATCGAAAGGAGTACCAATTTGTCAATTAATCCCAGGAATCTTTTTTGGACATTGCTGTTCAATTTATCATCTTTTAAGCTGCTAATTTTTTTTGTGTGTCTGTGGGGATCACATCCAGTGATGTTCAGGGGTAACTCCTGGCTTTATACTCAGGAATCACTTCTGGCAGACTTGGGGAACCATATGGGATGCCAATGATTGAACCTGGGTCAGATATGTGCAAGGCAAGAGATTTACCTTCTGTACCATCTCTCCAGCCCCTACTGTTTATGCTTTTGATGTACAAAGTTAATACGCTACAAAATGCCTTACAGAATGTCCTATGTTACTTCTAGTTCTTCCTTCAAACACCAACCCTCAACTCTCCCCAGTCCCCAACTCAGTAACCTCAGTTCAGTTGTGAAATCCTAGGGTTTATTTTCACTGGATGTTGTCCATTTCCTGGCGTTTTTCTTTATACATCACATGCAAGTAAAATCATCTAGCATGCGTTCCTCCCTCTCTGACTTATTTTGCATAACATCACACCATCTACTTCCACCCAAGAGTTAGTAAAAGTAAGATTTCATCTTTTCTTATAGCGAGTGGTATTCCATTACATATATATCATAATATATTTATATATAATTGAGCATTTTGGTTGTTTCAAGATCTTGGCTAATATAAATAGTGCTGCAATGACACTGGTATGCATGCATCTTTTCAAATTAATACTTTTGTGTTGTTAGGATAGATGGCAGGAACTGGTATCATCAGTTCATTGAGTTCTGAAGGTTTTGAGAGCTCTCCATACTTTTTTCCAAGAGGCTTAGCAGATAACATTCCCACCAAGAGTGAATGAGTGTTCCTTTTTTTGGTCATATGTCTACTAACGCTGGTGGTTTCCAATCATTCTGACATAGGCCATTATCACTAGTGTGATGTAAAAACCTGTGGCCACTTTGATTTCTATTACCCTAGTAGTAAGTGAGAATGATTCCTTTTTAATATAGCTATCTGCAACCTGCATATATTATTTGAGGAAGTGTCTGTTCCACTCCTCTTCCAAAAATTTTGATAGGTTGTTAATTTTTGGGTTGCTTTTTTTGTATTTTGTATATCTTGGATATTGGCCCTCTGTGAGATTTAGGGTGGGTAAATATTAGAGTATCCTATCATTTTAAGAGTGCATAAGCTCTTAAGTTTAATGTCTCATTTGTTTACCTTTGCTTTTGTTTTCTTTGCAAATGGCATTGTCTATGAAGATACCACTGAAGTCTATATCATAGAGTTCTGCCTACATTTTCCTTGAGACATTTAATGGATTTTAATAAGGTCTTTAATCCATTTTGAATTAACCTTCATGTACAGGGTAAGACAGGATCCGAATTTCCTTTTTTCCCATCTGGCTATGCAATTTTCCCAGAGAGTCTCTTGCCCACACACCTGGCTGTCTTCCCCGGGGCCCCTCGGAGGGGCTAGGCTCCAGCTTCCCTCCCCACCCCGAGCAGAGCTCCTGGCAGCCAAAGACCACTGGAACCTAGCTACAGCCATGCTCGAGACCCCTCTCCACAGGTTCGGACAGTCCTCAGGCATAAAGGTACCGGCAGAGGGACCCAGGTGTGTGTAATCCCATCAACAGCCAACATCCAGAGACTTAAAAGTAAGCTCCCAGAAGATATCTTGCAGTTTACTTCTCCCTCTGGGAGAAACTGGCAAGCTTCTGAGAGTTTCCTGCCCACATGGGACAGCCTTGCAAGCTTCCCATGATGTATTCATATGCTAAATCCAGTAACAAGCTGGATCTCATTCCCCTGACCCTGAAAGAGCCTCCAGTGTGACACCTTTGGGAGGGCCGAGTCCGAGTCCAGAGAGACTTCTAAGATCTCAGGAAAAGGACGAATGGAGAGGTTACTCAGCCCGCTCAAGAAATCGACAATTAACAGGATTTTGTTATTGTGATCGTGAATTATTTTTTCTCTAATCTTTCTTTTTTTTCTACTAAATTTTGATTGTTCTCACTGTTCTTTATCTAGTTCCATCTGATATAAAAGTCCATTTCTTATTTGGAACTCTCTCTCTCTCTCTCTCTCTCTCTCTCTCTCTCTCTCTCCCCCCCACCCCCGCTCTCCCTCCCCTCTCCTCTCCTCTCCTCTCCTCTCCTCTCCTTTCTGTCTTTCATTTAGGGCCTGCAAAATCTTGTAGTCTGTCCCTGGTACATGACAGAACAGAAACGTATGCTACTGGTACACAGATTATCTGCCTGTACTATATGGCTTGAAAATTATGCAATAATATCCAAGTGCTCTTAGGCAGAAAAGAGGCTCCACATTACTGGTTTTGTCCATTCACATTTATGGTGGTTATAAGTATATGAGGTTTAATTACTGCCTTCCTATTTGTTTTCCATTTTAAAAAATATTTCTAATAATTCTTTTTCCATCTGTCTTTGTCTTCCTGTTCATTTGGACAGCTTCCCTTTGTAATTCTTTCATCTTTTTTGTGAATTCACTTGACTTTTGTGATTTACTTGAAGACAGTTTAAGCTTTTCTATATCTAAAGTAGTTCTTTGGATACTAGTACTGATTAATTGTCATTATATTACTGAATTTTTGTCCCTTTCCTCTTTTCTTTTAATTTTTAATATTTTTTCTCAACTTATTCTTGTTTATATTTATTTATTTACATTTATTCTCCAGCTGCGGGCACATCTTTTTGACTCCACCATTCTTCCTGCACTAACATACGCCTCAGAGACCTGGGCCCTATGCGAACAGGATGAGGACGCTATTCATGCTTCCCAAAGAGGAATCCAAAGAGCTATGCTAGAAGTATCACATTTCACTCAAGTGAAAGAAGGAATCCGGAGTTCCGACCTCGTGTTGACTGTCAAGAATCAGGGACGCTGTCTCATTTGCCAAGGCATCAAGAATCAGATGGGCCGGACACGTAATTTGATTCAGAGACTACTGCTGGACTAGAGCTGTTACCGACTGGATTCCACGAGATGTCAAAAGATCGAGTGGCCTCCCACCAACGAGATGGTCAGACTTCTTCGTCAAAACCTTGAATGAATGATTTGAGGCTCTTCCTGTTCCTGGAGCGAGCAGATATCATTGGTCTACATGCAACAGGGACAAATGGAGATGTTACTGGCACCCACTCAAGCAAATCAAAAATCAACGTGAGGATGAGATACAAGTGATTACTCTATATCATATTGACGACAGTTTCTTTTGCTTTTCAATTTCATGTGTAATCGTTGCTCCTTTTAACATTTCTTACAGTACAAATTTATGGTAGTAAACTCCATTAGCTTTTGTTTACCCAAGAAATATTTTATTTCTCTGTTATATTATAATTCACTTGTATCACTTGTAGTCCCATTGATCTTCAACTTGCTCAAGCGGGCGCCAGTAACGTCTCCATTTGTCCCTGTCTCGAGCTAGTGCAGTGAAATGGTATCACCATTTCTCGGTGAAATGGTATCACCCTGCTGCACCCCTCTCTTTACATCAATGATCACTTCCTTGTAGAATGGTGAGATCCTGGTGGTGAATCCACAATACAGCTCGCGGAGGATTTTGATATACTGAGTTTGAACGCCCTGTTTGGCCAGGGCTTCGATGACCGCCTCAGTCTCAACAGAATCAAAGACCTTCTTTAAGTCGATGAACGTTAGACACAGAGGCATCTTGAACTCTCGCAAAACTTCAATGAGTTTGGTCACTGTGTGGATATGGTCTACTGTGCTGAATCCCCTTCGGAACCCGGCTTGTTTGCATGGTTGTCCTTCGTCTAGTGTTACCTGCCTATTCTATTCAGGATTGTCTATACTTTCAACGCACGGACACTGGCATCAGAAGCATCCATCGAGGACCTGATGTTACAAGCACAGAAGATCAAGTATGACATCATTGGTCTGATCGAAACGAGGAGACATCAATCACATCACGCCATTTTCGAAACTGGAGAAGAATTGTTCCTTGGAACATGTGACAACAGAGGCATTGGTGGCATTGGTGTCTTTTTCAACACAAACTTGTCCATGAGCATTGATTCATTCGAATGCCTAACAACCTGAATTGGACGATTACTCTTGAACAGATGTGGCTCACTGCCTGCAGCTTCCATCTTCACCATCTACGCACCAACTTCCAAGTACGATGAAGAAGAAATTGAGAGGTTCTACATGGAACCGGAGAAGTTTCTATAAAGAAGACCATACCTTCTACAAGATCATTGTTGGTGATTTTAATGCCAAGATAGGTCCGAGAAGGTCGCCCGAAGAACTCCACATTGGGACACATGGAACGATCAGGGTGAGAGACTGTCTGAATTCATCATGTCGACCAAGACCATCTATGGTAACTCACAGTTCCAGAAGGCCAAATCTAAACACTGGACATGGGAGTCTCCCGGTGGACAGTTCCACAATGAAATTGACCACATCATATTCAATCGAAGGTTTTGTCTGACCGATGTCACTGTTGTCCCAAAATTCTAAACAAGATCAGACCACCATCTCCTTCGTGCAAAATTCTACTTCACAGAGCGGGGAGAAAAGTCTGCAAAATTTAAGTCTAAGAAGACAACTCCCAGAATGACCACCAACTGGGAGCTCTTTGGCACTATTGCAGCAACATGGGAAGATGCCGTCCTTGACAACATCGACAAGGAATACGATCGACTGGTTCAGCACCTCCATGTCTGTGCAAAGACTGCCGAGAGTGACAAAGCTACAAACAGACGCCTGTCTTCGGAAACTCTCAAGCTCATTCGTCAACGTGGTTTGGCGCGAGCCTCAGGCAACCACAAGCTAATGTCCGAGCTTGCAAAGCTGTGCAGAGATGCAATAAAGGAAGACCTCAAAGAGAGAAGAGCAGCAGTGTTGGCCAGTGCAGCAGAAGCCGGGAAAAGTATTCGCAATGCTCTCCTGTCCTTCACCAACTACAAGACCAAGATGACTGTCCTCCGACGTCCCGATGGATCTATCACATCCTCCAGAAAGGCAATGGAGAAAATTATTCACGACTTCTACTTGGATCTCTTTGACAGCCATGTCCACCTGCCCACATACCAAATTCCACAGGATGGATATGTCGTTTCCAATGTTCTCCCTTCTGAAATCCGACACACCATTTCGCTGGTAAAGACGAGAACAGCACCTGGTTCGGACAATGTCAGACCCGAACACCTGAAGAATCTGCCACCAGTACTCATCAATACACTGGCCCAAATCTTCACACGCTACCTGTCTGAATGCAAGGTTCCATCCCAGTGGAAAACCAGTAGGACCGTTCTGTTGTACAAGAAGGAAGACATCCACGACATCGGCAACTATCGCCCAATCTGCCTGCTGTCTGTCGTCTACAAGTTGTTCACTCGTGTCATCCTGAATAGATTATAATTAAAATTTTGTATTCTTAGCTGGTATTTATGAAGTTTTAGAATTGTAAATTTTCATACTTCTTTCTCCTAAGACTGCAGTTTTGCTAAGAAATCTGATGATAGCCTGATTTGGGAGCCTCTCCTTTGGAGGCTATACCAAGAGGTGCTCAGGGCTTACTGCTGGCTCTGCACTCAGGGATCCAGGAATCACTCTTGGTGAGACTTGGAGGACCATACGGGGTGTCAGGGATTAAACATGGTTGTCTGTGTGTAAGGCAAGCACCTTACCCACTTTATTATCTCTCTAGCACCTACAGTACTTAACGTTTTTTTTTTCACTGCTGACTTCTGATAATTTAACAATCACATAGTAGTGTATATGTTTTTTCATTTACTTATCTGAGTGGAAGTAAATTTCATGGTTAGTTTTATGAACTATGTCAAGTTGTTTAGATTTGGGAAGTCTTTCACTAATATTTATTTTAACAATATCTTCATTATCTTCTCTTTTTCTTTACATTCTTTGTTTTTATGTTTCCACTTATAATCGAGTCTGATAATTCCTGTAAATTTCTTTATTTTTATTTGCACCTTATTAAGTGATATTATTTTATATTAACCTTACTTTAATATATCTCCAGCCTTGCTGATTCTTTCCTTTGTCATCTTAAGCCAACTCCCTCTGCTTTCAATGGATATTTTCATTTTTCATGTTTTTTCATACTGAGAATTTCAGTTTGGAAATTTTGTTTAGCTTTAGTCTCTCTGTTAGAGAACTTCTACTCCTGCATTTCATTTCTTGTTTTCTGAATGTTTCATCTGTGTTAGAGTGCATTTGATATAGTTCATTGATTTTCCTCATATTAACTTTTTAAAAATTCAGTATTCATCTCCTTTTTTGGTGTCCTTGAGATTTATTGTAAGGTTTTCTCAGTAGTTGATTCTGTGGTTCTAGTTTTGGAACCCTATTTTGTTTTTCAGGATCTTGCGGTGGAGGGTACTAGAACCTTGATGAGAGGGGTTAACCTGTCAGGCTTCCTTTAGTCACCATCATGCTGGTGCGTGATTTCAATACAAGTCACTGTCACTGTCACTGTCATCCCGTTGCTCATCGATTTGTTTGAGCGGGCACCAGTAATGTCTCTCATTGTGAGACTTATTGTTACTGTTTTTGGCATATCCAATACATCATGGGTAGCTTGCCAGGCTTACATACTATATTTAGATGTTTGGTTGTACTTTTAGGAGAACTTTTCCTGTGTGATTTATTCTGTCATGATTTCTGGGCATTGGGAGTTAGTATTTAATCGGTCGAATTTCCGTTTTGCAAGATAAAAGCCTTCTGTGGATGGCTATTTGTGTTGTTGGCATAACATTTTGAATATATTTAATGCTGTTGAACTAAATCCTCCAGAGTAATGGAGATAAAAAAAATTTAGGTTATGCATACTTTACTACAGTTTTTATAAAGTCAACTATTTGAAAGGATTGAGAGAAGAGACTTAAAATTGATGATGGTACTTTTACTGAAGAAAGTAGTAACAACAGCCAGAAAGAAGTTGGGATGAATGAACTAATGATGGATAATTCATAAAAGATGTTGTATGTGTTTTCCCCATTGTCATTAGTCACTTGTAAAATTTTTAATTTATTAATATGAATTCCAAGTCTTAGTAACAGCAGCTATTTGCTAATAGATTTCATTAAACGTCTAAGTCTGCTTCTCTTGAATATCTCACAGGCTAGAAGGACCAGGAAATTTATGCCACTATGAGAATCTTTATACAAATACCCAGATATAAAGCCCCTACAATGGGATGGATACATGTGAAATACATGTTTGATATCACTGTCACTGTCACTGTTATCCTGTTGATCATTGATTTGCTTGAGCGGGCCCAGTAACGTTTACATTCATCCTAGCTCTGAGATTTTAGCAGCATCTCTTTACTCATCCTTCCCAATGATGCCACATTAGAGGCTCTTCAGGGTCAGGGGAATGAGACCTTTGTCTCTGTATTTGGTTTATGAATACATTGTTACTGTATTTGGCATATGAATATGCCACGGGGAACTTGCCAGACTCTCCCCCCCGTGCAGTCAGTAAAATCTCGGTTAGCTTGCCAGGTTCTTCAAGAAAGAGAACTAGGGTATCAGATATCACTTCTTGGAGCTTGATTTTGTAGTCTCTGGATGTTGGCCATTGATGGAATTACACGGCACTGGGGGCAATTTCTGGGTGTGACTGTCTAACTACTGAAAAATGGGGAATCTGGGTGGAAGAGGCCCAGTCTCGAGCAGCCTTGGAGATCTTGGTCTGGGGTCCTGCACACCTTAGTTCCTCTTCCAGTTCCTTCATGTGTGAGGCTCGTCCGAATCTGTGGAGAGTGGACTTGAGCATGGCTGTGGCTGGGTTCCGGAGGTCTTCATCATGTTTGATATAGTTTCCCAAATTTCCACAGCAGCAAAATTGCACTCTCATTTCTGTTAGGACTTCCTTTGCAACTGATATTTGTTAGCATCTTCTTTCCTTTCTGTGATGGTTAAATTAATATGTTTCATGACCAGGTAAATGAACTAAATATTTGGCCAAAATAATCCTAATTTTTGAAAGTATTGCTTAGATAAGATTAGCATTTAAATTAGTTGATTGTGTAAAGAAGATTGATTACTCTTCATGATATGCTTATTTCTTTGACTGTTTATTTTTGGAACCCATTTTGGTACTCAGGGATTATTCCCAGCTCTATGTTGGGGGTTGCTTCCAGAGGTGCTCAGGGAGCCATGCAATGTTGGGGACTAGACCCAATTCTCTCCAATGCAAAGCATCCTTTTCATGTGCTCAGTCAGTTGAATTACCTCTCTGATTTACCCTTCATAATGCAAATGGGCCTCGTTCAATCAGTTGAAAATCATAATAAGAAAAATTTCCCTGAACAAAAATTTCACTAACAAAAGAAAATTCTTCCCCTCACTGTCTTTAGATTTGAAATATAATATTGACTTCCTGGACCTCTTGGCCTAACCTGCAGATTTTGACTTGAATCTCCACAATTTGTAAGCCAGTTCTTTAAAACTTCTCTTCCCTGTTCCTCTCAATATACACACTCACAGACATAGACACTAATACACGTACACATATTCTATGAAGGCTGGATGGTAACAGGGGGTAGGGCACTTGCCTTGTGAGAGGCCAACTCAGATTTGATTCCTGGCACTCCATATGGTTCTTCAATAGTGATCTCTGAGCACAGATCTACGAGTAAGCGCTGAGTCCCACTGGATGTAGCCAAAAAAACAAAAACAAAAACAAAAACATTTTATGAGACATTTGCCTTGCACATGGCCAACCCGGGTTTGATTCCCCTGTTCCTTTCCAGGAGCCCGGCAAGCTACCGAGTATCCCGCTCACATGGCAGAGCCTGACAAGCTCCCCGTGGCATATTCGATATGCCAAAAACAGTAACAACAAGTCTCACAATGGAGACATTACTGGTGCCCGCTTGAGCAAATCGATGAACAATGGGATGACAGTGATACAGTGATTCCTTGGATAACCCTCATTAATACACTTTTTAAAACCCATTCCGTATTTTCTGGGAAGTAATTTCCAACTAAACTGTCCTGCACTCGAATCCTTGACTCAGAGCCTAGTTCTCCCACTAGAGTATGTTTGGTAACTTCTGGAGAAATTATGTGTTGTCAATAACTGGGGTTGCATCTAGAGTCCAAGAATGCTGATATTCATCTAATAATGCTCAAAGTAGCTCTCCACATCAACAGTACCCAAATGTCAATAGTGCCAATGTGTGTAATCTGGCATAGTAGATTTTGAGGAAAACTAAGAAAGTGATTAAATAAGAAAGGTGTACATTGCTGACTTAAGGAGGGAAATTCTGGAATTGGGGTCATTAGAAGTCTAAAACACACAAAATGTTTAATAATCAGGTGAGAGGTGAAAAGCCCATCAGAGTATCAAACTAATTATGCCAACTATGGGATGCCTGGGACTGGAGCGATAGCACAACATGTAGGGCATTTGGGAGCAAACTGATGAACAATGGGATGACAATGATACAGTGATGGGATGCTTAAGAGGTGCTTAGCCCCTTTAAATTGGCTATCACAAAATGCAAACAGAACCATGTACAATTTGCTTCTGTATGGTCTGCAAATACAGAAGTATTGGTTTAAAAAGACTCATAGAACAATAATTGGAGAAAGAAATTCTTCTAGCATGTTCCTGGGTTGTGCTCATATGCTAGTGACTTATGCATTGAAATCAAATTCATATCTCAGCTAAAAGACCAATTATTTGACATCATTGTGTTTGGGAAGGCTTTCAAAATTCTATCCTTGCTAAGGTTGCATCTGTGAATTCTCTGGTCCTCCTGTACTAGATGTCTGGTTCCAAAAATATTTAAAAGCCAGAAAAATATGATTGGTTGTCATCGATATTCACTCATTTTCCTTCATTGGAACTAAGTTCTTTCTTGGCCACCCAAAGAAGTAAGCCTGTCAACACATACATATGCTCTCCAGGAAGAATGGTCACTCCCTCTTAGCCTGCTTTGCCAAATACATATGCATCTTTTCAGTAATACCTGAAAAGTCTCTCATTTCTCCTGGGATATATCATTTTCTTCAGTCATGTGCATTGTTCAAGCTCTCTGGGAGTGTGATTTTAACAGGTGCTGTGGGGTGTTACAATATCTGTTCCTCAGTATCTCTGTGTTGTTCATTTTCAGACAATCCAATTGCAGAGCTTGCCTTGGCATCTTTGATAATGGGGTTGGATCCAGGGCAAAAATTGGGGCCAGCAGTTGGTGAGAAAATAAGTGAGAGTCAAAGAAAGCCTCCAAGAAAATGTTTCTGGCTGCTTTCCTAATGCTTGGATTGATTCAATGCAGAGATATTCTTGGAGAGTTTTGATTATTAATGTGCCTAATTCTACAACTTTCTGTTTAGGAAATGGATTGTTCCATAAAAAGAGATCTTATGACAATTCATGGGGGTGGGATCAATAGTAGTTCAGTCTCTTGCCCCACACTATGTAGTGACTAGAACGTTCATGATTAAAACTTCAGCTGTGTCACTGAAATGCCAGATGCTATTTTGGGGCTGTAACAATAGCTCTGTGCCACCTGATTTCATTCCAACATGAGAATAGCACAGAAGAATATCGGAACCTGTAGTTTTAGACATAAAATTTGAAAAAAAATATGAGAGAAAAACAGTCAAACATTATATTTAGCACTGAAAACTGTGAGCTGAGACCCTTGTGAAAAATCACTTGGTTTGAATTCTAATTTTATATCTGTTGTAAATTATATTCTTGGAAGAGTTATTTAATTCTGTTAGGCCTCAACTGTCAAATAAGGGAGTGGACAGGATCCAGTCCAAGGATCCTCCAATATCCAGCTTTTTATCTCTCAGAAAAGGTGAGTAAATCAGATCTCACATGATAAATATTATTATAATATCAGTTAACCCTCTTCATAAGCCACTTGGTCAATAATTTTAAAAAAGCAGTGTACAGAGAGCAAAATGAAGAAACAAATTTGCCCATGTATAGTTTATTTGTAATTAAATGAATGATACCCTTATGAAACAAAAGTAATCAGATAATTAAAATCACTAAAATATACTGAAATTTATGAAATATGATTGACATGACTTTGTGGGAAGGAGAAAATGTCTGAGGGAGGCATTATCTCGCATCATATGTTCTATCATTTGCTATGCAGAACAGCTTACACACTTTGAGGTCTAGAAAGCAGAAAGTATTTGTTATGAACATAACCTGTCACATGTGAAAATTGTAAGTTGGTCATTATCTTAGTGAATATTCTCCCCCAAAGCAGAACCTGGGTCAAGGATTTTGGCACAGAATATTTTCTGGAGATTTAATAGCAGGAATAAGAAGTGGAAGAGTTAGAAAAGTGAGAAGAAAGAGATGAAAGGTAACAAAAAACATAAATAAGTTGGGTTGCTGCAGTAGAAGCTAAGTTTCAGTCACAGTGATGCTACTCTGAGTAACTACATAGGAATGATATTAAAAATTAACCCACCATAGCTCACAAAGTGTCTGATGTTTATCCATATATCCCCATTTTTCTTTGGCTAAATGCTATTCCAGAAGGCATCAACCTACCTGTATCTTGGAGTTGTATTTACTTGATGTGTTGCTTCATTTGCCACCAAGGGCAACTTCAGAGAAATCAAAATGGAAAGAGCTGAGCACATATTGTTTCATTTAACTTCTTAGATTTTCTCCTCAGATATAGTTTATATTCTTTCACTTTGAATTTAAAAAATATCTTAAGAGAGAGAGAGTAAATATCACTTAGATCTATAACCCAAAGTTGGTACATATTTAGTCAGACATTTTATCTACTAAATAACTAAGAGGGCCTAATTTGACTTTGATATTACCTCCCTGAAAAGTTTCAGAAGGGAATTTCTGCAGCGGTGAATAGTAGTGTTGGTTAATGAAGAGTATTGAACTTAAGAATTATTATACACTGAATCTGGGCTTAAACACGAGGGTGTTTATATTAATGATATTATAAAGAAATATTCAGACTCAAAGATCTCATCATGACAAGTACTACAATTAAAAAAATTAACAAACTCATCTTTCTCCCTTTTATTAGAGTGTGCCCCACTCCTACCCACAGTTTTTCTTACCCTAATTTATGCCACTGAGTCTTATTCCAAAGCCTCAAGTAATCTTCATTTATAATCTTCTATTCCTAATAATCCTTTCCAGTCCAAGAATGTACTACTTCTCTAAAATCAAGTTCCCATGAGATGGATCCTTTGGATTCAGGTCAATTAACCCTAGTACAGAGAAGTTATAAGTTGTTGTAAAATAAATAGATATGTTAAGTTTCCATCTTTTGTTCAATCAGTTGTTGTAAGACCAGACTCATAGAGACCACACACAGTGGAGACCGTGGGAGAGGCAGGTCCCCAAAGAAGTGGGCATGCGTAAGCAATTACTAGCATCAAACTTCAAAAAAGTGAAGGTTTAAGTTTTCTAATTTATAATAGTACGCGCGGCAGAGCCTAGCAAGCTACCCATGCATATTGGATATGCCAAAAACAGTAACAATAAGTCTCTCAATGAGACATTACTGGTGCCCCCTCTAACAAATCGATGAGCAATGGGATGACAGTGACAGTGACAGTGACTTTAGATTACTGAAGAACTGTTTTGTTTCTTTTGGGGGGCATACGCAGCTATAGGTAGATTAGTGAGGAGTGGGAAGGGGGCTACCTCCCTACATACCACCTGCACTGCAGAGCCTGGGAAGCTACCCGTGGCATATTAGATATGCCAAAAACAGTGAGAAAAATGGGCCTCATTCCCCTGACCCTGGAAGAGCCCCCAGTACAGCAGCATTGAAAAGGATGAATAAGGCTGATAAAATCTCAGGGCCGAACTAGGCTGCCAAAATGAAGAAAGACTAAAATGACTGTCTGCACTTTTAACACATGTACGTTGTCATCAGAAGCATCCATTGAGGACCTGATGGTGCAAGAGCAGAAGATCAAGTACGAAGTCATTGGATTGACCAAAACAAGAAGGCATAGATCACATCATGCCATTTTCGACACTAGAGAAGAACTGTTTCTTGGAATATGTGACAGAAGAGGCATCAGTGGTGTTAGTGTCCTCGTCAACACGAACTTGGCCATGAGCATTGATTTGTTTGAATGGCTAACAACCCGAATCGGACGCTTACACTTGAATAGATGTGGCTCATTGCCGTCAGTTTCTATCTTTGTCATCTACATACCGACATTCAACTACGATGAAGAAATTGAGAAATTCTACATGGAGCTGGAGAAGTTCTATAAAGAAGACCACACCTCCTACAAGGTAATTGTCGGTGATTTAAAAAAAAAATTATTAGTAAATCACCGTGAGGTACAGTTACAAACTTAGGAACTTTCATGTTTGTATTTGGTTTACATACCTCCACCAGTGCCCATTCTCCTCCACCAATGTTCCCAGTATCCCTTCCACCGCCCCACCCCAACCCCGACCACCCCACCCTGTCTCTGTGGCAGGGCATTCCCTTTTGTTCTCTCTCTCCTGTTGGATGTTGTAGTTTGCAATAGAGGTATTGAGTGGCCTTCATGTTCAGCCTATAGTCCACTTTTGATATGTGGCTTTCAGGTGATTTTAATGCCAAGATAGGACCGAGAAGGTCACCTGAAGAACTCCACATTAGGACCCATGGCCTAGAATGGAACGAACAGGGTGAGAGACTCTCTGAGTTCATCTTGTTGACCAAGATCATCCATGGTAACTCGCAGTTCCAGAAGGCTGAATCTAAACGTTGGACATGGGAGTCTCCCGGTGGACAGTTCCACAATGAAATTGACCACATCATATTCAATTGATGTATTTGCCTAGCTCTTGTCGCCCTTGTCCCAAAATTCCAAACAGGATCAGACCACCATTTCCTTCAAGTGAAATTCTACTTCACAAGCGGGGAGAAAGGGCTGCAAAGTTTAAGAAGAGAACTCCCAGAACAAACACCAACTGGGAGCTCTTTGGCACTATTGTGGCAATATGGGAAGATGCTGTCATGGACAACATCAACGAGGAATACAATCAACTGGTTCAGCACCTCCATGAGTATGCGATAAATGCAGAGAGAGAGAAAGCCACAAAAACATGCCTTTCTTGGGAAACTCTTGAGCTCATTCTCCACATGTTTTGGTTCGAGCCTCAAGCAATCACAAGCTAACATCTGAGTTTGCAAAGCTGTGCAGAGAAGCCATAAAGGAAGACCTCAAAGAGAGAAGAGCAGCAGTGTTGGCCTGGCAGAAGCCAGGAAAAATATTCAAAATGCCCGCCTGTCCTTCGCCAACTATAAGAACAAGATGACTGCCCTCCAACATCCTGATGGATCAATCACATCTTCCAGAAGGGCATTGGAAAAGGTTATCCACGACTTCTACTTGGATCTCTTCAATAGCCATGCCCACCTGCCCACACAACAAATTCCACAGGATGGGTATGTTGTTCCCAGCGCTCTGCCTTCCAAAATCTGACACACCATTTGGTTGGAAAAGAAGGGTACAATACTGGTGCAGACAAGGTCAGACAAAAACATCTCAAGAATCTGCCACCAGTACTCGTCAATACACTGGCTCGGTTCTTCACAGGCTACCTATCTAGATGCAAGGTTCTGTTCCAACAGAAAACCAGCAGGATCATTCTGTTGTACAAGAAGGGAGACATCCATGACAATGGCAACTGTTGCACAATCTGCCTATTGTCCGTCGTCTACAAGTTATTTACTCGAGTCATCCTGAATAGGATTGGCAGAACACTAGACTAGACAAAGGACAGCCATGTGAGCAAGCTGGGTTCTGAAAAGGATTCGGCACAATCGACCATATCTACATGGTAACCAAGCTCTTTGAGGTTTCACAAGAGTTCAAGATGCAGCCCTGACTAACGTTCATTGATTCAAAGAAGGCCTTTGATTCTGTTGAGACTGAAGCAGTCATCAAAGCCCCAGCCAAGCAGGGTTTTCAAACTCAGTACATCAGGATCCTCCGTGAGCTGTACTACGAATTCACTATGAGTATCTCACCATTCTACAAGGAAGTGATCATCAATGTAAAGAGAGGGGTTTGGCAGGGCGATACCATTTCACTGAAACTCTTCAGTGCCACCCTTGAGAATGTCATGCAACAACTAGAATGGGAAAAAATGGTAGTGAAGATGGATGATCGACAACTCTACCACCTCTGCTTTGCTGATGACCTCGTTCTAATAACACCAAACATTAGCCAAGTGGCACAAATGCTGGCTGACTTCGACCGTGAGTGTGAGAAGGTTGGACTACAGCTGAATCTCACAAAGACAATGTTCATGAGAAATGGACTAGTTTCTTATGTTCCATTTGCTCTCAATGGAATGAACATCTCCAAATGCAGCAGTTATGTGTACCTAGGTCGAGAACTCAACATGATGAATGACCTGGCACCTGAGCTGTGCAGGAGGAAAAGAGTGGCATGGAATGCCTTCAAGAGTGTCAAAGAAGTTTTTAAGAGGACAAAGAACCTCTGGCTCCAGGCACATATTTTCGACTCCACCGTTCTTCCTGGACTAACATACACCTCAGAGACCTGGGCCCTTACAAAAACAGGATGAGAATGCTATTCGAGTATCCCAAAGAGGAATCGAAAGAGCTATGCTTGGAATGTCACGTTTCATTCAAGTGAGAGAAGGAATCTGGAGTTCTGGCTTCCATCAACAATTGAGAATCAGGGATGCTGTCTCATTTGCCAAGGCATCAAAAATCAGATGGGCCAAACACACAATGCGATTTGGAGACAACCACTGGTCTAGTGCTGTTATGGACTGGATTCCATGGGACGTCAAAAGAACACGTGGCCGCCCACCTATGAGATGGTCAGACTTCTTCGTCAAGAGTCTGAATGAATGGCTTGAGGCTCTACATGTTCCTGGAGCAAGCAGATGCCATTGGTTACAGTAGAACATGACAGGGATGAATGTAGACGTTACTGGTGGTGACTGCTCGAGCAAATAGATGAGCAACAGGTGACAAGTGATACTAGTGATGCGCAGCTGTATGTAGGGCTTGTCTATCTCTGAGCTCAGGAATCATTATTTTTTAATAGGTTTTATTGGATCACTGTGAGATACATTTACAAACCTGCATGATTACATTTCAGTCATACAATGCTGGAGCACCCATCCCTCCACCAGTGCACATTTTCTACCACCACAGTTCTCAGTGTCCCACCTGCCACCCTCACACCATCCCGATCCCTGCCTCTATGGCAGACACAATCCTTCTTTCTCTCTCTATATATATATAATTTTGGGCATTATATTTTTCAATACAGATACTAACAGGGCATCATGTTTGGTCCTTGGTCTACTTTCAGCACACATCTCCCATCCCAGGGGATCCCTACAATCCCCATTTACTTAGTGGTTCATTCTCCACCCCAACTACCTTTTCCCCCAGGATGGGGCTGGCTTCCAAACCATGGTATGATCCTCTTGGCCCTTATCTCTCCTGTCTTTAGGTGTTAGTCTCATATTATGCTACTTTATATTCCACAAATGAGTGCAGTCATTCTATGTCTGTCCCTCCCTTTCTAATTTCACTTAGCATGATACTCTTCATGTCCATCTACTTACACATCAAATTTCATTATTTTATCTCTTCTAACAGCTGCATAGTATTCCATTGTGTAGATGTATCAGAGTTTCTTTAACCAGTCATCTGTTCTCGGGCACTCGGGTTTTTTCCTGAGTTCACTGCTATTGTGAACAGTGCTGCAGTAAACATACAAGTGCAGATGTCATTTCTACTGTGTTTTATTTTTTCAGTCTCCAAGATATATTCCTAAGAGTGGTATTGCTGGGTTATTTGGAAAACTCACAGAACTCAGAGGAAACCCTATTGATTATAGATGATTGAACTCTGGTCAAATTTATGCAAGACAAATGTCCTAACTGCTCAACTGTCTCTTAAACTTCAATAATCAATGCATTTTGAATAAATTCAGTTAGGAATAATTTTAATTTACAGCCATCATTTTTTCTGAGATACCATGTAATGACCAAAAGCGGTAGCAGTTACACTTCTATCTTTCACAGGTATCAGTAATAATATTTCTCCCAATATTAAGGATTTGAGAACTAGAAGCAGTGGACCAATTCAGACAATTGCTTGCTTTTTAAATTTTTATTGGGACCCTCAAACATAACCAATATGAAGTTAACAGTGGTAGAATTGAGTAATTGGGAAAGCATCCTCATGTCCCATAAAATTTAAAATAATTGATATCTCATGAACTGTGTTCCTCTCAAGTACTATATTGAAGCTCTAGTTCCAAATAAAATAGCATTTAGACATTGGGCCTTTGTAAACTAATTGGGTTTTGGAAAGGTGATGAGACTGTAATCTTCATATGATTATTGCCTTTTTAAGGAGAGAGAAAGATCTTTCTGTGCACCTACTGAGAAAATATCAGTCGAGCATATAGCTGGAAGTGGCCATGTATAAACAGAAGAATATCCTGGTGAGGATTCAAATCCCTTTTCACCTTGAGATTGAATTTACAGCTTTCAGGACTGTGAGAAAGAAGTATCTGTTATTTAAGTCACTCAGAATATATAACAAAAGAGATTCTGTTTAGCAGTATAAACTGACTGAGAAATTATGTGTCCATTACAGGTAAAGTTAGTTGCACATGGCATAGATTACCATGACAATTATAATAATGTCTTCTATGGCATGCAACCAGATTGTTACAGACTTTCTCAATGTATTTTACATTCTTTTCCTTATTCCAAACATATTCAGAGCTCTAATAGCACATACCTGCAAGGAAAAAAGAAGTAATCTACAAGTTCAAGAGCAAGAAAATGATTTTTATGCATTTAATATACTCTTGAAATCTTTGCAGGTTTTCAGTTAATCTGTTAAATGTAGCAGTATGTTCATAACTTAATTTGTATATTTTAGCCATTTGCCTTAATGCAAGTAATTGGCAGGTGCCACATTAGCACACAAAGATAGTTAATGCCACATACAAAAAAAAGCATATTTAGTTCTTTATTATTTCTGCTAAATAATATAATGTACAAATTATAGAACGAAGGGCCTGAAAAGATGTGTGAAGGTGGACTCATTCGTCCCTCAGCTTCTGGGCAGCACTTCACATCAATTATCGAACAAAAATCATTGTGCGTTATTCATTAAAATCACCAGATAATGAGATTTCTCAGAATCCCTTGGTAATATGCACTAGGGTTTCACAATTCTTTTATTGGGGCATTTTCCCAAATGAAGCCCAAATTCTTCCGGCTGCCGGTCCTTTCATCTTTTTCTCATAGCTACTCCACCTGTGTATGTGCATGACATAAAGTCATCAAAATGCCCTATCTTCTTCTCTTCCTCACATCTAGAATGAAAACAACTGACCTGCTTTTATGATGCCCTAAGATGTTGCCTATCACACTGCTCCAGCCAGGGCCACAAGTGAGCAAAAAGGAAAAAGGTTTAATCCATTTTCAGAAGACTATTCTTAAGAAGTGAGGCTGCAGCTTCTGAAACAGAACAACATATTTTCTCTCTATCTGTATTTAGTTGACACTGCCATTTTATTAGTGTTATTGTTGTGGAGGGCTGGGAGACACCCTTGCTGTTTCTGCGGGGCCACACTGCTCAAAGGAGCAAACCCAGAGTCTCAAACATGCAAGGCATGTGTTCTGTCACTTGAGCTACATTCCCAACCCATCTGTTTTTCTAACTGCAAAACAAGGTTATCTTTGCTTTGTAGTATTATAAACTATTTTCTCCACTGGAAGAGAGTCATCTATTTGGAATGCTGTAAGATTAAAAAAATATTTGAATCTGTTTGTTTACATTTGTTTAGCTCCACATCATGAGAAGAGATGCCATGACTATCAAACACTCAAAGGATGTGAAAATCCAACCCTTTGGGATGAGGGAGTGTCATTAAATAGCCTATCAAAAGTTTGCTTCCTTGAAATCACTTTCCATCAGGATCAATAAAATTGTATTCAAATGCACTTCTATGTGAAAACTATGTTTTCAAACTAAATAAAGACATGTTTAAAATCATACTTCTCTATTTCTGTACCCTCAGAAGAATAATTTTTAAGGCAATCAAGGAAACATATAGTCATTATTTGACATTTTTCTCATTTTAATGACCAAATTAAAACAACATTTGGAGGCTTACCTGCCATTCCTGTTCCTCCCCTTTTCCATGACCCTGAAATCACACTCTATTCAAATCTCACCACAGATGGGCTGTTTCTCCAGTTTAATTGCCATTAGTCATCAGTTTTGATGACAAGAAGAACTACTCAAAGAATTCACAATTGAAGATGAACCTCTGGGTAAAAGGTAAAAAGGCTAAAAAAAGACTACAACAATGCATGAAAAAATTTTAATAGAGAGACTAGTGACCTTGTTTGATAAGATTTGCTTCCTCAAATCTGAAACAAATTCATTTACCTTTATCAAGGGTTTTTTAAAAATAGTGGTAAAAGAATAAAACCATTTGGCTCATGTTGGCATATATGGAAAAAAAAGTAAGAATTTGGTGTTTCTTGATAATTATGTCATATTAGATATACTACATTTCAGTAAGATTTCCTTTTAATTATAACATATTTATACACATAATCTTATTTGTACTTATTTGTATTGAATCACCACTAAATACACAGTCACAAACTTATTCATGGTTAGGTTTCAGTCCTACAATGTTCCAACACTTGATGCCTTCATCATCTGCACATAATTTTGAAACATCAATTTTGTGATGATATTAGGTCATGGTCCACTCTGCTAAAGATTTAGGTTCAGCCACTGTAAGTGGTAATTCATAGATCAGAAACCTAGATAACTTTACAATTGAGGCATAAACATTTATTGATTGCCTCAAGTAGCTTGAAAAAATAAGATTAAAATATCTCCACTTTGATTGAGGAAGAATTTTGAAACTTCAATATTATCTTTAAAATGTATTAGGTTGTGTGGATTCAAATTTTCAAATGTGATTAATAAAATATATTTGAATGACTACTGATTTTCTAATTTAGTTTCCATCACCTACTTACCAAAACACTGTGAGGGGCACCTTTAATCATGCTAATTTTCGGCAGGCTCATAATGTCCTGGAGATTTGTATTTTTCATGTTGAATTAATCATTATCTTTCCTCAACCAACTTCCTATCAAGTCTTCATCCCTTATTCTTCCTCTTTTTTGCAAATGACACCACCATCCCCCCAGGCACCCAGATGTAAAACATCCCAGTCAAGTATTATCACATTTATTTTCTTGCTTAATATTTAATCAAATGATAAACACTACTAATACATGCTACCTTTATATATTATATCCATTCTTTCTCTTACCTTTACCTCACTAATTCATGAACATATTTTGTACAGCTGAAATAGAGGTCTGAAGTTCTAAATATCCCAAAGTTGTGAAAAACGAGTTTGGGGAATTCATGTTTGCTTTAATAATTAGTGAATTGAACTAATACACACATACTTTATAGACACCATCTATAATACTTAGCTTACATTTATTTGAAAAGGGGTGGAGATATAGTGCAGTTGGTAGAATATTTGCCTTGCATACAACCAACCCAGATTTTATCTCCAGCACCACATATGGACACCCAAGCCCTGCCAAAAAAGCGACTCCTGAATGAAGATCCAAGAGTAAGCCCTAAGTACCACTGAGTGACCAAATACAAAATAAATAAACTAACAAATTTCTCTGAAGAAGTATTGGAATGTTTAATTACAGGGTTCTCCAGACCTCATGTTCAATACGTGGCAAATCTTTTGTACGAACTTTCTAAAATATGACTGCAAAGTACAAAGACTTTACAAATAAAGGGATTGGAATTTTGTTATCATAACCTCTTGAAAGAGACTGTACTTATCATTTTTCCTCCCTTTAGTATGTATTTCTGTCATGTGAGCCTTTTTGAAGGCACGTACATTTATCCCTTTTAAAATTTTCTTGAGGGTGAGGGCCTTCAAGGTTTAGTCCTGGCTCTGTACTCAGGGAACACTCCTGAGGGGACTCGGAGGACATTATGGGGTGCCAGTCACTGAGCCCAGGCCAGCCACATGCAATAAAAAGTGCCCTATCTGCTGTACTGTCTCTCTGTCCCCCACTAATTTCTTTTTAAAAAATTATTATTATTTATGCAATCTGCTTAAATAGCATTAATGTTTACGGTTTAAATGTACAATGTTGCAGCTCTTTCACCATCTTCAAAGTACCTAAGACCTACAAGTTACTTTATTTCATTTCTAGTCAATGCTTCCTCCCCTCCCCTATACCTCACCACTTGATAATTTCAGTTTTGCAATCTAAGACAATCTAATGTTATCATTAGATGCCACCTATTCCCTTATTTTATTTTACTACATACTACATATGAGTGACAGTATCTGATACTTGTCTTCTTTCTTATTTATTTCACTTAATATGAGGCCCTCCAGTTCTAACCAAGGTGAATTAAATGGCAGGATTTCATATTTCTTATAGGTAAGTGGTATTCCATAGTGCATATATATGACAATTTTTTATCCAATAATCTGTTGTTGCACATTTAGATTGTTTCCAAATGCTAGCTAAAATATATGCACACCTATGTTCATTGCCGTGCTAGTACAGCAGATAGCATTGATTTACTTTGATTAGTTTTTAATCTTTATTGATTAAACTGTGATCTACAACACAGTTAATAATAGTCCAACAGTATACCCATCACCAGAGTGCCCACTTCCTTACACCAATGTCCCCAAAGTCTCTCCAATTCAAGTCTCTACCCCTGATAGCAGACCCATAAACTCATCTCTGTGGATCAAATTTCCAGTTTAGTTGCTTTTGGACACTTCTTATGTCCTGACTGTGTCTTTAAATCCAGTAATGTGTATCTTCAAATACCACTTATGAAAGAGAATATTCTGATTCTATCCCTCTGCCCCGCCTTTATTTTTCCCTGACTCATTGCACTCAGCACTCACTGTACTCTAGTTTCAACTCTGAATGCATCTACTCTTAATTGTAGTCTTCGGCAGATATTTCCACTCCCATATTCTGGCCACTCAGGTCATTTATGATGTGGTCTACCTTCCACATTAGACATTGATTAGCTTTAAGAAACAGAAGAAATAATTGAGTGATGCATACTCAATGCATTTTATATAACCATAAGTTACTTACTACCTACATTTGCACTCAATACAAATTATTCAATAAAACATAGATTTACTGAAGGAGAAAAGAAAGAATGCATAACGCATTAAACAACAAGCCTTGGAAATAAAAATATTGCTAGCTTAAAGTGATAAGACTTAGTTCTTGCTTCTTGATAGAACATTGGTTCTATGAAGAACTGACTGAACAACTTAATTCGAGAAAGTATTCGTTTTAGAAAAATTGAGAGAAGAGGCAATTAACAAATGTATGGCTTCTTTTCATAAAATCTAAATAAGTGAGATTACTGGGAAAAATGAATAAAGTCATATGGTAGTTGGCTGTGATGATCTGCATAACCTGGTCTGGAGGGTCATTATCAGAAGATAGGAAGTACAATGGCACTTTCATCAAGAGTATGTGAAGACACTCAGGGTTCAGGAACAGTTTCTTCTCCCACCAATCATATATAATGGTTTAAACACAATAAAAGATATTTGTCTATATTAAAGGAAGCAAATATATTTATGTAGGAATTTGAGTAATTATGGTTATACCTACATGCTATACATATATATTCTATAAAATGGAATACATTAATAACATGTATTCGAGTAAGAAAATATACTTTGGTAAAATTAAAAAGGAAATTACTCTAACAGGTCGAAAATATTAAAAACCATTCAATTTTATTTTTATCTGCACTTCTAAAGAGAAACATATGATACCTATCTTCTTGGAATAATTTAGAGAGTCATTCCAGTTTGGAAGCTGACAAGTAATTCAAGTACTTTTTGTATAGTATTTTGTAATGTAGGATTCTACAAGTCTATGTTGAAAGGGCATTAGGAGAATAGGAAAAAAGCAAGCAAGCAAGCAAACAAGCTATTGGTGACAGAAATAGAAGCTGTAGAGGGTTTGTGATCCTTTTGACAATTTATAAGGAAAGCTTCATCTGTCAGAACCTTAAGTGCAATAGAATATCTATGAATACTCCAATAACGGTGGCTTATATTTGAACCACCTAGTCAGCAGCTTTGGAAGTATTAGTATGACATATATGAATGGACCTACTCAACCCGCATTCCAATCATTCACTTCTCTCCTAACCCAGGACTTTAATGACTTCCAAGATTCAACATTCTCTTGTGTGCACTCTTCTCAGACATGCGCTTCTGACAGCTTATTCAAACAAAGAATATGACTAAACTCCCAACTCAAGCCATAGGGAGTTTGAGTGCTGAAAAGCAAGCCAAATTTATAATATAAAAATAAATTCCAGCAATGTTCAATAAATTACATATTGCATGCTATAAGAATTACATTATTATTACCATGGTAATATATGGCAGTTGTTAGAATTACAGCAATAACATATGCAACTGCTAATGGAGTTATAATGTAGCATCCCATTGGGAAATAAAAACTAACCATATTTTTTCCTGTTATCATACAAACGCTGTTATAATCTATATAGTAATTTGAAGCTGAGTAGTTATAAGTAGAAGTTTATACTTATATTTTCTATGCATATATGGGAATCTCATAATTTCCTCTAAAGTTAAAGAAGAGGAAAATATCACATATAATTGCTACTATGTATTATAACAGTGCCAATAATTTGGAATTACTTAACTGGTTCATTAGATTTTTTTAAAAAGCTAATTTGATCCCTAAAAGTTTATGATTTCAAAATGTAATCAAGAGGAGCTCATGGCATTGCCACCAGAGGGTCACTCAAGTTACATACGATTGATTAGTGGAGATTTTATTGATAACAAGACAGCAGGTTGGAAGATGCCAGACTCATCTCCATTGTAACCATTTAGCATGTACTGTCACAGGAACAGTTTTTATGGAGAAAGAGACCAGGCAAGCACATATTTACAAAGGATATATTGGAGACTGGTGGGTGCCAGTGTAGTCATAAATTGACTCTGAGTAACCCTTTAAATCACTGCAAATCTAAGCCAGAGGTTTTTGAACCTCACACACCTATCCAAAAGGATAAAGACAACTGGTGTCGGCATGGATGTGAGAGGAAGAAGAAGCCCTCACACACTGCTACAGAGAATGTCAACTCATTCAACATTTATGGGAAATAATGTGTGCAAGCGTCAGAAACTAATAATTGAGGTTCCATATTATCCAGTAATTCCACTCCTAGGTATCTGCCCCAAAACTCTATTTCAAAAAGGCATTTATTCTCCTGTGTTAATGGCATCACTATTTACACTAGCCAAATCTGGAAACAGCCTAGTTGTCTAGCGACAGATGCCTAGATATGGCACATGAACACAGTAAAACACTACTAGACTATAAGAAAAGACAAAAGCATTTTATTTGCTGCTAAAGTTTTAGAGCTGGAGGGTATCATGATAAGTGACTAAGCAAGCAGAAGGAGAGGGAGAGATACAGAATTCTCTCTTCTATACGCTGCATATAGGGATGAAGAAAAATGATAGAAAAAACAGCCAGAAGCCATTTACCTAGAAAACGGTAAATGTAAAAACTAGTCTATAGAACTGACTTGACCGCAATGGGAAGAAGGTGGGGTGAGGGTGTGTTCAAGGGAGGAGATCCTAAGAGAGTGGTGGAGGGAAATAGATGTTCTGGTGGAGGGTGTAGGCTTGGACACCCTATGCATGAAACCCTCATATTAGTAGTAAAATAAATTGTGGTGACTAAAATAAAATTTAAAAATAAAACAGTTTCTGGATAAGGTTTTAACTTGTCCTTCTCTTGGACTTTAAGTAAGGAAGGAAAAAGATATGGATAATAGACCCTGCCCAGAAAAACCTTCTTGTGTTTTAGTTGCTTTTAATTTTAATTTTGAAATCTAGTTCTTGTAAAATGGTAAATTATATATGCATATGGTAAATTAATATGTGTATATGAAAGATATTTATTTGATTGCATAATCCTGTACAAATGGCCCAACCAGTTATTAGTTTGGATAGACATAACCAACATTAAAACATTAAAAACTTAGGCCTCCATAGTGTGCTCTTTTTTGTTGCCATAGGCATTTTGTCAACATATTTGGAAAAACAGTCACAACACTTTGCTTTTTTTTTATTTAATCACCATAAAATACAGTTACAAAGCTTTCATGATTGACTTTCAGTCATACAATGGTCACACACCTATCCCTCCACCAGTGTACATTTTCCATCACCAATGTCCCCAGTATCCCTCCTATCACTCCCACCCCATCGAGCCCCCTGCCCCTGTGGTAAGCACCTTCATTCTTACTCTCTCTCTAATTATGGGCATCATGGTTTGCTGTAAGAAACTAAAGCACGCTGATGGGCGTGAGCACTCGAGGGCTCTCCGGGCGGCTCTGTCTCACCGCCCGTGTTTGGTGCTCTGGAACCGCTGTTTGTGGCTGTAAGTCAAGGGCAGGAGACAGAAGGATGAAGGCCAAACTGGTTGCTTGATCAGTTTATTTCATTCTCTCTCTCTGCTTCTCTCCCGGCTCTGAATCTCTCTCTGGATCTCGCCCCCCAACCCACCTCTTACAGCCTAGTTAAATTCCCCCAGCATGAGGGGGTTGGGGCGTACACATAGGTGTGGTCACAATCAATAGGGTTAAGTTTCCTTTCCCTCAGGGGATGCTTCTCCTAGGACTGATTCTCTTTCAGGAGGAGGATCCACCCAGGGGCGGAGTCCCATGAGTGTGTTTCTCTTCTCCTCAGCCAGCAAACATATAAGCATTCATAATATTAATCATTTTGTATGGACACAATAAGAAATGCATTAAAGCTTATAGAATTGCTCTCCTGGGGCCATCTCGATCTCAGACTACAGTGCTCAGGCCAGATCAGTCTTTCCTATCCCTAGCAGGGTCCTAGTCTCGTCATTACTTTTGGATCATGACAGTGTTTGTCTATGATTAAGCTCTTAACTTATAGTTAAGAATTACGCACTTTGGCGAGGCCCATCTCGATGCCAGGATAACACAAAACTCATCGCTTGCCCTGGATTCATCCTGTCCCTCATCGGGACCCTGCTTTTGGGGTGCTAGGAACCGAGAGCAATTGAGGCTTAAGTGAAGAAAGCAGATGCCCAGGAATGAATAATATTCAAAGTCAATTAAGTCCCAAGTTACAAAAGCATAATATTGCCTTCTTGTGTCTATACAAAAAGGACATTGCTTTAAAGTAAATTATTAAAAAGGCATAAGGAGAGGAGAAAGGTAATATTAACTTATAAGTTCAGTATCCTAGGAAGGTCTGACCTTACAAATTAGCAGAGTCAGATTAGGGGGAGAAGCTGATTAACTGTTTTTGGGGAAGAGAGCATATAGAAGTGATTACAGCTAAACAAAGTGATGGGAGTGATTCGGGAACACCTTGATGGGTGTGACTGGGGTAAGCCTAAACTCCGGGAAAAACTGGGACAAGCTCCTCGTGGCAAGGGCGGGAGAGGACAAAGTAATGTCATCCTAGAGTTTGCAATCCAGATACTGAGAGACCATGATGTTTGGTTTTTAGTCTACTTTCAGCACACATTTCCCTACTCAAGCGATCCTTCCAACCATCATTGACTTAGCGATCCCTTATCTATTTGAACTGCCTTCTCACCCAGCAGATGAGGCAGGCTTTCAAACTGTGAAGCAATCCTCCCAGCCCTTGTCTCTACTGTCCTTGAGTGTTAATCTCATATTATGTTATCTTAAATTCCACAAAAGAGTGCAGTCATTCTATGTCCGTCCCTCTTTTTCTGACTCATTTCACTTAGCATGATACTCTCCAGGTCCATCCACTTATAAGCAAATTTCATAACTTCATCTTTCCTAATAGCTGCATAGTATTCCATTGTGTAGATGGAATAAATTTTTTTTATTTTTTTTTATTTTTTTAATAAATTTATTTATTTTTAATTAATGAATCACCATGAGGGAACAGTTACAGATTTATACACATCTGTGCTTATGCTTCCCCCATACAATGTTCGGGAACCCATCCCTTCACCAGTACCCATACTCCACCACCAGTAAACCCAGCATCCCTCCCATCCTCCCCAATCCCATCTCCCCCCACCCCACCCTGTCACTGTGGCAGGGCATTCCCTTCTGTTCTCTCCCTCTAATTAGCTATTGTGGTTTGCAATAAAGGTGTTGAGTGGCCACTGTGCTCAGTCTCTAGCCCTCATTCAGCCCACAACTCCCTTCTCCCACATGGCCTTCAACTACATTATAGTTGGTGATCCCTTCTCTGAGTTGCCCTTTCCCCAGAATGTGAGGCCAGCCTCCTAGCCATGGAGTCAACCTCCTGGTAGTTGTTTCTACAATTCTTGGGTGTTAGTCTCCCACTCTGTTATTCTATATGTCATAGATGAGTGCAATCTTTCTATGTCTGTCTCTCTCTTTCTGACTCATTTCACTTAGCATGAAACTTTTCATGCCGATCCACTTAAATAAAAAATTTGTGACCTCCTTTTTTCTAACAGCTGCATAGTATTCCATTGTATAGATGTACCAAAGTTTCCTCAACCAGTCATCCGTTCTAGGGCATTCGGGTTTTTTCCAGATTCTGGCTATTGTAAACAGTGCTGCGATGAACATACATGTGCAGATGCCATTTCGATTATACTTTTTTGCATCTCTGGGATATATTCCCAGCAGTGGTATTGCTGGGTCAAATGGGAGCTCAATTTCTAATTTTTTGAGAATCGTCCATATTGTTTTCCAGAAGGGCTGAACCAGTCGGCATTCCCACCAGCAGTGTAGAAGGGTCCCTTTCTCGCCACATCCTCTCCAACAGCGGTTGCTTTTGTTCTTTTGGATGTGCGCTAGTCTCTGTGGTGTGAGGTGGTATCTTGTGGTTGTTTTGATCTGCATCTCTCTGATGATTAGTGATGTAGAGCACTTTTTCATGTGCCTTTTGGCCATTCGTATTTCTTCTTTGGTAAGTTTCTGTTCATTTCTTCGCCCCATTTTTTGATGGGGTTGGATGTTTTCTTCTTGTAGAGTTCAACCAGTGCTTTATATACCATTGATATCAACCCCTTATCTGATGGGTATTGTGTAAATATCCTTTCCCATTCTGTAGATAGTCTTTGGGTTCTGGTCACTGTATCTTTTGCGGTGCAGAAGCTTTTTAGTTTAATGTAGTCCCATTTGTTGATCTCTGTTTTTACTAGATTGCTTAGTTCTGTGTCACCTTTGAAGATCTTCAATATCGTGGAGGGTTTTGCCGACCTTGTCTTCAATGTACCTTATGGTTTGTGGTCTAATGTTGAGGTCTTTAATCCATTTTGATCTGACTTTTGTGCATGGTGTCAGGTCAAGGTCTAGCATTTGACAAGATCCAACATCCTTTCATGATGAAAACCCTCGCCAAAATGGGGTTTGGAGGAACTTTCCTCAAGATAGTCGAAGCCATCTATCACAAGCCTACGGCAAGCATTATCCTCAACGGGGAAAAACTAAGGGCCTTTCCTCTGAGATCAGGCACAAGACAAGGATGCCCACTCTCACCACTCCTCTTCAATATAGCACTGGAAGTACTTGCGATAGCTATTAGACACGAAAAAGAGATTAAGGGCATCCAGATAGGAAAGGAAGAAATCAAACTCTCACTATTTGCAGACGATATGATACTATATCTAGAGAAGCCTAAAACCTCTACTAAGAAACTCTTAGAAACAATAGACTTATACAGTAAAGTTGCAGGCTACAAAATCAATACCCAAAAATCCATGGCCTTCATATATGCAAACAATGAGGCAGAGAAAAGGGACATAAAAAAAGCAATCCCATTCACAATCGTGCCCCAGAAAATCAAGTACCTCGGAATCAGCTTAAACAAGGAAGTAAAAGACCTCTGCAAAGAAAACTACAAAACGCTACTCCATGAAATCAAAGAGGACATGAGGAAATGGAAACATATACCCTGCTCGTGGATAGGGAGAATCAATGTTGTCAAAATGGCAATACTCCCTAAAGCATTATACAGATTCAACGCGATCCCTATAAGTGTACCCATGACATTCTTCAAAGAAATGGATCAAGCAATCCTAAAATTCATATGGAACAACAGACGTCCAAGGATAGCTAAAACAATCCTTGGGAAAAAGACGATGGGAGGTATCACCCTCCCCAACCTCAATCTTTACTACAAAGCAGTAACAATTAAAACAGCATGGTACTGGAACAAAGGCAGAGCCATAGACCAATGGAACAGGGTGGAATACCCTTACACACAACCCCAAATGTATGATCATCTAATCTTTGATAAGGGAGCAAGAGATGTGAAGTGGAGCAAGGAAAGCCTCTTTAACAAATGGTGCTGGCACAACTGGATAACCACATGCAAAAAAAGGAATAATTTTTTTTTATAATTTATTTATTTTTAATTAGAGAATCACCGTGAGGGTACAGTTACAGATTTATACACTTTTGTGCTTATACTTCCCTCATACAAAGTTCGGGAACCCATCCCTTCACCAGTGCCCATTCTCCACCACCCGTAAACCCAGCGTCCCTCCCACCCTCCCCACTCCCATCTCCCCCCCACCCCACCCTGCCACTGTGGCAGGGCATTCCCTTCTGTTCTCTCTCTCTAATTAGCTGTTGTGGTTTGCAATAAAGGTGTTGAGTGGCCGCTGTGCTCAGTCTCTAGCCCTCATTCAGCCCGCAACTCCCTTCCCCCACATGGCCTTCAACTACAATGTAGTTGGTGATCGCTTCTCTGAGTTGCCCTTTCCCCGGAACGTGAGGCCAGCCGCGAAGCCATGGGGTCAACCTCCTGGTACTTATTTCTACGGTTCTTGGGTATTAGTCTCCCACTCTGATATTCTATATACCATAGATGAGTGCAGTCTTTCTATGTCTGTCTCTCTCTTTCTGACTCATTTCACTCAGCATGAAACTTTTCATGCCCATCCACTTAACTACAAAATTCTTGACTTCCTTTTTTCTAACAGCTGCATAGTATTCCATTGTATAGATGTACCAAAGTTTCCTCAACCAGTCATCCATTTTGGGGCATTCGGGTTTTTTCCAGATTCTGGCTATTGTAAACAGTGCTGCGATGAACATACATGTGCAGATGTTGTTTCGATTGTACTTTTTTGCCTCTCTGGGATATATTCCCAGCAGTGGTATTGCTGGGTCAAATGGGAGCTCAACCTCTAGTTTTCTGAGAATCATCCATACTGTTTTCCAAAAGGGCTGAACTAGCCGGCATTCCCACCAGCAGTGTAGAAGGGTCCCTTTCTCCCCACATCCTCTCCAATAGCGGTTGCTTTTGTTCTTTTGGATGTGTGCCAGTCTCTGTGGTGTGAGGTGGTATCTCATGGTTGTTTTGATCTGCATCTCTCTGATGATTAGTGATGCAGAGCACTTTTTCATGTGCCTTTTGGCCATTCGTATTTCTTCCTTGGTAAAGTTTCTGTTCATTTCTTCGCCCCATTTTTTGATGGGGTTGGATGTTTTCTTCTTGTAGAGTTCAACCAGTGCTTTATATACCATTGATATCAACCCCTTATCTGATGGGTATTGTGTAAATATCCTTTCCCATTCTGTGGATAGTCTTTGGATTCTGGTCACTGTATCTCTTGCGGTGCAGAAGCTTTTTAGTTTAATGTAGTCCCATTTGTTGATCTCTGTTTTTACTAGATTGCTTAGTTCCGTGTCACCTTTGAAGATACCTTTATCTTCAATATCGTGGAGGGTTTCGCCGACCTTGTCTTCAATGTACCTTATGGTTTGTGGTCTAATGTTGAGGTCTTTAATCCATTTTGATCTGACTTTTGTGCATGGTGTCAGGTCAAGGTCTAAACCCATTTTTTTGCATGTGGTTGTCCAGTTGTGCCAGCACCATTTGTTAAAGAGGCTTTCCTTGCTCCACTTCATAGCTATTAGACAACAAAAAGAGATTAAGGGCAACCAGATAGGAAGGGAAGAAATCAAACTCTCACTATTTGCAGACGACATGATACTATATCTAGAGAAGCCTAAAACCTCTACTAAGAAACTCTTAGAAACAATAGACTTATACAGTAAAGTTGCAGGCTACAAAATCAATACCCAAAAATCCATGGCCTTCATATATGCAAACAATGAGGCAGAGGATAGGGACATGAAAAAAGCAATTCCATTCACAATCGTGCCCCAGAAAATCAAGTACCTCGGAATCAGCTTAAACAAGGAAGTAAAAGACCTCTACAAAGAAAACTGCAAAACGCTACTCCATGAAATCAAAGAGGACATGAGGAAATGGAAACATATACCCTGCTCGTGGATAGGGAGAATCAATGTTGTCAAAATGGCAATACTCCCCAAAGCATTATACAGATTCAACGCGATCCCTATAAGTATACCCATGACATTCTTCAAAGAAATGGATCAAGCAATCCTAAAATTCATATGGAATAACAAACGTCCAAGGATAGCTAAAACAATTCTTGGGAAAAAGATGATGGGAGGCATCACCCTCCCCAACCTCAATCTTTACTACAAAGCAGTAACAATTAAAACAGCATGGTACTGGAACAAAGGCAGAGCCGTAGACCAATGGAACAGGGTGGAATATCCCTACACACAACCCCAAATGTATGATCGTCTAATCTTTGATAAGAATAAATTTTTTTTTAACCAGTCCTCTGCTCTCAGGCACTCTGGTTGTTTCCAGTTTCTGGCTATTGTGAATAGTGCTGCAATAAACAATCAAGTGCAGATGTCATTTCTCTTGTGCTTTTTCGAATCCCCAGTATATATTCCCAGAAGTGGAATTGCTGGGTCATATGGAAGCTCAATTTCTAGTTTTTTGAGGAATGTCCATATTATTGTTTTCCAAAAATTCTGGACTAGTTGGCATTCCCACCTACAATGAATGAGAGTCACTTTCTCCCCGCATCCATGCTGGCACTGGTTGTTATTGTTCTTTTTGATGTTTTCTTGTTCTCTTTCCAGTTTCTGTGGTGTAAGATGATATTTAATTGCTTTGATTTTCCTCTCCATAATTATTAGCAATGTAGAGCATTTTTTCATGTGCCTTTTGGCCATTTGAATTTTTTTTTTATCTTTAACTTTTCCTTTGTGCTTTATTTATTTTTTCAGGTTTAAGTCACAGTCAAATACTGATTAAACCACCATCCCTTCACCAGTGCACCCGTTCCACCACCAAGAACCCCAAGAACCCCAATACACCCCATTTGAATTTTTTTGAGAAATTTTTTGTTCATTTCTTTTCCCAATTTTTTAATGGGGTTGGAGGGTTTTTCTTATAAAGTTCTACTAGTGTCTTGTATTCTAAATATTAACCCTGATCTGATGGATATTAAGGTAATTTTTTTTCTATTCTGTGGAATTTAGAATTTCTTAACTCATTTTATATCCACTATAACACTTTGGTACATTTGGAACAAATATTTCAATTCCTATATTTAAGGGAAGAGTTTTCTGTAAAACTGTCTAGATCCCTCATTTGAGTACAATCATCTTTGTTCCTCTCCCTCTGTCTCACTTCACTCAGTGTAATACTCTCTGTGGCCATCCAAGTGTAACGACAAAAAAAAAATACTATTTTTTTAAAAACATAGTATGTCAAAAAATAAAACAATATAGAATGAGAATAATACCCAAATTAAGACCAGGAGGACTGGTCCATGGTAGGAAGCATGCAACAAAGGTCAGGGGGGAGTGCAGTTAGGACTAGAACAGAGAAGGGAACACTATGACAATGATAGTTGGAAATGATCACTCTGGAGAAGAATCAAGTGATTAAAGGAGGTAATGTGACATGCATTATACCCTTTTAGTAACAGTATTGCAAACCATAGTGCCTAAGAGGGAAAAAAGGAGAAAGAGAGAAGGAGAAAGAGGAGGAGGAGAAGGAGGGGGAGGAAGAGAAGGAGGTGGAGGTGGTGAAGGAGGTGGATGATGAAGAGAAGGTGGAGGATAAGGAGATGGAGGAAGTGGATAAGATAGAAGAGAAGGAGAAGGTGGAAGAAGTGGTGTAGGAGGAGGAGTTGGTGAAGGAGGTGGAGGAGGAGGAGAAGGAGAAGGAGAAGAAGGAAAGAAGAAAGAAGAAGAAGAAGAAGAAGAAGAAGAAGAAGAAGAAGAAGAAGAAGAAAGAGAGAAAGTAAGAAAGAAAGAGAGAGAGAGAAAGAAAGAAAGAAAGAAAGAAAGAAAGAAAGAAAGAAAGAAAGAAAGAAAGAAAGAAAGAAAGAAAGAAAGAAAGAGAGAAAGAAAGAAAGAGAGAAAGAAAGAAAGAAAGAAAGAAAGAAAGAAAGAAAGAAAGAAAGAAAGAAAGAAAGAAAGAAAGAAAGAAAGAAAGAAAGAAAGAAAGAAAGAAAGAAAGAGAGAAAGAGAGAAAGAAAGAGAAATCTGTCAGTCTGTCATAGAGGCAAGCTACGGGGGTCAATGGGAGCAAAACTTGGGACATTTTGTATTAGGAAATATATACTGATGATGGAATAGGTGTTGGAACATTGTTGGCTGAAACTCAATAATAAGCAACTTTTTAATTGTGCTTCTTGTGGTGATTCTATTAAAAAATAAATACATAACATTTTTAATGTGTCTAGAGAATGTTATCTTTAAACACATTGAAGTCTACTTCAATAAATAATATCTTAAAGCTATTTTTTCATTTCTCATAGTAATGAGAGATTAATAATTACAGCTGGACAGTTATTTTGCTTTATTTAGTACATGCCAGTCACTTATGAAATTGCATTAGCAGGGAGCTTGACTGAGATAAAATACACAAGGTTAGCTCTCATTCACTAGAAATGCTCCAAAAGGATAAGTCCCAATGGACAAGCACTAATTGAGCCTCTGATTGCATCATACTTGATAACGTCCCATTGTCAAAACAAGACTATAAACAAGGTAGGAAGGGACTACAAAGAGGCATTAATACTAAGACAGGTAGAAAATAGCGTCTACAAATTTGACATTCTACTACAACAAAGCTAGTATGTTTCAGAGCAACATTGGAAGTCGGTGTTATTGTTGTTATTGTTGTGTTGTTCCTTTTGCCCCATCAGATAATGCAGACTCTTCAATGTCACTTTTTACCTTTCCTTAGTAACAGTAAAGTTAGTTATAACTTTGGTATTGGCTATGTGTTTAAGTTCAGAGTAGATAGGATATTTTCATGTTGCATATATCTTTTGAAATTACTGGTTAATTTTACTTTCCAGTTTAAATTCTAGTCATTTTATCTAAAGGAAGCCTTCTAGGAAGATTTCCTCCCTGCCAAGAAGAAATTTGATGCAAATATACTTTAGTTTTCATATGCCTTAATTTCTAAAAAATTAAATATACAAAGACCTAAGGATTATTTTTGTTATCCATCATATTGTCTAATATAAGTCCAACACATACAGGAAGAATGAGAGTATTTTTTACATTGAATAGTTGAAACGGAGAATCTGGATTTGAATTACTTGCATAGAATCTCGGAGTACAAGAAAAAATGCTTCGCTTCCAACTTTTAGAAGATCTAAAACTAACTCTTGGGTGAATTTTAATAAACCTTCTATAACAAGTTAGCATAAATCTTCCATATCTCCTGATTATTTACAGCACAGACTGGTGATGTTGTGTATTTCAGCATTTGAGCACAAAAGATACCCCAAACTAGCATCTCACCAGTTTCTTTCCTTAGAATCTCTACTTATTTCTAAAATATACTTAGAATACTAACAAGCTTTTGTTATATGAATTACACACTGATAATTAATGTTGGAACTTAATATTTGAAACAAACTCAATAATTTTAAAAAGACAAGAACACAAAAGCATGTGTTCCATTAGCTTGTAGGGTAAGGACGTCATCATATGTCATGTTGCTACTGTCTGTGTCACTATACCCTTGGGAACAGTTCGAGGGGGAAAAAGTTAACTGCACCTTATTCAGAGCCTCTAAAACCTGAAGAACCTCTATTCCAAGTAAGAGTCCCTCTTCCAAAATAAATAGTGCTAATAATGAAATGAAATTTTGAAACATCTCTCTAAATTCACTGCCAAACTGACAAAGACCTTAAAAGCTATTCTTAGAGAATAAAGCTGGAGTAAAAACACACCTCCAAAGAGATAAAGTTAAGTCTGGGGACACCTGTCTGTCTTTTGTGAACAACAGATTTCACTTTGACAGATGAGTTAGGTGGAGTAGTCAGAGGAATTGATTAGAGCTGGCCCAAAGTGGTTAATTTGATAGACAGCTACACTGGGGACTCAGCTGTATACCAAGACCCCTTAGAAATACTCTAGCTCAGTGAAAGGGTGAATGAGGGAGAAGATCTACTTTACAGGAAAGGACATGACGACAACCTTTCTCTCAATGCAGATTTTATCTGAAAGGTGGAAATTTCCCCTGAGAATTGACAGCCGCGTACTTTTTTCCTTAAAGGTTTTCAGTCCATTTTAACTATGAAGTTACTCCAGGTTGGTGGGACTTTAAGGCTCTTGGCAAACAGATATCAAACCTGGAAGAGTATACTTTTAATTGGGGCTACTAAGAGTCCCTATCACATGCATCATGAAAAGTAAGCTATACAGAAGGAACCACTATGACCAAGATAGTTGGAAATGATCATTCTAGATAAGATGTGAGCTGGAAATAGGTAAAGGAACAAACTTGATAACCTCTCAGTATCTAATATGGCAAACCATAATGCCCAAAAGGAGAGAGAGAGAGAGAAAGAGAGAGAGAGAGAGAGAGAGAGAGAGAGAGAGAGAGAGAGAGAAAGAGAGAGAGAGAGAAGGAAAGTGCCTGCCATAGAGACAGGCAGGGGTAGGAGTGGCAGAAGGGAAAAGGGGGACATTGGTAGTGGGAAATGTACACTTGTGCATTGGTGAAGGGATGGGTGTTGGAATATTGTCTGACTGAACCCCATTCATAAACAGCCTGGTAACTGTATCTCATAGTGATTTAATTTTTTAAAAAGTAAGCTATACTTTTAAAATTTATGAAATAAAGAAATAAAACAATTGTTGAGTAAATGGGCGAAGATCACACAACTATGACTAACTTTGTAATTCACAGTGATTCAATTAAAATTTTTTATTGTTTTCTTTTCTATTCTTTCTTTCTTTCTTTATTTTTTATTGAATCACCATGTGAAAATTACAAAGCTTTCAGGCTTAAGTCTCAGTTACACAATGCTCAAACACCCATCCCTTCACCAGTGCACATACTCCACCACCAAGAACCACAGTAAACCTCCCCTCCACCTCCCCAACCCCCCGGCCCCCACCCCACCTGTGTAACTGATAAATTTCACTTTACTTTCTCTTTACTTTGATTACATTCAATATTTCAACAAAAAACTCACTCTATTATTGTTTGGAGATTCCCGCCCCCCCGCAGTCAGACCTGCTGGAAAGGAAGCATTTGATAATTTGTTTTCCAATGCTCAATTAAAATTTTTAAATTAAAAAAATTAAAAAACTAAATTTTTTAATTAAAAAAACAATAAGAGATAACTTGAATGTCAAATTACCAATAAGATGTGAAACTGAATAAGGGAAATAATCAAATATTACTCCCAGAGATCATATTTGAAGTAAAACAAGTCACAAAAATATGGATCCATAAAAATTCTCACATATCATTTATAGGAATTTAAATTGCTAAAACTACTTTGGAAAACAGACTGTATGGTAGCTTTCACTAAAGTTGAATGACATATAGTCCATTATAAAGCAATTCCTCTAGGTATAAACTCAAAAAAAATTACTCAACATATGCTCATCCAAAGAAATATGCAAGACAGTTTATAAAGCATGATTTATAATGGTTATAAATGTATACTAACTTTATAAAGATGCATTCAACTCTATATTAGAATTTGTGCTTTTTTCTGTCTGCTGTGCTTATATATATTTATATAAATAAATATTTTAGTGTCCATAAAAAGGATGTCCTTGATAAATCAAAGTAACTATCACTTTTCTGTAGATTCAATGCACAAAATAAACAAATGTAACTAAATAAATAATAAATCATATAAATAAAATGTTATTTATTAGAAAATAAATCTAAAGAAGTTATAAGAACATGATCCAAAGAAACTAAGAGTTGAAATTTCTGAAAAAAAGAAAAGAATAAAAATATCTTATATACATATTGAATACAGGGAAATTAAAATTTGAAGTTATGACTAAAATTTCCTAGAAATGATGAAAGACTAGAACTCAAAATTTGAATAAAATATCATTTGAAGGTCTATACTTATAAAGAAATGCACATCAAAATGCATCATAGCTGGACCATGGCACTAGAGAGAGAGAGAGAGAGAGAGAGAGCAGGTAGGGTGCTTGCATTCCACACCGCCTACCTGGGTTCTATCCCTGGCATCTGATATGGTCTTCTGAGCACCACCAGGAGTAATTCCTGAGTGGAGAAGCATGAGTAAGCCCTAAGCATCACTGGGTGTGGTCCAAAAACAAACACAAAAATGCATCAAGACAGGGCAAGAATTGTGGTCCAGTGATCATGTATACTTGCCTTGCATGTATGAAGCATTGAGTTTTATCCTGGCACTGTTATAATAAAAGCATAAATGGAACATTGGAGAAAAGATGAAAGTAATATATAAAACAGCAAGAAAATCATGGGCATATTTTATTTTTAAAATATGTGAGGAGAGTATTGTGTGGGAGATGTAACTTAGTGGTAAAGTACACCCCTTGTTTGATCCCTGGTAACACACACACACACATACACACACATACACCACACACACATACACACAAACCTAAGTAAAATTTGTGCTAATCTGGCAACAATAATGGGAGCAGGTTACAGAATGAAGCATGCAAAAGTTCTTAGAGAATATAATTGTCAATGCGAAAATATTCTAAATTTGGGTGAGATATATAGAAATAGGTGTATAACTATGTCTTTGAAATTAGATGTTAAAGTAATGTGTTTTCTTAAAGCATTATCTTCAACATAAAGAACATATCTTTTCCATTGTTAGTGAGATTTAAGCAAGGAGCTGATAAAATTGCCCTCTTAATAAAATATGCTGTGTCACCTTTAGTTGATGAAATAAATATGATCAGTCTGATTAAAACCTTATTCCCAGGTCATACTAGGCATGACTAGGTTTCTCATGAGGGATGGAAGGATAATTGTTTCGATAGATAGATTGATAGATATATAGATAGATAGTTATACATTTGTTGACCATTTTTTAAATAAAATCTGACCTTGATAATAATACATCTTTGATAGACTCTGATATGATATAGAATCCCAATGCTAATTTTATGAACTTTCAGTTCCCAGATCTGATCAGTTTCTGAGACTAAAGGAAAGATGGGAACGCTGCTTTATATGTCTATAATACAAAGCGTTTGTCTCTATGAACCCCTATGGGCACCACTGTTATGTCATCCAGTGAAATCCATGGATGAAAGATCCCTGCTGGAGTAGAGGTCAGGGTCTTCCTCTTTTTCTGAGTGAAATGTGACATCAAATGTTGGGCAGTTGTGAATATCTTTGCCCAAGGTCTAGAAGTTATTTATCTTCTCTGGACACTGACAAAAAAAAATTATATGGCACATTTTTTAAAAGTGTGTCACTGTTTCCTGAGAGAAATGATCTCCTGTCTGGGATCTGACTGAAAATCATGGGCAATTGAAAGTCTGGTTTATCCCTATGGACTATTAGTCACCCTATAAAAGTTAATTTAAAACAAATTAATCCATAAATCTCTACATTGTCCGCAAATAGTTACCACTATAAAAAACCTAATTTATACCCCTTTTTCTCTATTCTAAATTAGGGTTGCACTGCGTTTTAGAAAATGCCTTCTCAACTCAGAATAAATTACCACTTATTTCCTTTCTTATTGATGTCAGTGAAGGTTCTAAGAGTAGGACTGGGCCCAGTATCACAATCTCTTATGACTAAAAGAGGGAAAGGAATACCATATTTTACAGCAGGCATAATGCATAAACTTTATGCGTTGGAGAAGTTTAATTTTAAATGCACTTCCTCAGGCCATTCTTCCTGAAAGTCAGTTATTAGAGTTTCTTAGTTAACTCGTTAGTCAAAGTTAGAATGTTCGTGAAAATGGAAACACAAAGTTGGGCATTTGATAGGGACTGAATTCCTACTTATTTGGAACTGATTAACATCAGTATCTTGAGAGATTTTTAAAAAAATAAAAGACCTTTACATAATATTCCAAAAGCTACAAAGTTATAGCCCTAGCCATTGTTGGGATGGATTTCTGCTGAAAAGCCTAGATGTACACTTTATTTACTCTAGACAAACTGTTTTAAAATGTTTGTGGAGCATGCTGAATGACCAGGTTAAAAATAACATATCTTGTCTTTTCTAAGTAGATGAAGCAGTAACTTGAAAGAGTAATTTAAAACACTAATTAAATCCTCCCATCTTGAGGGGCAGCCTGTTCAAAAGGGGGCATCGCCACTCTGGTACTTTGGAATATTTAGAAATGCAGATTTTGCTTAGAAAACTCTTATTCTTTATGCTAAATGATTTCTGTATCACATTTTTTTAAAGTCTACTTTCTATTCAGGGGACAATTCAGGTGGTGATTCTCTCAATTAAAACGGAATGTCCCTCAATTCGGTTGTCTTTAACCAATAAGAATAAACAGGAGAGATTTTAGCATATTGAGACGTTTCACAGAAAGGTGTTCAGTGGTTGTCATTCCTTAATCTAAAAAAAGGCACTTTTCGAGCCGTTAATTACCAAGCTCCCCCACACCACTACACTGATGTTAAATGGCACTGTTCCATTAGCTGTAATTATTCCATTTGTAATAAATAAGCATTAACCATTTTTAAATGTACATTCACAAATCATTTTTAAAGGATGGGTTTCATGCATTTAAAACCCTATATTTCAAAACAGCTCCGACAACAAATCTATGCGAAGGCCTAAATTCAAATTAGAAGAGCATTTAAAAAATTAAAATAAAATATATTCAGTAACAGAAATTATTACAGTCCACAAATACTTTAATAAAAAAGGTGGGGAGTTGGAGCAATAGACTTCAAATAGAGAAGAAATATGTTCAGTTTTTTAGTTGAGTGACTGTATCACTGTATCACTATCACCCCATTACTTATCTGTTTGCTCGAGTGGGCACCAGTAATGTCTCCATTGTGAGACTTGTTGTTACTGTTTTTTGGCATATCGAATACACCATGGGTAGCTTGCCAGGCTCTGCCATGCGGGCGAGATACTCTCAGTAGCTTGCCAGGCTCTCCGAGAGGGGTGGAGTAACCAAACCTGGGTCAGCCGAGTGCAAGGAGAACGCCCTACTTGCTTCGATATCGCTCCAACCTGTATCATTCTTCAAAAAACTCAGGTTTCTAGAACTCAACATCTGGAACATTGGAATTAGAGTTTATGAAAATAGACGTAACTGAAGATAGGATGAGATCACATAACTAAACAAACATCTTTGACTCCTATCCTGGAGGAATAATAAGCATGGAATAACTGACAAATTAGAAGAGGGTAATAGTGAATAGTGAAAGATCTAAATAGTGAAAGTCAGTAGAGAAAAGTTGCTAGAATGATTGTAGATCTTCCCCTACAGTAATGCCAAAGATGCTAAAATGCAATGTTTATTGAGTGATATCATAAGTCCTTAGAACTTTGTCAACCTTGCTTAAACTCAGAGTAAGACAATTGATTAGCAATACTAGCAAAAACATGAAACCACACAGGTGTTGTATATGCATCTTTCTTTATGTGTGCATGCTACACTGCAATGAAATTTATAAAACAAGGCATAAAATAATTAACTATAATTATTTTATAAATATTTTCATGCTATATATAATAAAATTAATGTTGATGCAAAGGATAAAACTAATCTTTTTTAAAGCAAACACAAAATAGTCTCTTATTTTATAAATTAACATGCACAATCACTATTGGTATGAAAATATGGTGACTGAAACTTGATCCAAAGGTTCTTGAATTTTTTTAAAAAATAGACCACATTAAAGTCTCCGATATTTTTAATAATATAGTAAAACCTACTTTCACATCTCTACTTACTTTACAATTATTGAATGATTTTAGCAGAAAGAATATATGACAACTGTATGTACATAATATAAATCACCATGTGTAAAAAAATCACAACATCTGCAATGACAGTTTCTCTGTGAAAGAGTAACTGATCATTGTATGCTGTTCAATACAGTAGCTACTAATGTGATTATTTTTTAAGGAAATCTCTTAGGTTATTTTTATTATTTAGTAATGTTGGCCTAATTTTTAATATTGTCACTCAAAGTTGAAATGAAAATTAAACAATTTAAAAATCAGTGTTCTACTGCAAAGTCATATTTCAAGTGATCTATAAGCACAGGTAGCTACATTCTTGGGAATCATAAATACAAAATGCTCCCACTATTATGAAAGTTCTGTAGGTCAGTACTTTCTAGAAACACGTTTAAAATATCTATCAAAAGAAGTCTAGACACAGCTCAGTTTTCTAGCTAACAGATGAGTAACGACTTTGGTTTTTTACTGAAAAAATTATTTTAAATGTTTGTGGTCAATTCATTTTCTGAAATTAAAATTTGTATTCCTAAGAAATGAAATGAAAACTCCAGATCTGATGTTAAGTGTCATGGAGGAACTTCATGCACATTCTGTAAACACTGGGAAGAATTTTGACATGGAACTGGGAAGAATTCACTGACATGAAACAGAACTTATATAGATTTAAACTTAAACAGATATAATATCCCACTTATCAGTGCTGTCTATTCCCATCTAAATGTAGATGTTTTCTGAGTACCTCTTTTTAATTTTACTTATGAAGGTAATAGGTAGCATTCTATAATGTTTTTATTTTTAAAGTATAAACAAGATTATTTTACTTCAAACATTCTCATCAAATGTCACTGTCCATTCAAAATTTTAGAGATTTATTGTTTTATTTCACATTATAAACATCAGGCTTTTTCTTCTTTTCCTTGCTGTTGTTAACTTAGAGCACACTTAACACCCTATGATAGTACTAAGTCATAGTATAGAATTTCTGAGCTGTTGTCTCATTTCTCCTGAAATCTTGACTGTTAGCCAAGTAGGAGCTACTTTAATATATTAGATATTTACATAATTTCAAATACCTATGCATTTATTAATAAGATATACAGACAGATTATATAATATTTACATGTACTTAAATATTGGTACATATTATAATGATGCATATGTATGTGCTTAATCTACCTAGTTAATATAAGTGATATAAGTGATTCCTCAAGAAATTTGTTTCTTTCACATTTTCTTAATTGAGTCCACATTGGTAAAGAGATTAATATAATTTTTAAATACCTATACACCTAGTGTAAGGAACACATAGTGATTTTGCTCTGAAGCCCTTTTTTCATTTGGAATCATTTGGGAAACATCTTTCAGTTCATTCAGAGCAATAGTTGGTCAGCTACAATGTTGGTCTGCTTGTCCTTCTGTGAAGATGTCCAGTAGTCATTTGATCTGTACTGAAAAGTTTTATTTTCACCTCAAAATCTTCATGAGGTTTGTGCTGGAGATATTGTGTAGAGGGTGGGACTTTCTTTACATTTGACTGACCAGGGTTTGATCCCTGGAATTCCACATGGTTCTTCAAGCAGGAGTAATTTCTGAGTGCAGAACCAGCAGTAACCCCTGAGCACCACCAGGTGTGGCCCAAAGAACACTTCCCCCCAAGTCATTAGGTTTAGTCCTTCCTATAAACTTGCTTAAAGTTATTTCAGTTAAGATATTTGTATTCTGGACATTTAATCAACTGATTTTACCAATGCTTTATTTGTTTATACCAGAAGGAGAAAAGAAAGATTTGTCATTGGCTGTTTCATGCTCTAATTCTTTCTTAAAATATGATCTTATCTATTTCTATTCAATTAAATAAAAATCTCCAGGGGAAAAAGGCTAGTTGAAAGCATTTAGCTACATATCTCTTGGACAGTTCTAAGTCATGTTTGTAAGCAAGAACCTGCTCTAATCTGAGTATGAATAATTCACCCCTGAGCCTGGGCACATCCGGGTCTGGCTGAAATAATATGATTGAGCCAAGATACACCAGGCTTTCCTGTCCCTCATGCATGGTCCTCACTCAAAAAATAAGAACAGCAGTAGTTTCATGTAGTGTTAACGGAATTAAGTAAGTCTGTTTGGGTCAGTTTGGTTTGGTTTAGTTTGGGGGTCACACTAGGCAGTTCTCAGAGCTAACTCCTGGCTCTGATCTCGGGGATCACACTTGGCATGGCCCAGTAGATCATATGGGGTGCCAGGCAATGGCAAGCTCCCTATCTGCTTTTCTATGTCTCTAACTCTGAATTCTTCTGCTACATTGCTGCTCTGTCATGAGAAGGTGCTTCCCACACTTATTTGCAGGAAAGAGGAACATTACTGTTTCCAACTCAACATTGAAATAAGTGCCTTCCTCACTGGGGGAATATCATTAAATGGCTCTATTCATATGCCAGTCCCACATGGAAAAATCCTATACACTGTGATCACTTTATGTCCATACTGAATTGGTTGCAAAATGAGTTCATTTTATAAATTGCTTGTTAGCTTTTAGGGAGGATGTTATTCATGTAAGAAAAGCACAGTGAGAAAAAGGTTTACTTGAGACAATTTTATTCATTTGCTTATTTTGATTTGGTAAATCGTGAAGAGTTTTAGTGTCAGAATACCTTCCTTCAGTGGGTGAAACAGGCTTGAGTACCACTAAGACAGCTATATCTTCTGAGTTGGTAAGCTATTTGGGCTCAGAGGTCACATATAATTCATTTTAGAGTTTCTAACAGACCTTAAAACATTCAGTCAGTTAAGGGCTAGAGAGATGGTACAGGGGGTAAGGCAATAATTTTGCATGCTGCCTACCCTAGTTCCATCCTCAATACTACATGGTCTCCCAAGCACCACTAGGAGAAACGCTGAGCACAGAGCCAGAAATAAACTATGAGATTTTCTAGGTATGCCCCCACCACAACAAAATGAGACATTCGGTCAATATTTAGGGCATTGCAGTTGAGAAAAATAGGCAGAATGTATAATCTGCCATTCCAAATACTAATTTCTGTGTGTGTATGTACTTGTATGTATGTGTGTGCATTGTCTTGCTTCGAGACATAGGGATAGGGGGGTTTAGGTCCACACCCAGCTGTGCTCAAGTATTGTTCTATACTCAGAACTCACTACTGGTGGACTGGGGGCAGGGTGGGGGCGAGGTAATGGAGTGCCAGGGATCAAACCTGGGTTATCCATGGGCAAAACAAGTGCCTTGCCCTCTCTACTATACTATCTCTAGAATTGTTATTTTTTTAAATATTGGAAAGCATACCCTAATTAGGACAAGAAAATAATGCTTTCCAATATTTAAAAATTAATAAGTAGGGTATGCTTCAAAGATCTTGACTTTGTATATTAAGCCCAGACCAATTTCCAAAGATGACCAAAAAGTGGGGAATATGCAGGGGTTCAAGTTTTCCATAAATAATCTACGTGTTTCCCAATATTTCAAACACTTATAAAACAAAATCTGAGTGCTCTGGCAGAGTCACAGACTTTTATAAGACAGTCTTGACAGACAGATCAATTTGATTCTGACAATGTGAGGGGGGGAGGTTGATGCATTTTAAGCACAGTTATGTGTAGCGCTTCAGGTGAAAACTGAAAATTACCCCAAATAACCTATATCACGTTCTTGAGTGAGTCCAGCGACAATTTTGTTAAATAACCATATATAACCAACTATACAGAGGTAATGCTGGTTGAAGACTTGTTTGGGAGAATTCTGAAATAAAGGAAGTATGCTTTATTTAATAAATCTACCAGAAAAATATAATAATCAAAGCTTTAAAACAAATACTCACAAATCCTAGAGATAGAAGAGCCTTGACTCAGATTTAAAATAAAATCAGAAAGGATGACCTTTCAAAAACTCTGAAAGGCACAAAATATGTATTCTTCACCCCTAACCTTTCTCTGCCCCTTTTCCCCACCTCTTAGAGACACTCCTCCATGCCAAGAGGACCCTGAGTTCTTGTCAATCATTCATGATGGCTGAGTGATTGGCAATCTCTGAATGAAATTCATTCACACTCAAGTGTTACCTTGAGATCTCATTTGCATTTAAACCCTTTCTAACTATGGAATTGCCAGCTTTTTTTCTTCTTCTTCCTCAAATATATTCAAGCAGAATAGGAGAGATCTGGTATGAGTGGGAGGACCTATGATTACCTTATAACTATTTTTTAAACAAAACTAGGGAAAAAAAACCCCAAACAACCTTTAAAAGAAACAGAAGGATAAAAGGAAAACCAGGATGATGGTAGGGAGTGAGAAAAGAGGAAAAAGAAGAAGGGAGATAATCTATTCAGGAGTTGAAGACTTTCTGTCCGATGTCCCTTTACGGGTGGTCTTGGAAATTATAAAGAAATTATGTTTGTGTATGTATATATCTTATCAGTGATAAGATAGCGATTCTGGTTCCTATAGTAACAATGCTTTTTATTGCATTCTCCTTCTCCAAGAACTCTACGACATTTGGTGGGGGCTGGCTAGTTGGGGGTCGCTCCTGTAATACGCTGCCTGCCAGCTGGAAGTGTAGGCCTGATAGTTCAACGTGAAGGCCTAGAGATGCTCTGCTAGTCTCTTCCCGTGGTTCTGGGAATCACAAAAGCAGTTGTAATAGTGGCCAGGAATCCATGCAGTGCCAGAGATCAAGCTCAGGGCCTCAGGCATGTAACCTATACACTGTAGCCCAATGAGCTCTCTCCCAGGTCCATAAAACATTTTAGTAGAATTCCGAGCCCCCTCCCCCGCCACCAATCTTATATACATGAGTAATAAGTGGTAAGACTCTTCACAGCAGCCCTGGTATCATCACAGGGCATGTTACCAATGTCCCTCAAATAAAAATAAGCTCCTAGCCCTTCACGGCTCATCAACTCAGCTGAGCCCTGGATAGGGAACTGGCTTAAGACCAGGCAAGATTGGATGGAAATCTGACATGGAAAGAAGGACTCTTACATGCAGCTCTCTAAGCAGGATTATTTATAGTCTCACTGGCCCCGCGTGTTCAGCAGTGAAGATGGATTTGCAGTGTCTGCTTTGGGTCTAGGGAAACAACAGGATACTCACATCCCTTTTCTCTAAGGTTCTTAAACAACCTTGTCTCTCTCCAATGACAGTTCCCAAGCACATTATGGCCCTAGTTACTTATCACTTTATTTTGCTCTATTAAATCTTGCTAGATTCAAGTTGGTCTGTTGTTGGCTAGGCAATATGAATTAATAAAGATGACATGCTATACATCTCTATATGTAACATGGTGAAAGTGTCATAGAATATCCACTGAGCAGTTTTTATAACTGCAAAAAAATCACATAGTTTGATTTCTGCAATGGTGCTAAAATTGCAAATGTTTTATATCTAGATAATATTAATGATGATGAGGATGATGGCTAAATACTTATCTCTAAACAACAGACTCACCAAGTAAGTCAGCCAAGAGTGGCTGTGGGAACAGCAGATTGCCAACTCCCACCTCACTCTCAATCCAGCATGGAATGGCAGGTGGAGTGACTGGCACTAGTGAATTAATTCTCCCACTCTTTGGGGGTGCTGCTGTTATTGCCAATTGTGTAAATTTAAGTCATCTAACTTAGATGATCTTACCATGAAAGTGTATTGTTTGCCAGCCACTCACACCTGAAGAGCAACCCTGGCAGTTTATATTCCACAAGAATGAGAATGTCAAAGAGAACACAGTGTAGGGAGCCAGTACCCCCTATTTAGTCTCATTCTCGATGGCCATCACAAAAATGGATTTTGCTCATTAGAAGGGAATTAGAGGGAATGACCTAGTCAGCTGAGGAATTAAAATACAAGCTTTAGAAAGAGCTAGATTGGAGATAGAATTTCAGCTCTACCATTGCAGCAGTAGACAATTATTTACACTCCTTGGGTTCTTTCTTCACTAGGAACAATTGAACGCAGCCCCAGTGATCATACAAGGCTCCATTGTATAGCAATTACAAAACACTTAGTTTTCCACACATGTCCCTAATAAGTCCACTGCAGTCACTTACATGAGAAAAGCCATTTCATCTTAAAAATAAAATGCTACCTGTGGGAACTACTATGACAGAGATATAACATAGCTATGAAAAGAAGATAATCATAAAGTTCCCCCGAACAATTTTTGTCATGCAAAACTCTATTCCAATAATTCCAGATTTCCTAATTTTTCAAGGAATTCTGATCACCCCCACTGAATTATAGTGCATATATTTTCATATGCCAATTCTTAATAATTCTTATTTTAAGATACTACAAGATCAGCAAATAGGCTAGAAAAACCTGTTCAATGGCAGGATTTGTATCTTCATTCATCTCTATATTTCTAACAAATCATAAACACTCAATATATAAATGGCCATTATCCAACTCTTTAGCAGAAAAGACAGCCAAGTTAAAAATCTCTTATCATGTGATATTGATGGTTGTCTGGTCATATATACTAAAGTTAGTTTTGGAGTTCTTGAAACTAACAACTTGAGGTCTTGTATGTTCAAAGCAAATTGTGAATTTATTGGTTAGTGACTGCATGTACAAACTCCATTTCATTTAAACCTAAATAGATGCAGCCCAACTGGAAATTCGGAATTATTCTATGAATGTACTAACAAAATGCAACACATGTTCCCACATATGAAGAACAAATTCTTCTGGGAAAGCAGGAGAAAGACATAAAAACTGCCTGTTTCCACACATAAAGCCTGTCTTAAAAGTGCTAAATGCAGTTTTACATTTTATTAGTACATAATAAAAGTGCTTATATATTTCTAAAGTTCTGCATAAAGATTTGAGAAAAAAAAAGAAGCAGTCATGTTAAATCACATTGAATTTTCATCCTGTATGAAGCAAGGAAGTTGGTTAAGTGTTTGGGTCATTTAGAATAAAGCTCTTCCCTTCCTTTGCAGTATGATAAAATGACAAAGTGACTCAATCTGTATGAGACTCATCTGCTAAATGGGAATGAATATTAAACTCTACTGAGATTAAAGAATGAAGAGAAATAAATGTAATGAAACGTACTTAGTACAAATCCAAAACAGTAAATGCTTAGATTAGCGATTAGGAGGAAATGAGTACAGTTGAACTAAAGAAATTAGTAAGAAGGTAATTTAGCTTTTTAATGGGCTAATATTGTTGGTATATATTTGCTGACAAATTACAAAATAAAGACTCCTAACTTTTCAAAAATATTACTGTCTCTAGGTATGATTTAAAAACCTTTATTCAGGATGAATTTTTTGAGAAGCAGCATTCCTACGCAACATTCTAGTGTTATGAGCGAGGAGCTTTTTGCCTTGTAAACTCATGGGGTGAAATCTCATCCCTAGATCTTCAAAGTGTGACAAAGAGCTATTGATTGAGAGCATATTGTCATTTAAATTACAATTAGGGATGGGTGAAAGGTGGTTATTCAACAATTCAAACCTTTCTTTTAATACTGTCAAGGACGACTTAACCTTCACCCAAACACACTTCTAAAACTTATAAATTTCAATATGTCTAAAATCAATGTGCTTTCCTTAAAGTCAGAAAATCAGGTTATTACTTTCAGATGTTGAATTCAGTAGTTTTATATCTGGTAGTGAAATCTTTCAAAAAGCTTCACTCTGTGCTACAAAACACTTGTGTCTCAACACAAATCTAGTACTATATTTGCACCTTAATATAAAATTAAATCATTTCGTGCATTTTCCTGGAGTAGCTAGCTATAAAAGCATATGCATTTTCAAAAATCAAGTGCTATGTATTTGATGTATGTTTTAATTTAGAGTATTTTAAATAGAAAACCATCCTTTTGAAGGCTCAAATTGCTATGAACTTCATGTTCTTTATTACTAGCAAAACAACATTCAATTCTAAAGGTTTTAGTGTCTTAATCGAGACAATGGGCAGAGTGGAAGCTGTGTGTCTGGGTATTTATACTGCATTGCCAACTCTTGCATTTTGTCACATGAACACATTTCATAAATAATTTGTTTTGATGTTGCTCACACACACACACACACATATGCACACACTCATGGCATTCTGTATTGGCAAAATGTAAGACTCAATCTCACAATCTTGCTTGGGCCAAGTTCCCTGCAGCTTCCACTGGAATGCAGACAGCATGAAGACTGCAGTTTAGAGCTCTTATATTGAAGTATGTTTAGAATGTATTTTGTCAGAGCCTCAGTTCAATCTCTCTCTCTCACTCTCTCTTTCCCTCTCTCTCTTCGCTCTCTCACTCTCTCTTCCTCTTCCTCCCCTTTGCCCTCTCCTCTCACTCTCAAATGCATGCACACATGTCTGCTTTCTTAGGAATGGCAGGCATTTACAGGGATGACATATTATGCCAGTGTTGCCTTTGGCAGCCTCTTGTCCTCAGGGCAACCATTGTTCTGGCATCAGAAACTCAGTGAACAGTACAAGGTCATCCAGCCTTCCAGTCCTCCGCCTCCTCTCTTATATGGGGACTGAGCTCCAAGGTACCCTTCACTTGCTTGACACATGAGGTCATGGAAGAGAATCTCCAACTCAGGCCCATTGCAGGTAAGCAATAACTCTGACAAGACAGCTGACAGTGCCAGTGGGTGGGAACCCTACCAGAACAGCTCTGCCTTCAATGTCCAATATCATTAAATATTTTCTTTGCACTGAGAAAGAAAATCTATTAAAGTGTAATTTTACTGTACAACAAGGGTGAGTCAGAGCTCCTGCTAAACAAATGGGAGACTCAATTTTATACTTTATTTGAAACTGAATAAAAACATCACACATGATTATCTTTTTTACATATGATTAGGAGAAGAGAAAAATATGTATCAACATTAAGATTGGTCAATAAGATAGAAATTTCTCTTATCAAAACTAATTGTAAGGGAAAAAAAGGAGTATTGCTTATTAATATACATAAGCGGCTCATGTTATCACAACTTTTGAGGATTTCTACTCATCCTAGGACAAAAATAACAAGGGTCTCATCATGACAACTCATATTTACTCAAATTATATTTGAATGGCAAAATTAAAATTTAAAAGAATAATACTTTTGATATTAATCAGACTAATATATCTAAACATTTAGAAAAGAAACACTTGGAAATTCAAGATATTGGGGAAGCAAGATGTTTTACTGCCGCCTTGTGGACAATTTAAAAAAATTGAGTATTTAAGCCCTTGGCTAATTTGTGAATTCTGGCCAGTTAATTTGTGAATGACAAAAATGAAAATGAGATAGAAATGGAATTAAATTAAATATCAATTAACTGAGTTTTGTTAAAATAATTTTTTCAATTCAAAGGTATTTGTAAAGTTTTCAAGTGATCGGATAATTTCAAGGGATTATTGATATCCACAAACAGCACATGAGAAAAAGTGAAATAGAATAAATATTAGTTAATTGAGTTTAACATCATTCCAATTCCTGTAAATCAATAGACATATTTTGCACTATATTTATTTCAAGAATTTTAGAAAATCTCAGTTATGCATAGGATTAAATGCAGAGCCAGCATATCAATAGTAACAAAAACTGGCTGTATTTTAGGAATCAATCAAGCATTTTAGATTAGAATGTATTCATTTAATTATAATAAGTATATAAACTTGTTTTCTACGGGGATTTATAGTGCTTTCTAGTTTGATTAAACTGAGAAAATTCAGCTTGACTTTCTAAGAGAAAGTGCATTTGTAAGCCACCTTCTTCTTAATAATGACAATAAATTGTCATTTAATACATCTCTAATTACAAACAAATATTGAAGTAAGGTTAATTTAAATCTAGCTATCAACATCAAAGAAATAGCACCTTTTACCATTCAGCACTTTAGTTCACATAGATTATTGACAAAGCATCAATAAATATATTTTAATTTCCAATGTCTTATTGTTCATCAATTGGACGAATACTGGAAATTTTTATTTCCTTAAGAAAAAAATGCCTTACTACTTTTGAACTAATTTAAAATTAAGAAAGTACAAAGTAATTGATTTTAATTTAAAAATGTTTTTAAGCATGTCAAGTAACCAAATAAATCCTTTAAAATTCAGAGCATGGCTTTTGAATAATTTTTGTGTAACTGTTAAATCATAGTATTTCCAGCCCCCAAGGAGAGTATATGGTTAAAAACATCCTATATGTAGTGAAACATCCTGAAATCTGAAAACTAATGATCTAAATAGTTTTATCTAAATTTTACAAAGTTAACTAAAATTTAAATTACTCAATTTTATTATTAAATCAACTTGATTTAGTAAGAATTAGTGTAGGAGACATATGTGGCAAACATAAGCCTGTTTGCTTCATCAAATAATAATGAAAATATATAGACTACAAAATAGGTGACTGTCCTGATTTTTTTTCTCATTTTTAAATATGTCAAATTTTAATTAAATATCATTTTCAAAATTTGGTCACATTTTTCTTGTAATAAAGAAGTATTTCTCATACTATCATGATGTGGTTATATCTTTTGATAAAATAAAAAGTGAGTACTAAAATATGTCACAAACATCACTTATTTTTCAATACTGCTGTTTGCATTCTCATTATAGCCTCACTACAACCTATAAGTATTCTGGTATAATAGCCTTATTTACAAATGAGAAAATGAAGATTCAGAGAAGTTCGGCACACAAACCATGTTTAATTACACTAATATCTTAGTGATTTTTCTAACAGCAGCAATGACTACATGCCTCACTGCTTCCTGGATATAATTTTTGGGGAATCAATGTCATAAGTGTTTTCCTGTGGCTTGCAATACTTTTGACTAAAAGACCAAATATTACACAATCAGTACTGAATAAGTGCTAAATCTGTTTATTATTTGCTTGTTAGTCATTTTATAATATTTATTTAGTATTTTTTTCTATGCTGAGTCTAGTGCTCAGGGACACAGCAGAAACACACATTACCAGCTGTAGTGATTTAACTCTGCTTGTTTGTTTTGGTTTGAGTTTGGAACCACACCCAGGGATTCTCAGGAATTGTTTCTAGCTCTCTGCTCAGGAGTGAGCCCTGGCATTGCTCCAGGGGCCATATGCGGTGCTGGAGAGTCAAACCAGGTCTGTGATGGCTGCAGCAACACACGAGGCAGTGCTGTAAACCCTGTACTACGTCTCCAGTCTGGTAATTTTACTTTTGGAGCTCACAAGTTAAACACTGTATACTCAAAATATATAATTCAATAGGCCTATATGAAAATGGAAAGAGTTTAAAAACTGGATATGCTAGAGAGAGCTGATGTCAAATGAGGAAAGAGATATTTGATTTGGGCCTTTAAGAATGCAAAGAAATCTGCTGATAGGGGAACGTCATATACAAAGATACAGATGGGTGTATTTCCATGGAATAAGAAAAAATGTATGTAGGACTGGACAAGGTTCTTTTGTGTCTCATTTTCTATATATGGGCTATACCCAGTGGTGCTCAGGGCTTACATCTGACTTTGAGTTTAGAGATCACTCTTGGGGGGGTGGGGTCTGTGGCACCATATGGAATGTCAGGGATTAAACCCGGGTCAGCCACTTGCAAGGCAAGAGCCTTACCCACTGTACTATCCTTCTGGTCCCTGTAGTCAGTTCTTAAAAGTCCTAGACAACAAAGTTAAAAATTGGACTTACATTGAATTTTGTGATATATACTGAAAGTAATTTGACAGCATGTTAAGTAAATTAAAAACAGATGAAATTAAATAAATGGAAAATTTTTTGGTTCAAGTAACTGTAAATTTAAAGGTGATACTGGGATCAAGTGAGTTTTGATACTGATACAGTATGTCCTGACCTGTTCCACTATTCTCTCAGCTCTCCTCTGTTGTATGTGGTGATTTCATTTCATCTGCAGGTGAGATTTATTTTGGTTGAAGCACTACCTACAAATAGTGAATCCAGGTCTCATGGGTTTAATAGTCACACTTATCTTTTTATCAAATCTTTTTACCAATCATGCCATCCTAGCAAAGAGAGATGAGAATTTTTTATAAGAATTTCTCGAGAGCAGGAGCACTCCCACCCAAACCACATGGCTATGGATGAGAAAGGTCAAATATAGGAACTATTGGCCAACGGCACAAATACAACCAACCAACATCTGATACTTTCTCTTATATGTTGAAGTTTCAGTTGGAACTGATTCCCGGAAGGGCTGACATCCAGCTCTTTAAATGATTAAATTAAACAAAAACAAGAAGACATAGAATCAGTATATTTCTTATTTTACACAAGGAATATATCATTGACACATGTTTGAGAAACAATAATGAATAATAGAGCTAAAAAGGCATTCCACCAAAATAGATTCACCAGTTCATCAATGTGTACCCACAAAGGTGGGACTAATTCTGAATTGAGTACAATTCAAGGCTAATTTTGAATAAATTCTCTCTAGTTAATATTTTAGAGTCCTCCACCCCTTTTTATTCATGCTAACTCAGAGCAGAAGTATCAGTATGATATAGCAAGAACATTGAAATAAAACGTTTATTGTATTTTCCCTTTGTATTTTCTAAAATGTTTCCCTTGCGTAAGCTTCTAATATCTATAGCTGTAGATGTGTCATCATTACTTAGCTGGAATGTTTGCATTATTAGAACCACATTAGGCAGTAAGCAAAAACACATGCCCGGGAGTCTAGTTATGAGATTTGTGCATGTTTTCTTTGAGTTGAAACAAAAGAATAATGACCAGCAGCATTCAGCAACTTAGCCTTGTCTCTATCCTATTAGGATCATATTCCCAGGAGACAGCTCTGGTTTTAAAAGCTATTTGCAAATGTATAGTGACCTTTTTTATTGCAATTTTTCACAAAGAAGTTGCAGAATCCAGCGCTGGGGAGGAAGCACAAAACATTATAACTTGAGGATATCATTTTTTCTCTTTTCCTGAAATGAGTAGTGAATGACCAGAATACTGAGGAATGATTTGTGTTTTCTACTTAGTAATTCAGGGGGCTATTCTGTTTGCAACATATAGTTAGTAGAGATGGTCTTTGGAACACTCAGACTGATGATGTACCTTGATTAATTGAGGTTGTAGGAATGTGCTAAAAGTAGTACCATAGTTTATTTTTATTCTTTATATAGTAACATCTACATTATCTTATCTGAAGTTCACAAATTAGTTCCTCTGAAATATGACTTAATTATGTTTCTCTACTCAGTGATGTTTCTATGTGTTTTACTGGAGACTATCTTAAATTTTTGACAATTTGTTTGATATATTCATTGGCTCATTGACTGTTTGAGTTCTACTATGTGGCAGACATTGAGGTGTTACAGATATGAAAATATACACAATTTTTATCTTAATTGAAATCAAAGAAGAATAACAAGTTTGGGGGAAATTTATAAATAAAAAAAGAATACCTGGTAATGAGATCTATTTAGACTTCTGAAAAATAGATCTAAACTGGTTTGTGGGACAAATGGTTAGACGTGATATCCATGAGGAAGTAAGTTGCTTTTTGGTTGAAATGAGATAAATGGATAAAATTGTGTGGGTCAAGTCTTTGAAGTGAGAGAGAACAGGTTTCAAAACAGAATTCACAGGCTAGTAAGCAGGGCAGAGAGCACATGCAAAAGAGTTCATGGACAATGATGACAGTGAGAAGACAATCTTGAGTGACCTTACAATGAAGGTCAAGTGATGATAATTACTCATAGATATAATGGGAAACCATTATTGTAGTTCAACTTGATGGATGACATTAACAGATCTGAATATTTTGTGTACAGAGAATGGCTTTCAATGTGTGCATATACTGTAAGTAAAACGTTTGCCTTCTTGATGTAAAATTCTCTTTCTTCTCATTTGTTTCAAGATGGCAACAAAGATTCCTCATAAGACAGTTCCAGTGACCATATCAACAAATAGATTCCTTCCAGCAGCTGATTTCACCAAATATTTTTAATGGAATTGGACAGTCTTTGACTTTGTGTGCTTTTTTTTTTTTGTCAGAGGCCAAGTTGCCTGATTCTTGCCAAAATTAAAAATATATAGCTATTCAGTTATAGAATTTTTCTCAGAAATAGAACTAAAATTGTTGTTTTCAACTGATTTCCAATTTTAGTATAAGACCAACTAATTTGTCCTTTACTATATTTTTACCTTAAATTCTTTATAAGATTTTAATCACATGATACAAAGGACAGATTATTAACTTCTTAAAAGCATAGGCAATTATGAGATAAGTTATTCACCTTAGATTTTGTCCAGAGAACAGAAACATAATTATTCATTGTAATTAAGTAATTATGTTCTTCAAGTCATCAACAGAAGATCAACTTTTTGCGTCTGATTTTAGGGTAAACAGAATTTCCTATTTTTCTGGCAAATTTGTTTTTCAGGACACAGTTTGTTTTTCACTATGTATAGTAAATATCATAATGTCAGATTCAAACTGATTTCTGCTATCGTGAAAATCATTAATATGGAGTAAATTTCTTAATAAACTTAGAATTAAGGTTTTTATTTCCTCCCTTGGCCTAAGTTTCATCTCACTTGAATTATTTCTCATGATCATATTTTACCTCTAGAAATTTTTAATAAGGGGACATACATATATAAGCAAGTTTCAAGACTTTTGGGTGCATTAAGATATGTATTAAATACAATTTAAAAATGATGTGTTCTGGTTTAAACAGTTTTGGGATTGAAATTTTCCAAGGTAACTAAGTTAAATTATTTGTATGAAATTTTTCTGCATGTAGCCAATGGGACAGTGAATGCTAGAATTGGGCCCCCTTTTCAATAATTGGTATCAATGAACTGTTCACCTGACTGAATTTGCAACTGCAAGGTCTGACTGAGGCAGCCAACCTATGATTACTCTGTCCATGAAGGGAAAAGCCAATCTAAGATGTACTTAGCCATCACTACTGTTCATACAATAGGTGAAATTTCTATGGTCCTGCTGTGTTTTTAACTAAAGAGGAAATATTTCTGCCCTGTAGTCATTACAACTACTAAAGAGAAAGAGAGGTCATTCATTTTTGGTTCTTTCATCTTTCATCAACAGGTCTTTTAAAGAGATCATATTCGGTTAATTTTCTCTTTCTTTTTTAACATTAGACATTTTAGTGGTTTAAATGAGTTTGGACAATTCCAGGACATGGAGAGTTAGGGTGTCAGCAATGCCCCCAACCTAATGTCATTAAATGCTCAACAATGACTTTAAAATAAGTAGCTTTTTGAAAGTTGTATCTTTGAAGTTTCATTAATTAGTCATATCACTGGAAATGCATGGCTAAAGTAAATTACAGTGTTTAAAATATCTACTCCTTCAATGTGAAAAATGAAAGGATCCTGCTACCTTGTCTTTATACTAATGAAGATATTATTAATTGGTTTAGCAAAAACATAGATCTAACCATAATGTGCAACAGTTATTAAAGATAATTAACTACAGATCATTGGTTTGAAACATCTAGTCCAAAATGATTTCTGAAGGGCACATTATTCTACGAGATAAAATAATTAAATTTCTAACTGCTGCACGAGACAACTGTGGCATATCTAGCGTTTTAATTTCTTTTGTTCTATTCTCAGGATACTCTTACTGTTTTAGGTTTTGAAAAAGCTACCCGTGTTCCACAGTGAGGTCTCTGTTCAGCATGTTTTGCTGAAATCTTTCATGTCTATGGAAAAATTATGATTGAAAGAAAAGGAGGAGTACAATGACACTAGACCTAATAAAAAAGAAAAAGCATACATAAATTCAGCTCTTTTTTTGAGAGAGTACTGAGAGGGAAGTAGGGTAAGTCAAACAAATAGGAAACAAAATAAGTTACATTAATGAAATAGCTTTCAAACATATCCCTCACAGAATCTATATAAAAAACTGAAAGCTCATGTTTGTAAAATAAATAAGAGAAAATATAAGTATGAGAAATGCCAGGTATTCAAGCATTAAAAATTATTTTGTTTAACATTTATTTGGTGAATATAGGTTAAAAGGGGAGAGGTTATGGTTCAGGTGCCAATAATAGTAATTTTAGAATTCCTAAATAAATTTATGACAATAACATTTAACAATACGACAGAGTCTGGCAAGCTCCCCTTGGCGTATTCAATATGCCCAAATACAGTAACAACAACAGTCTCATTCCCCTGACCCTGAAAAGAGCCTTCAATCTTTGGGAAATACGAGTAAGGAGAAGCTGCTAAAATCTCAGGGCTGGGACGAATGGAGATGTTACCGGCGCCCACTCTAGTAAATCAACGAACAACAGGATGACAGTGATACAGCGAATATTTAACAATGATAGCATATTCTGATCTTCGTTGGTGATGATCATGTTTAAAATGAAGTCTGAAGTTCATATTTGCCTCAATGTCATATGTCCAAATCTAAAAAGTATCTATGGTAACAACTGTGACCAGAATCATGTTTTGTATAAAAACCGAACACAATAATAATGTTTTCTGTTTTAGAAATAATTCAAATTTATATTAAGTCTAAATTCCTGAATCCTGTCTTAATAGGTGGGAGACCTGGTAAAAGCAATGCATCAATGCATTTAGAGTTCCAATTAAAGACTTTGGTGTAAGTTATTAAGTTCAAGAATGTTTTTAATAATTTTTTAATCTAGTAAGTGTAAAAAAGTGTATACCTTTTGAATATATCAAAGTGTATAATTTTGAATATATCAAAATAAAGGCATTTCTTGCTGGAATTGAAGTTTAGAAACTTGACTACTAAGAAAAATGTGAACTTGAAAAATTTATACTGATGTTGACTCCAGTTTCTTGGAAAAGAACAAAACCAAAATATTTAATGTATGCTTTTATTAGCTTAACACATACAAGAAATGTAGAACTAGCTTAAAAATGCAACACCTAAAGGTAAATTAGGCCTTGAAGTTAAAAGTAAGTAAAGTCATTACGACTTTCTTATTAGTCTAGATAACATTTTAAATTTTTTAGACAACATTTCTAATCTATGTCCTGTGGGTCCTGAAACCTAAGAAAGCAAAGGGGAAAAAAATCATTTGGTGAAAAGTTTGAAAATGCAGCATCCTACATTTCCTCTTTTATAGACTTGCTCACAAAAACAAAAGTTCAGATAAGTTCTACAATGACAGTAATCACTTAACCCAGCTCTGTTTTCCAGAGACACAAACTCAGGGACTCCGTGTTCTGTATAACAACACTTAGGTACCTTTTCCTATTAGGTACCTTGTGAAAGTGAGTTTGCTTTGATTGCAGGCCCTCTAAATCCTGCCCTGTGCTCTGAAGTCACTAGTAGCTGCCAGCCGTAGTCCTTCTTCTTACTAATATCAGCCTTTAAGGTTCGGTTTAGATATTTGCAACAGAGTGAGTGTTTAAGGTACCTTTTTTCCTGTCCTATTATAAATTTATTTTAAATGTTTTCTTCTGCTTGTGGAATGAAAGACTTTAAAGCAAAACCTCTGGCACTTCAGAGCCTGAGGCTGGCGAAATGAAGGTTTCCAAGTGTCTATGATAGAGTAACAGACAAGGAAGGAGGCAGAGCTGGGGTGGGGGTGCGGGCGGGCGGAAGGAGGCCTGGGGCTGGAGACTTAGTACAGGGGAATAAAGCACTGGCTTTGCATGTCGCTGAGCCAAGTTTGATTTCACATCCCCTGAGCTCCAAAAAGCAAAAAAAAAAAAAAAAAAAAAAGAGGCCCGCAGAAAGGCAGGAATAACTGCCTAAAGACACAGACTGAGTCATGAGTCTGTAACATTTCATCAGCGAATTCAGGCCTATGTTCTCCTATTTTTGTAGGAACCTCCAGTGGTCAATGTGTAAAATCTGACCAGAAATCCTAAGCTAGTCGCTTTCCAGTCACATTTTACATAGAGATGTACATTTTAATTTTTTGCCTTCCCAGGGAATAATTTTAAAATACCAGGATTTGCTGACACTAAGTAAAATTCAAGAGAGTCCATATACTTTATCTTCTCAGAAAGTAGGGATCTCACGATACCAGATTCACTGACTGCAGATGTTATGGTCATCCAAGAACACATTCTCTGGGGCTGGAGTGATAGCACAGCAGGTAGGGCATTTGCCTTGCACGCAGCCCACCTGGGTTCGAATCCCAGCATCCCATATGGTTCCCTGAGCACCACAAGTAACCCCTGTGCATCTCTGGGTGTGACCCAAAAAGAAAAAAAAATCCTACATTCTCTGCTCTCCATCCATAGTCCTCTAAATGCCTCCTCACTTGCACATGAGGCCCTGGTTGCCACTGATGGCCATTTGCACATCGTTGACTAATGTTCTTGCTTCAGTTGACTTGGATTTCTTGCTTGAGTTTTTGGAATTCCATTTTCAACCCTGGTACTTAACAACTTGATAGAGCTCACCTGTCTGCTACAATTTTTTTTTTGTTTATGCAAAAATTCCCTGGAAAATCTCCCTTTCCCTGGGAATATATCCAGGATGTTATGTTTAGAAAACGAACTGTAGCCTAACTTCACCCAGCGAGCTAGGAGAAACAGAGCTCACCTGCTGCTGTGACTCTCATATCTTTGCCTCGTCCACATCCTGAGACAAGAGACTGCTACTTTTCTCCTGACCCAAATTTGGATCAGGTTTCTGTCACTCAGACTTCATGCACTGGAAAGGCAATGATATTTTAAACTAATGTCCCAGTAGTGATTTGATTCGGTCTCTTCCTTTATATTTGAGTCATCAAGTATCTTTTCAAGGGAAAAAAAATGCGAATCATTGGAACAACAGCTCAATGTTTCATGGCATTTAGGAAATGCAGATTTTTTTTTCCTCCACTGATTTCATTTTAGCCTAAAGAAAATATGATATATGTTTCCACCTAACATAGTAGGACTTGTTATGGTCCACATAGCTGCTTTATGGCAAGAAATGAGTTGTAGGGAGAAAGTTTGCTTGAAGTCTATTCCTTAAAATCAGATCCCAGCAGTTCCCAGGATAAGTCCCATAAAAGCATCCTTGAAAGCTCGAGCTCTGCCTTCTCCTGCATCCTCCTGTATCATCAGCTCGCCTATCCTCCTCTATTGCTGCAGAGTGAGCTGAGGGGAGGTTATGGATGCGCTCTAATCAGATGGAGAGGTGGAGCCATCTGCTCTAACTTCCCTAGTTATTGTTGGCTCAGTGGCTACAGCTTTGGTTTGGGTCTTTTAACAGTTCATTTAACTGAGGAGGAGGGAGTGCCTTTAAAATATGAGGCCCTTGGTATTGGTGAGGTTTTGTTACAGGTTTGCTGTTCCTCTTTCCAAGGAGCCCTCCTACTTTATTTTCTCACTCACTTTTTTAAAAAAAAAGAAAGAAACTTTCCTCTTATCTTTCTTTCTTTTTTTCTTACCTTTTTATTAAATCACCATGTGGAAAGTTACAAAGTTCTCAGGTTTATGTCTCAGTTATACAATATTCAAACATCCATCGCTTCACCAGTGCCCATATTCCACCACCAAAAACCCCAGTATACCCCCTGCCTCCCCCACCCCCTACTGTATAACTAATGAATTTCACTTCATTTTCTCTTTACCTTGATTACATTCCATAATTCAACACAAAACTCACTATAGTTGTTGGAGTTTCCACCCAAGAGAGACAGACCTACTACCAAGGAAGCATTTGATAATTAGTTTTCCATTGCTGAGAATGAAGAGATATGTAGCCCCACTGCTACAAGTACATAACTCTCTTTTTTTTTCCTTTTTCCTTTTCCCTTTTTTTTTCCCCCCTCATCCCCCTTCCGCGCCTCATAGTATGGTGTACGCCACACCGAGTCGGCCAGCGTGAGACTTTTGCTTAGTTCACAGTCCAGAGAGGTGGCTGCTACATTAATAACATTCAATATTTCAACAAAAACTTACTGTTATTAGTTGGAGTTTCCCCCCCAAGTCAGACCTATTTCGAAGGAACCGTTTCACATTGCTGACAATTATAAATTTTAAGTCGCGCAGACGCTGCCGCGTCCGCGCGTTTTTGGATTTCTATATAAAGTCCAGGGAAAATTCTGCCAGAAATTGCATAGCCCAGCTCACAGTCCCAGTGCATTGCTATAAGAAGTCTCTGGAGTCAAAGTCTTTAGGTGCAGAGGGTCCGCTTCACGTTCAGCGGCTCCGGATTTATCTGGGCCGAGGGCGTGCCGGTTACGCCCCCTTCCCATGAGTTCCTGGGAGCCCCAAAAGTAAAAACCGAATACCTCTGGGTTTGGAGTCACAGAAGATGGCGCCTGCCACATGGGTGCCGCCAGCCCGCTGCTTTCCGTGCAGGAAGACAGGGTGGGGAGGAAAAAAATCCTCCCCCGGGCAGTACAGAGTTGTAGCCCAGTTTGCAGTCCCAGTGCATTGCTATTAGATGCTGCGCTGGATGCCCGAATGTGTTAGATCTCTGGAATCAAAGTCTTTAGGCGCAGAGGGTCCGCTTCACGCTCAGCGGCTCCAGATTTGTCTGGGCCCTCTTATCTTTCTTATAAGGACTTGCTTCTACTTCTGGATTATGACTGATTCAATTCTTCTCAAAACCAGCCCAACCCCAAGATATTTACCACCACTATCGTTTCATGGTGATATTTAAAACTGTTGTCTGGGATATTCTTGTAGTGTTTGAACTGCATCCAATAATAGGCTCTTAGTAAACTGTCAATACCACAAGTATGTCCTGTTAATATAAGTTTTCTAGATACTTTAAAATAGACTATTGAACATTACTTCTACTAAAGTCTTTTTTTTCCCCACATGGGTTATATTCTGGTAGAGAAAAGATTAGATAAAAACTTTGACTTTTCAGACCTCATAATTTGATTTGCCCTTAAGTTATTTTCTCTATTCTTTGTTCTTCTATTCTTTCTTTCTCCTAGACACTTTACCTCTAGGAAAATAATAAATATGGTTAAATAGGACCACGGTGACTTCAATCTGCTCTCAATATTACCTTTATAATTATGCAACTGGATCTCTACACAAAGAAAATTTTTTTACTATCTTATGATTCAGTGACATTGCAGAGCAATGCCTTAAAGATGATATGATAATCTTTTACCCCTTTAGCAAAACTTTTTTTTTTTAATTTTATTGAATCACCATGTGGAGGGTTACATAGTTCTCAGGATTATGTCAGTTATACAATTCTCAAACACCCTTCCCTTCACCAGTGCCCATCCTCCATCACCAACCCCCCCAGTATACCTGCCGCCCCCTCCCACCTCCCCAGTCCCCACCCTTGTACTTGATAAGTTTCACTTCATTTATGCCTTATCTCGATTACATTCCATGTTTCAACACACAACTCACTACCGTTGTTGGGGTTTCCCCCAAAAAAGAAAAGCAGTCCTATTGCCAAGGAGGCATTTGATAGTTCTCCACTGCTAAGAATATAGAGATATTAAGTCCCGCTGTTTGTTACATAACTTTTCTTTTTCCCCCTTGCCCCGCACCACCGAGTTCACGCCTGTTTAGTAATCGCCACGCTGCCTGACAAGGGAAAGGAAAAAAAAAAAAAAAGAAAAAACGAAAAAAACGAAAAGGATGGTTATTTCCCGTCATCAGCAGACGTGGGGCTCTGGCTTAGTTGATAGACTAGTAGAGTGTCTGGAAGCAGTTTCTGGAACCGAAGGTCTTGCGCTGGTATCGGCTCCGGCTCGAGATTCCACCAGCGTCCCACTGTTCCATGTACATAATTTTTCCCCTTATATCCCATTCCCACGCCACCAGGTCTGTTTGCTTAATGGACATCACACTGTAGTTGACGACACGCCGCGTTTCTTCCCGAGAAAGAAGAAAATTTCTTCTCAGCCGGCGTGGGGATATAGCTTAGTTCAGTCTAGAGAGATGGCTACCACTTTGATTGCCTTCAATATTTCAGCAACAGACTTACTATTCTTGTTAGGATCTCCCACAAAAGTCCGACCCATTAAAAGCGAACCATTACATATTGCTGATGCTAAGATGACATTAGGTCGCGCGGCCGCTGCCACGGCCGCGCGGTTTTGGGTTTCTGTATAAAGTCCAGGGAAAGTACAACCAGAAATAACATCACTACAAACTTTTACCCTTTTATGGTGCTCATAAGATGGAGAAGTCCTGCGCTGTGCTCAGGAGGGAGGAGTTGAGAGAGAGAGACAGGTTAAAAGAATTGGGGGATGCCCGGGTCCCACTGTTTCAGCGCACCGTGGGGTCTCTGGTCCCATGCCGGGATTAGTTCAGTGGGCTGCCTGGAGTCCAAGGGCGCTCCCTTGGGCTCTTCCATCCTGTTCGCTCCGCAGCCGGATCCAAAGGGCAGCAAAACTTTTTTAACTTAAGAGCTTTTTCTAAAATTAAGCAAGCAGCAAGCAGCAAAAAAAAGAAGCTCACAGTTTAAAAATAAATGTTTAGAAAATAGATGCCCAGCATCTTTTAACTCTCTTTTTATTAATTTACTGTAGAAAAATGTAGTGAACATTAATGATGTACAACTCAAAATTTCTTCCAAGAAGTTTGTTTGCCAAGATGAAAAAAAAATTAAACTCCAATTCACCAATACCAAGGAAGTGTAGTATAAGATATACCAATACTAAAAAGCGTAGTGTAAGTCATTACTTTCTTTGTCTCCTTTTTTCTTTTTTGGTTTTTTTTGGGGGGGTCACACCCAGCGATGCATAGGGGTTACTCCTGGCTTATGCACTTAGGAATTACTCCTGCCAGTGCTCAGGGAACCATATGGGATGTTGGGAATCGAACCTGGGTTGGCCGTGTTCAAGCAAGCACCCTACCGGCTGTACTATTGCTACAGCCCCTTCTTTGTCTTCTTAGCTTTGTGTTTTCCCCACTTAGATTCAGTGTCACATTAGCACCCTTTGCAGGCAAAAGCAAAAGAATGACATGGACTAAGAAGAAGGAATTCCTTTGACAGTCCTGAGTTCTTTGATACGAATTTTCATATCTTGACCCCCAACCAAGCACTCAGCCATTCATCTGTGAAAAGGAACCATATGTAAATGGTCTATTGTTTAGTTTCACTGACTATTTCCTAGTAGACCAATTTATTTCATTTTCAAATGAATAGTGCCTATAGTCACATGAAGGATCAAGGGTAAGAATTCTAAGGCTCTGGAAGATCTATGATGTTTTAGAAAGAACAGCAGAATTGAGAAAGTTGAATTTGAACTCTGCCTCTGCCAGTTGCCAACTATATGACTTGAAAAAAAGTCAAGAAAATCCTCCCTTGCTCCGCCTCCCCTGTTTTCTTACAATATAGTAGTAACAAAACATGACTCACTTCATAAAATAGATTATGGGTCTTAATTGAGATGATGGATAATACGATTGAAAATTTGAACAGGCGCTGGGCAGGTAATATAAAGGAGTAAAATGAGCTGGGTATAAGACAATACAGGGAAACTGACAGTCTCTGATGGAGAGGAGTGGTGAAGCCTGTAATAATCTCAGAACTTTCTTTCTAAAGGAGCAGCTGTTCCTATTTGTATCTAGCCAATTTTTGCAATAAAAAAAAAAAAAACCAGAGACCTGGTGTTGCCAGATTTTCCGGGAAACTGGAAATCCGGACTTTTATGTGAAACCTCCCAATTTTTAGTTGTTGGCAATTAATTCACATTTAAAGTCCTGTGCAAGCCAAACAAAACACATCTGCAGACTGACTAAGCCCAGAGTCTCCAGTTGTGACCTCTGATATATGCGAGCATGTTTGTAACAGAACCTACCTCGTTACAGATATTCCATAAATATTTGCCTCATCTTTTCCTCGCATGTGATCTCCCCGCATGAGAAAAGAAAAATAATTGATTTGCGCCTTCTCGAAAGGTATCAGATTCCCCTCTCTTAAAGCCCCGTTTACTATTTAAGTCATAGATTAACATGTTTGGTTTTATTGACCATCCAAAGGCATAACCTGGTACAGCTTGTGCTTTGGGAAATTTAATTGAATCCCGTGACTTTGTAACAGAAGTTTAATTTTTGTTAGAAAACACGCACTAAAAAGATAGCTGAGACACTTCTGAATCACATCAAGAAAAAAAATCACTAGTTCTGAAGCAGGGCTGAGCTCCTTTAGATTCCAGTAAAGGAGTAGCTGGAGCCTGGCTTTTTCTTTGTCTTCAGAAGAACAGGACCTGATTTTAAACTGGTACATCTTTGTGTCACTCACTCCTTAAGTAGTTTAACTTACTTTTTAACTGTTACATGCCAACAAAACAGGTTGCTTAATTGGTTTGACCTTTCACAGTATTTTTTAATTTTTCAATCTTAGTTTCATAGTTCCATCTGGCCCTTTAAAACGACATCTGGTTAACTGTACTTAACCAGCTGATCACTGTACAGTTATTTTTAAATGTAATGTATGCTTAAACAGATGTTATTTTTATAGATGTGGATCTAAACTGCACTTGTGTACGTGCTATGTCTGCATAAACTCTTTCTGCAATTCAAATGTTGACACCCAAAATTACAAGCCAGAATGCTTATGAACTCCACTATTATGGTACTGCACTTTTGTGCTGCTTGTTAGGTAAACATCAATTCAGTTCTTTTTTTCTCCCTTCATTGCACATAAATAAAACATTAGCATTTAGTTTATAAAGTGATGAACATTTTGCTGTGTTGGATTTAGCTTTATAAATACAACTGCTGTCAGCAAGAAAAAAGAATTTATTGAATAAATAATAAGAAAGCTAAGGGAAAATGAAAATATATATATTATGCAAAACATGGTGTCTGTCAACAGGTCAGAAGGGGCCACAATGCTTTTGCTATTGCTGTCGGAGATAATTCCATCTCTGACACAGTATCTGAAGTATTCTGGACCTTTCTCGTGCAATATATTTTAGATTTAATTCAAGGAGCACTCTATAGAAAATAAATCTATTTTGTAGAACCTTAAATGCTTAACTATCCAGGGAACAATTAACATTTAGAACAATTCACATGTCTTCCTATAAAAAGCATGGAGAATGTTGAGGAAATATGATAAAAAGAAAACCTAAATTGCCATCTAATTCAGCAGTTTTGTATTCATCTTTTCCTATCAGAAAAATAAAGGGCTACAGCAGTTCTTATATAGATGGAAAGGTCTTCCAATCATTAAAGCATTTCAGCATCGAGTGTACCTTGCTTCACAGAGAACTCAATCTCGCCAAACTAAGGGGTCTCCATAGACCATTTCAGTGGGTACTTTGCACAGGACACAAGGTTGAGTTTTACTTGAGACAAAGAAAATGGTCACAGTTGAAAATATTTTACTGAGAACTTTAAAAGTATCGTTCTCAAGGTTAAAATTTGCAGTTATACATAATACCTCAGTAACTGATAGACATTTTCTCTCTCCTGAGTCCATTTTCTGTGAAAAACACCACATAACATCTGTTCATAAACAGTCCTTCTGTGAAAACACTGACACAGGTCTTGAGCTTCTACCGGCTCAATTCCCCTGCCATGTGCAGATGGCATGATGTATTTATACAGCTGAAGCCTGTGTAACATAAGCCCAGCCATATCTCCAGGTAAGACTTCAGGCAAACATGTGCTGCTGTTCTCCGGCCTCACCCCAAGTTGTTCAAGGGGTTCCTTCTGACACAAAGACAAATTGTTTCTCACTAACGTGCAGGATTCACAGGAAAAATCACCTTCGGCAATCAGTGTGTAACTCTACAGAGATAAGGACATTTCTGGTCTTTTAAAAAGATTCCACAGAACATATTAATGAAAAACTAATTAGGTTACAGAGGTATTTGGGAAACTAAATATGACTGTGATTATTCAGTTGGCCTTTCCCCCCCTCTTTGTCTCTATGTTTTACGTGTGATGTTTAATTGGAATTAATTATTGCAACTAAAAAAGTTGGGGGTTAAGGGTTTAAATAATTAACATTTAATATTTCAGTAATGACCATGTGGGAGAAATGATATAGTGAAAATAAATTATTTGTCACACAACTTTCTTTCATTTTGCCTATTTCGCATGAAATGTGGAAGTCTAGAGTTTTTTTACTGAACATTTGTAGTGAAGCACTTAAGGGACTTTCAGACCCCAGGGAGTTTTCTGAATTTTTCAAATCTGGTTTCTCTGTGAATCCCTGAGATGTTGATCCTTTGGCATCTTCCAAAACCAAGTTTTCTTTGAAACAATATAAATTTCAAGGATAAGCACAACCCACTCTTAGGAATTGGAGAAACATTGGTCTAAGTGAAGCAGGATGCTAGAGCTTCCGAAGGGTTTAGGGGCCCAAAGATCACACAAATAAACAGAACAAGGAAGTTATACACACGAAGAACCTGAGTTTATTTGTACCTGTCTTTGTTGCACAGCTGCAATTCATATGAAAGTCATGATTAGAGAAACATTTCACAGTACCCTAATGTAATCTAAACTATTCATATTTTATTCTCCATGAACATCACAGGCAAATTCTTGTTATGTTTGACCAGCTGGGGTCAAAAATTATACCCAGTGGTTAAACTGCTCTTGCCTTAGCTTCATTTTCTACTTCACAAACACAACCTTACAGGCTTGTGCATTTCAAATATCTTTTACTGAATTTATAAGCTCTCGATTTACTGAATAATCTTTATAATAGCTTATTGATTTTGGCTATATAACTTAGCTAAAAATTTGCAAGAGAAAAAAAGTTGCAATTTGAGAGTATGTAGTTTAGGGAATATGTCTACTCGGAAAGGGGAGGTGATCTGTGAAATTCTGGAGAAATTTGTTTAGAGAGTCACATTTTTAAGTTTGTTTCTATATTATGGGAACAACTAAGTTGCATATTATATTTGTTCCTCTCTACCTACTACTCACACAAAATACCTGATATAAAACAAAACAAAACAAAAAAGCAAAGTGACAAAAGTTATCCTTTCAAACCATACACTATGACTACTTTTCTTTAAATATTAAGTTGTATTGCTGTTTTAATTTAATGGTAGATTAACAGACCGAACCCAAATTCAAGTTTTCATATTATATTTGGAAAATTACTTACATATTACATCAGTTAAAATTTTTCTGGTTTCTATCATTAGTTTCTTTTCTTTTATCACTACTCAGGTTCCCTCACTGAAAATGCACAAGTTGTGGATTGCATATTAACTTCTCCTGATTTTATATTCACTCAGTAATGAAACCTTGAACTTGTGTGATATATTTATTTTGATCACAGTTTACATGATAACAGTATAATATGTTCATTCAGCCATCATTTATGATAAAGAAAAATGGAAAGAATACTAAAATCTTATAATGAAAAATTGACTACATTACTTTTGACGTACAAAAATGATGTTATCATTTTATGTAGAAAATATCAAGGAATCAGCTTGCTTCTATACTACACAATCAAAAAGAGGAATACAACATAAAGAGATTTGAGAAAAACATGTCACTATTAAAAACAACTATTCCTCAATGGTTAGCTTATGAATTATGTATATTCTTTATCTTATTTTTACATATTTTCCAAATATTTTACATTAAACATATAATATTTGAATAATAAAAAAGGAGGAGAAGGTTGCCTAATGGTATAACCTTCTGCCTTTCACATATGTGGCCCGCAATGTAATCCCTAACACCACAAGAACAAAAGGCAATGGTTAGAAAATGTTTTGGAAAGTACAATTAAGGCATTTTTTCTCACATGGAAGGCAATTTTATCTTAGTATTGCATCTGGCACCTTTGGACTAGATTATATGTAAATATACAGAGTATATTTGCTGAGTATATTATATCACTGTAACACTGTCATCCTGTTGTTTGTCAATTTACTCGAGCGAGCACCAGTAACGTCTCTATTCCTCCCAACCCTGAGATGTTAGCAGGCTCTCCTTACTCGTCTTTCCCAACGATTGGAAGCTCTTTCAGGGTCAGGGGAATGAGACCTATCGTTACTGTTTTTGGCATATTGAATATGCCACAGGTAGCTTGCCAGGCTCTGCCTGTGCAGGTGGGATACTCTCGGTAGCTTGCCAGGCTCTCTGAGAGGTGTATATATAGTAAGTTATATAAGTTATATATATATATATAGATATAGATATATATACACATATATATGATTTGTTGCCTGCTGTCTGAACTCCATCAAATATGGTGTGGTAATTATGGAAAATGGGTAGGAAGTGTCTTATAAAAGTGGCCGAGAGCATGGCAGCGGTTAGGTAGTGGAGGTTGGCTGCCGGGGCTGGGTCCCTTGGGGGGAGGAGGATTCTCACCTGCCCCACTCTGGGGCGTCCCAAGTGAATACAGCCTGGCGCGGAGTCTCGAGTATATATATTATATATATGTGTGTATAAATGTGTGTTTGTGTGCTGAGCTATATTTTTGGCAGTATATTATGAGATTTGGAAAGGAACAGTTAAAGAAATCCTGTCCCTCCTTATGAAGGACCTTTGGCTATAGATGAATTTGCTGCTTAGAGACAGTCATTGTCGTGAGTGTTGTCTGTAACTTTATGAAGTTCTCCCTTCTTTCTTTCTCCTTTTTTTCCCTACTTTTCCTGACTAAAAATTTACTGATTGCTCAGAGTTGGAATTGATACAGAACTTTTATCGTGAATTTGGAGCCTAGAAGGGGAGATATTTTTCTGAACCTATAACAAAGTTAAGAAAACACACAAAAAATAACATCATGCTTATGAGAGGTTGATGTAGCTGTGGAAAGCAGGGGTGAGCCTACCACTCAGAGTAGGAGGAAGTCTTCTGTGTGGCAGTGACATTTGTACTGACAACTGAGAGCACAAAATGAGATAACTGGTTATACCAAGCGTAGGAAGATGATGGGAAGGTTAAATGAAACCTACAAAGTACTTGTCACACTTGTCCTAAACCTTTTCAGTACACCACTGTGTGTGACATACAGAAACTCCTCATATATTTGTTAATTTGGAAGATATGCCATTGAAGTCTCAAAATCACTGGAATTTAGGATTCCTGAATTGAACTTTAAGAGTCCACAGATCTCTGTCCCATTTCTAACAACTACCTGAGTTCTCATAACCAGAGATCTTGTACTCACTGGCTCCTAGTATGGAAGACATGGTCACTTGGGATAATTTAAAACAGAGTCTCATTTAAATGGAATGGAAGTGAATATTTAGATTGTGTCTTGATGTAAAATCAGTAATAAACATGAATATTAGACTGCAAACTTACTACTGAATTCCTGGAATGCTCCAATCAAGTTTTGAGTTATTTTCCACATTTCATCCAATACTTAGTTACAAGTATGAGCACATATGACTATCTGCTGATAAATCTTAATGTTTTTCCTCAATAAAATATTTTGCTACAATCCCAAAATCATACAGATGCTAGACACAGGTTTGTCCCAATAGCCTATTTTTTTTTAACTTGTAGCAATTGCTTTGCTTGAAGAGGATATCCACCTAATTTAAGAGGTTGGAAAACTGCATGCATTTTTTCTCTTACTAAATACTCCTAGAGACTGTGTGATTTTTCCCACTGGGTTGATCAAATCAAGCAATTTTTCCTTAAAGATTTAAATATCTAGTGCCTTAACAAGATTGCAACAGCATTACTACAGCACCATTATTCAGGAGGAATACTACTGTCAAATAAAATCAAACTTAAGAATGCAAAAAAATCTGTAATTTATGGTCACAAGCCATAATAGTTTCTTGAGAAACGTATCTGGTAATGGAAGGTCATGATGACAAAAAATGAATATGATGAGAGAACTTCTACCTCTAATAAAAAGATGTTGATCAGAAACCAATAATTCCAGTATCTGGCATATAAAAGTCTATCATAAATAACTACTGGCTTCCAGAAAGGGATAATTGAACTTGCTTGTATCAACAGTAAGTTTCTTTACAGGATTTTTCTCTTCATGTTAACTTCTTTTTACATAGTATTATTTTCCTTAAATGGCATTTCTACTGACAACTACATCGAATGCACTGTATAATTATCGTGTCATCGGTTTCTTTTTCTACAGTTCTTTTTAATTACAAAATAATACCCTTGTGAAGTGTGCATATTTGATATCTTAACCATCATTGGGTCAATATAGCGTTTTGAACTCATTATCAATATATTTAACTATTTAATTATTTCTAATGTTCCAGTTTTTTTCTTTTTGTATGAACTGCCAGGTAACTGTGCAGTATCAAATAAAGAATTAGCATTCTCTGGAGCAGAATAGCCCTTCCTTTCCTTGCCTTTTCCTTTTCTCTTAGCCATGACAACACAATAAATGGTCAGTTACCTGGATAGACTAAGTGTGGTCTTTCTCATGAGGTAAGAGTAACTTCTTGTGATTCAGAAACTGTTTTGAGGAGAGCTCAGAATTAGCATAATCACAGAGAGTCAAGGTTTCTCTCCTTCTAATTCTCTTTAACTAGAGCAATGATGTCTTTATTGCACTGTTAAGTTGTCTGTCTTGCTTCATGCCCAATTTCATCTCCCAATACAAACTATAGACTGTCCTTTGCTACATATGCAGAGGATTTTCATGTGTTTTAGATTACGATTTCATTTTCACATTTAGAACAAAGCACATCTCGAAAGTAAATTCTAACTACACAAAGGTGAAAAAACATGAATGATTTCACAAATAGTTATTGAAAAGATTGTTTGCATGATTTATAAGTTTACAAACCAAGAGAAATAAAGTGAAGTTCAGTAGGTACTTCCGTAGCTTGAGGGAGTAACCATGAGCTCAGGGAATGGAGTTAAATATGTAAAATTAAATATGTTAGAGCACACATTCTTAATCAATTTTATTTCGTCATTGTGTAAAAATTGCTTCTTGGCAATTTTGGACAGTAGATTTATCTATGGTGCTATTCCAAGAGGCAGAGAAAGGTACCATAATACTGTGACTTTGGACATGTCACTAAATCTTTCTGTGCTGTGATCATCTGTAAAGTTGGGTTACTAAGAGCATCTGAATGCACTTTTTCTATCCCAGCTGTTATCCAAAGAGCTCACAAATCCCTATGCTTTGTCAAGCTACATAACCCAGCATTTTCAGTCATTCCTCAAGTTAGGCAGTTTTAAAGATTCTCCCCATTTTGGGGTGTTTACCTGCGGCCTTTGCCAAAGTTTGATACTTTTCTCCACCTATAAACTTCAGACTTCTTCGTCAGACTTCTTCATCAAAACCCTGAACGAACAGTTTGAGACTCCTCGTGTTCCTGGAGCGAGCAGATGCCATTGGGCTGCACCAGCACGAGACAGGGACAAATGGAGAAGTTACTGGCGCCCGCTCAAGCAAATCGAAGATCAATGGGATGACAAGTGATACTAGTGATGAACTTCATGCTTCATCAAATCTCTGAACAACATAGAGCAAGATTGGATAACTCTCTGTTCCACTTCCGTTCAACATTAACACTTAAGTAGTTTTATTTCAAATTTTTAGTTCTCTGCTTTTATCAATTTTCTTCCTACTTTTGTATTATTCTGAAAGTCTAGTAAGAACTATTTTTATCAGTGATCTGCTGATCACTGAGCTTGATGCCAGTGACTTGAGTTTTAATGCTTATTCTAGTCTCCACTTTTCTAACAGTGGGAGATTTGATACAACCAAACCTCATCTTCATTTTTATGTCAGTATTCTCACATACAAGGTATATAGATATATTAATTTAAGAAGTCCCCCAATGGGAATTAAAACATTTGAAATATGTACATACACATAATATGGAGTGCGAGATTGGATAATATTATAGTTACACATTATGGTAGGGGGAAATAAAAACTAATAGAAAGTTGAGTTTTACAAGTCCTATGAACAATTCTACCTAATACATTGTAATATACTTTTGAACGGCATGACAAATACCACCATAGTATAAAATACTCTGCACTCTAGAACTGCATAAAGATTGAAAACCTCCTCTTATGCTTCATATAGCTTTTGTATCTCCCCTGTCCTTATTTCACAGAAGTTAATTCTTTCTAATTCATTGAATATGTAATGGTGCACCTATAGAGTTCAAAGGAATATTAGGATTTTTTATCAGTTTGCTTTTGTGTTTGTTTGTTTGTTTGTTCAGGGATTACTTCCACTCCACACCATACCAGTGTACTATGTTTCAGGCCCCAAGAGTGTCTCTTTGGGAGTATATTTTTTAAGTATCATTTAGCCAATATAATGTCCAATATACTTTCATGTCATCTTATTCAACCTATGATATGTATATTATTGGCCAGTCCTGAGACTCTGTAGTTGATTCCATAACCCTGAAAATGATCTTGTGATTCCTACCTCACTACTATATTTTAAAAAGTAGAGAAAACAAAACAAACTGCATAGCAATTTTATCTTCAATGGTCAAAAAGGTGTCTCAATTTTTAATTAAAGAGTTTTACACCAGGATTTAGGCAAACAACAACTAATAAATTACATGTTTCAAAAATGGGTTAGGAGACCTCAGGATCACAGTCAATAGGCACGGAGGGTTTGCTTCTCGTGGCGCCTGTTGATAGGTTTATTTTAAAAAAATATAAAGTTCATCTTGTTAGTGCAGATGAAAACTAAGTAACAGTTATTTTTTTAAAATTTGGTGTATTACAACTCATTAATATATTCATCAATCTCCAGGTAATAAGATTTCTTGATGTCTTTGTATGTTGATATAAATAAAAATGTTGAGTGTATAAACTGAACAAAATCCATTAATTTCCTTAAATCCACTGAAATACTCATTAAAATTTGTATATGTTAAAAATAAAAAAAAAAAAAAAAAAAAAATTACATGTTTCAGTGGCTGGTATGCTTCATCTTAATAAATATAATTTCAAGATTTATCTAATTATTGATATCTGAGGCTATATATTAAAAAATCTTTAAGACAATTCCTTCTTAATAAAAGGACTTAATATGAGGAATATATAAGGAATTACTAAAATCTGAATGAGATAATCTATCCACAAATTTAAATTAATGGCCCTAGTAACCTTAGTAATAATTATTTTAATAACACCATTGTGAGATATAAGGATTATCACAAATTTACTTTTTTTGAGTTATTTTGGGGGAATATAGGGGGATATTCGGCAGTGTTCAGGCCGTACTCCTGGCTCTGTGCTCAGGGATAACTCCTGGCAGATTCAGAGGTCGATATGGACTGCCAGGGATTGGACCCACATGCAAGGCAAGCACCCTCCCTGCTATATTATCTCTCTGGTCACATATTGTTCTATTTGTGATGATATGAATTAAATTTGTGTCTGATAAGAGGCCAGACTTGGGGGGTAGAGGAAACTGGGGCCATTGGTGCAGGGAAGGTCACTCTAGTGGTGGAACTAACGTTGGAACATTATGTCTGAAACAGCTGTATTATGAACGACTTTGTAAATCACAGTGTTATAACAAAAACATTTTAAAAGATATTCTCACTTGGGGGCCCAGAGATAGATAGTCCACAGGTAAGTCACTTGTCTTGCATGTAGCGAACCCAGGTTCAATCTCTGGCACCCCTTATGATCCCCTGAACCTGCCAGGTTTGATTCCTGGACATAGAGCCAAGAGTAACTTTTGAGCACAGCTGGGTGTGGCCTGACAAAACAAAAGTGAAAACAAATTCTCACTCTTTATCTTGTAACCTCACTTCAAAAGCATCAAAATCATGCTAAGAGCCAAAACATTCCACATCATTGATGGGTGTTTTTAACCAAATAAAATACCAAGGGAGAGAGGAGAGATGACACAGGGTTAATGCACATGCATGCGGGACTGGAGTGATAGCACAGCGGGTAGGGCATTTGCCTTGCACGCGGCCGACCCGGGTTCAATTCCCAGCATCCCATATGGTCCCATGAGCACCGCCAGGGGTAATTCCTGAGTGATCAGCCAGGAGTAACCCCTGTGCATCGCCAGCTGTGACCCAAAAAGCTGAAAAAACAAAGGCACATGTATGCCTTGCACACAGCTGACCAGAGTTTAACCCCACTCCCTTGGTCTCCTGAGCATTGCAGGGTGCAACCCTGGAGGGCCTAAACACCAATGGGTGTGGCCTGGAGACCCCAAGCCTCACTGTAGAGGCCCTGCTAATCCAGGACACCACGCGCCCTTGATCAACACTGCATCCTTGGACCCTGACAGTGGACAGAGAATCAATGGGAAGGACCCCTCGATCTCCTAAGCACTGCTTTAGGAGGGGCCCTTCCCTCAGCCTCCAAAAAGAGAACAGGATGCCTACAAAGTAGAAATTAACTGGCTGGTATTTAAGCTCAGTTCTCCATTTGTATAAATGGAGATTAAAATTTATGTCATAGTTCATAAAAATGACCCAAAATAGAGTTGCTATATAAGCTTTTATTAGTTCTTATCACCATAACTACTAGTCCAAGGTCTACTATTACAACTATTAACCCCTAAATTTCCTGTTAGATGCCTTCTTAAGAGTAATAAAAGAGTATTTTTAATATGAAGAACAGTTTAAAATGTCTGAGTGATTTTATTCTGTGTCCCAGCTTTGTAACTTACTATCTTTGTGATTTTAAAAGCATCATGATTTCTCAATGAACATTTGGTTTTCTATCTATAAAAGTGGATAAGAATGTCTATCTCTGCTTTTTTCAGTGAATTAAATAATATTATATATGAACATCATACATTTTCATGCATTATGAAAATCATAAAACACCCTGAAAATGCTAATAATTGTGAGGAAAGCAAGTGACTACATCTTTTTAAAGAAAATATATTACAATAAAATGGCTATGAATATTGTCACAGTAAAACAACTCATAATTTATGTGGGTTTTATCTATTGCTTTCTCTTGACACACGATAGCATTAAACATATTACACTAGGTAGTTGAAATCAGCTTGGATACATTCACTCTGTTCCTCTTACTGAAATATGCCAATCAGTTGTTTTCCAATTTTCTCACATAATATTTCTCTTGTCCTCTGAGGTCACGTGGCAATTTGTGGCAGAGGGGTGGAGAGGGGAATAATCTAACCTTTGTAAAACTGATCAAAGTGTTACTGTGAATACTGCCTTAGGACAAGTGATTTGAACCTTTTCCATTATCAAAACATCTGCAACTGTTCTCTTTTATGTGCATGTCAATGAATGAATATATGCTGGTTGAATTCCCATGCCATTCTGAACACCTGACACATACCTGACAAGTATAAGTTATTACAAGAAAAATTGACAAATCATGGAAACTTGTGAATTAGTGAATTGATTTAATAAGATAATATCCATATCCTAAAAAACAAAAAAACAGTCTTAACTGTGAATCCATTTTGTAACTGTGATGCTTCTTAAAATATTACTCTACATAAATATTGCTTTTGAGCCTCTTCCAAAATTATGTATGGTGGTACTTATCACATATATCTCAATAATATATGCTGCTACAGGTCACTTACATGGTTTTAAATCCTCTCAGTTCGACCTTTGTCATGTTTTCTAGACACTTTATTACAAAGGATTTATATATTATTTTGTTAAGCAAATCTTTAGGTGAAAATAGATAAAAATATTTGCTTCAGGGGTGAGGAAAGTAGAGCAGTATTTTCCTTGCATGCAGCTGACCCAGGTGGGACAGACCTGATTTTGATTCCCAGCACTACTGTGATTCCCTGAGCCTTACCGGGAGTGACACTGAACACAGAGCCTGCAGGAAGTCCTGAGCCACTATATCTATCAATCTAATCTAATCTATCTATCTATCTATCTATCTATCTATCTATCTATCTATCTATCTATCTATCTATCTGTCTGTCTGTCTGTCTATCTATCTATCTAATCTAATCTATCTATCTATCTATCTGTTTGTTTCAATAATAGCAAGGTACTATATGCTTACTTCTTTGTGATTGTGTATGTGTGCATCCACACACATGCACATGATTGCTATATTTATCTCTAGTGGGAAATTAATCTTGAAAAATAAATATAACAAATAATGCTCGATAGTGATTAATTCTGTTATCTTTTTAAAAACGTTTGCTTCCATTGATTTCTTGTTTGTTTACTGACAATATAGTGATCAGGAGCTACTTTGACCTCTATGCCTTAGGGATCATTCCAGGAGTTATTCAGAGGGCCACATAAAACTGGGAATCAAACCCAGACCTCCCGATCAGCCATGTTTTATTTAAATTGGTTGGAGCTCGGTCATTGTATGGTACATTTAATTTTTTCCCTATTGGCAGGATCAAAACCAGGTCCTCACATAAGCCAAGGAAGTGTTCTACTGCTATGCTATGCCCTCAGACCTATAAGATACTTTGATATATACATGTCAAAGACAACAAATAAGTCTATTGATCCAATTTCATGCATAAATGCAGAAGTAGAGTTACAAGAAAAACTACAAAGTATGTTGACAATTTCTTTTTGAAAAATCTAAGTGTCAATCTGTGTGATAACATAATTTTTAAAATTACTGCAAATAATAATGATAGAGTATTTTAAATTTATAATAAAAGAGAAAAATGTATGCTTTGTTTCCTTGCCAGAGGGTTGATTTTGCCCATTTCATAGATTTGGTTGAATAGTTAGTGGAATGCCCAACACAGATTGCATCTCAGGTTACATTCCAGAACAATCTGAACTCATGTCTTAATGGAATACTTTTTTTCCATTAAAAAATTCTCTCTAATCAAATGTAATGTGCTCCAGAACACTGGATAGTATGGTCTAAGCATAGTCTACGTATACCTAAAGTAACTCATTCTATATGTAAATATACTAAACATATAAGGGCTGGAGCGATAGCGCAGCGGTAGGGTGTTTTCCTTGCACACAGCCAACCTGGGTTCGATTCCTCCACCCCTCTTGGAGAACCCAGCAAGCTACTGAGAGTATCCCGTCCACATGGCAGAGCCCAGCAAGCTATCCGTGGCGTATTCGATATGCCAAAAACAGTAACAACAAGTCTCAGGATGGAGATGTTACTGGTGCCCACTCAAGCAAATTGATGAGCAATGGGATGACAGAGACAATGACAGTGACAGTGATCACCTAACATTCTGTTTAGCCTAATATTATAACCACAATTCTAGGTCTTTTTAGCTTCTGTGGTTTTATTTTCATTGCTTAATTACTATTTTTCTTTTTCCAAAGCAATTCTCAAATTATAAACAAAAGTACATGTTGAGAGTGATGTTCTAAACTGTTAATTTGTATAATAGTGTTTATTTCCTATAAACTCTAAATGACATACTTTGTACTAGTTAAACATTCTCTGACAACATAACAAAATGTAACTGATCTGGTGGAACTCACATCCTAAAATATAACCAGAGCTATATTCATATTAACTCATAGAAAACTCTTTCCTTCACTGCTTGAGGGAGTAGGCTCAATGTTTTACTATTGTTTGTTCTTCAATAGCTAATCACCCTTCCTGGTCTTCCAAAAGTTCCTCGCATTTCAGTCGCTTATACATTGACTCAGTATTGTTCCCAGATTGCTTTTGGCACCATGCCAACTGCTGTGATAATCAGCAATAAGATGTATTCCAGTGGAGAAGTGTTATAAACATAAGGATTCATAAGGCACCTCACTGAGAAAGAATGCTGATGCTTTCCTTGTGGTAGCTGAAAACTTTCTGTGCCTCAATGAGTAGAAACACCAGTCTTTATATTCTTCAACCCACATGAGACTCAAATTTGTGCGAGGAAAAGGATATTCACTAGATTTGGTTATTTGACATTTGCATTAATCATTATTACCTGATTGAGCAAATTGAAATGACTTCACAGAGGAAAATATAGCGAAAGAACCAAAAGGAATACTTTAAAAGACCTACCTTAAAGAAAATTAAAGAATTACTTGCTCTGCAAAATCTGGCACATTTCATGCAAAAGAATATATTATTATGCTGGTTAATGGGTGGAGTAAAGTGCAAAGAAGGCCCAAATATTCAAAGGAAAATAGCTGGCAGGCAAAGACACTGTCAGAAAGGAACAATAATGAAATAAAATGAATAGAAATAGGACATATAATCATTTCTTAAATAAAAGAAAGTAAAGCAAATAAAAATAAGCTTGTAGTTTAGAGAATGTTAAGAAGAAAATATTGAAGCATATTCTTGTCCAGTAGGAAGAGAGAAAATTAAATGAAACTGAAACACTGTAAGAGTTTAGACATAAACTGTTCAACCAAAGTATGGCTATATTGAACCAGATATTTTGATGGATTTTTGACTGCTAAAATTAAGAAATAAGATGGTCTAAAAAGCTCAATTTCAAAAATATAAGAATAAAATGCTTTCTAGAGCATTCATCCCTTTCGTGGGTCTTATAGTTTTCCTAATATCATTCATAGTTCACCCAGAACTTCTACAGGAAAACCTCCTCAGATTTCCCACACATGTACTCTAAGAGCTCCATTTATTTTTCCTTTTTAATGTGTATCACTACTTATAATAATTTACCCGTGTCATTATGTAATTTTCTCCCCTGGGGTACATAAATTTTAAAAATTCTGGTAGGGCTCAGATCTTACTGCCATGCTTGGAAGAGAGCAGGAATTCAGAAACTTTTTTTTTTAAAGTGAAAACATAAATGAATAAACGAGCACTTGATGGAGTGAATAGGCTAACTTTTAACTGCTCAGGAATCCTTCCTGGAATTTGGAGTTAGAAAAACAGGAAAAGGAAGTAAGGGTACAACTAGAGTACATATAGAAAGAAGAATTCTTATAAAGGACATGTGAATATTTGGGAAAGGAGGAACAAGAGAATGCTTAGATTTTAAAAAGGTACAACTTAGAAAATGAAAAGGGTAAAGAATAAAGGAAGACACAAAAATAATAGTTGAAATATAATTTGATACCTAAAGCAGTTTTTAACAAAATAAAGCTGCAACATCTATGTTTTGAATGTTAAAAATCACAACTGTAGACTACGAATATTGAAATTATAAATAGTGAAATTATAAACTATTACATTTTAGGCTTTTCTCCAGAATAGGGTAAAATATTCCTCAGCTAAACTTCTAATTCCTTTTTATACTGCCTTTTATTGAACACATATTATGTGCCAGCTACTGCATTCTTGCACTTATTTAATTAATCCTCATGATTATCATATGTGGGAATTACTTTTGTCTTTTGGTTTATTTCCCTCTCATTGATTAATCACATCCCATATCTTATTACCAATTCCTCTGAAATAATTTTTTTATGAAGATGGCTGGTGTCCTGCATGTTGCCAACTTGTCATAGTCCTAAATTTCACCTAATAAAGACCACTAAGTAGTATATGGAAATCATACTCATAATAACATTTTCGACATATGGCTACCCTAAGAATATCTTTAGTATGTCTCTTTCCAGCTACCCGTGGCATATTCTATATGCCAAAAATAGTAACAACAAGTCTTACAATAGAGACATTATTGGTGCCCGCTTGAGCAAATCGATGAACAATGGGACGACAGTGCTACAGTGCTATTTTTCTTTCCAAACTGACTCCAAAGAGAAAATGACTACTCATCTACACATCTGTGCTGGCCAAGAGGTGCATTTAGTGCAATAATGCAATATAAGGATGACAACTGCTAAAAGCAGAAGCCATGGTGTGAAAAAAAAGCACGTTTGGTGATTTTCTTCCTGCTAATTCAGTTAGTATTACATGTTTACGGGACAGCACAAGTATCTTCTCTTTGGAAGATTTTAGTTCATCAGCATGGATTCAGAATACTGCCTTATATCTAGAGTACCTTATCTTGCTTTACATGCAAGTTAGAATTCCCAATCAACCACTCACCTTACATCTTCAGCTTTATTAAAGGAATCGTACTGTACTCATTCGTATAGAAGTCTTTTGTAGCCCAGATCTACAAGACGTCATAGCCCCAAAATTGTTTCCTTCTACATGTCTGTACATATTGTTTTCTTCCCACTCTATCAATCCTCCAACACAATCTCCACAAAGAACCTTGTGAGTATACTGGTTCCAAAATAATTTATTTTAAACTTCAAGTATGATATCTTAGCATTCAAAATTTTATTACTATTATAAACATATTAGTCCTTTGATAAATAATTTAAATTAAATAAATAAATAAAATAAATCATTTAAATAATAAATAAAATAAAATTTTATTTAAATAAAATCATTTAAGCATCTACATTGGTGTTTGCAAAATTGGACGAAGGCTCACCACTTAAGTAAAGGTACATATGTCCTTTGTAAAGAAAGCTATTTAGCAAGTGCCTGAACTTGAGTTCCTATCATATTTCTATGAAAAGTAGCATACTAGTTTAAATGAGGGTAACCTTGATCATTATTCATAGGCGTTAGTACACAGCGCTTGTATCTAAACATTTCTGCATATATTTACATCATTAACTACTAAATAGAATAATCACTGGAATGTCATCTTTGGAAGTAGATGAGTAAGCAGACTGCTAATTAGATTTTCCTACTAAATTTTCTTTCCAGATTAATAATCTAAGTAATATTTTATAAGTATCATTTCCTTCTCTCCGATCTTTTCTGCTGTCAGATGGTTGCTCTCCTTTTTGTTTTTCAGACAATCATTTGTTGGTGTGTTCTGAAATATAGGACACACTTACAAAAATAGGAATGAGCAAAAAATATAGATTTCAATGGTTTCAAAAGCTTAATCTTCAAAATAACGAGGAAGACCCATTTATGCAGTTGAGAAAACTTCTCTTTCCCTTGCTGAGAATAGGAAAGCTGTCCTCAGGTGGAAAAAGATCTAGATGTCAAGAAAATTGGGGAAGGACCAAAGGCATGATAAAAGCCATCGCTCAGGGGAGCTGATGTTCATTTAGGCTTCATTTGAGCAAGTAAGAGCTATTGACAGTGCCCTGAAAATAAACTGGGAGCCCCCAAATCAAGCAGCTATTATTCAAATGAACACTAATGATGATTGGCTTAGAGAATCCATTGTATTCACCTTTCTCTTTAGCATAAAAAAGAATAAATATAATTTTTAAAAAGTTCTTTCACCAATATTAAAAAGTCACTCAAAGAGATTTATCAAGTATATAGAGAACCTGAATAAAATATTCATATATCAAATACAAAATGCTGTATTGCTATTACACATACTTGTACATATATATCACTAAAATACAATATATATGTTACATGTGAATTAAGAGAGTCTTAAGATTATAAAAATGGTCATTTATTCATTATATAATCTCACAAAAATGTAATAAAATAGATCATAGACAAAGGAGAAATTGACAAAACATTCTAATATTTAATAATGCTTCACAATTTTAGAATTATTTCTTTTCCTTTCTTTCACAATTTCTCTTCTTACTTTCAGCCCAAATAAAAGTTTTAAGAATTAGGAGCAGAGACTCCAGAAGTTACTAGTTGATGAACATGTAGAGATTTGGGGCCAATGGCATACCTGTATGGATGCTCTCCACAGCATGCTTGTGCAACTCTTCCTCTGACTGTTTCTGAATTATATACTTTGTAATAATGGTGATCAAATGAGTAAGTAAAAATAGTAAAATAAAATATGACCTCCAAAAAAGAACCCTGGGTTTTGTGTCCCCCTTTTACATAAAAAAGTTACATAAAAGAAAGTGGTTAGGGGACAGACTGATAGAACAGCAAGTAGGGTGCTTGCCTTGCATGCGGTCAACCCAGGTTCAGTCCCAAGCATCCCATATGAGTGTAGAGTCAATGTTGTCATCACTATGGCAACAAAAGGAAGGTAGGTGAGGAGGGGATAGCAGGGGTGGAGGACCCTAGAAAGTAAGTTTGGAATGTACATTAACATATCCAGTCATGATGTCTTTCCTCCTCATTTTTATTCATTCATTCATTCATTCATTCATTCATTCATTTATTCATTTTATTGTGTCTTTCAAATTGTGCTCAGAAGACCCTCCCATTGATTCTCCACTTACAATGCCAGTGGTTCAACATAAGGACCTGTTTGCAATTCTGCTCAGGTCCTTTAATAAGGGGGATTCCCTGAGCCACTGCATGGTGGTTGGCAGACCATGTGGTATCAGGGATTGAACAGGGGTTGGCCACCTGCAAGCTCTGTGTTAACTCCTATATTACAACTCTTTTAAAAGGAAGGGCTACTGCAAAAAATACAAACACGCACGGAAGGGTGCAATGATGTGTGTGTTGTTTGCGGGTTCTTGGGGCGATGCTCTCTCTCTCTCTCTCACGCTGCTCGCATTCAGTGCTCTCAAGCCACTGTGTATGGATTGGATCAGGATGGCTCCTCCTTGTGCTCTGCTTCTGTGTGTACTGCTGTGCTCTCTTTTGTCTGTCTCTCTATCTCTGACTCTGTCACTGTAGTCTCTCCTCTGGTCTCTTCCGACCTCTCTTTGTCTCTGTCATCTTGCCTCTGGTCTCTTCCAATCTCTCTTCTTCTGATCTCTCTCCCTCTCTCTCTCTGGAGCCCTTCTGCTTCAGTCTCTGGACCCCAATCACTTTCACTTCTGACTCGCACTCAGACTCTGATTCTCACTCGCTTTGTGCTCTTTCTTTCCCCTGCTTCTGGCTCCCATGACTCCCTGATTCTCTTTTACTTTGTGCTCTGCTTCTGTGTCTTCTCCCTGTTTCTGTGTCTTCTCCTTGCTTCTGTGTCTTCTCCCTGCTTCTCTGTCTTCTCCCTGCTTCTCTGTCTTCTCTCTGCTTCTGTGTCTTCTTCCCTCTTCTGTGTCTTCTCCCTTTACTTCTTTCTTACAGTCTTAGTTTATACAGCAATCACATAGGGTGGTGATGCAATGGTGGGTTGAACATTAACAAATCAACAAAGAGGGGTAAGACCACTCCTCCAGGAGATTAACAAAATCTCACCTAAGGAGATTGCTCCAGATTACTAGGAGATCCATTTAAGAGTGGGATCCAATCCAGGGTATGTCACTTTCTTCTTTCCTCAGCCAGTAATCTGCTTAAATAGTTATAGTAGGTTTACTTCTAATATTTCTAGCAATGTCATTCTGTATGAGCACAGTAAGAGATATATCAAACTTAAAGTTTGGTTCTTCCTGAGGACATTCACTATATATTCCAGACCACAGTTCTCAGGTCAGGTTAGTCTTCCTAACCCCAGCAGGGTCCTAGTCTCGTCGTTTTGGATCATGACAGCATTTGTCTATGAGCATGCTCTCTACTTATAGTTGAGTATTGTGGTGCTTTGGCCTGGCCCATTTCGATGCCAGGGTAGCTCACAGCTTGCCCTGGGTCCATTCCGTCCCTTGTTGGGACCCTGCTTTTGAGGTGCTAGGAACTAAGGGCAACTGAGTCAAGAAAGCAGATGCCCAGGAGTAAATATTATTGAAGTCAATCAGCTCCCAAGTTACAAAACATAATATTAACTGTCTTCCCGTGTCCATACAGAAAGACATTGCTTTAAAGTAAACAGTTCCCTGCGGCAAGGCTGAAAGGACAAACCCAATGTTATCCTATAGGCCACCAGTAGCAGGATTGCTCAAGACCAAAAATTTCTGTCCTATGTCATCTCTCTGTGGGTGATTGGTGAGATACAGAAAAGCCTTGGGGAGAAAGGTAGACTGATACATTAAGATTCTACTTAATAGAAACTGAACTGAAAAATGGAAATACATTTCCCAGAGCGAGTAGAGGGGCAAAAGGAAAGTAAAATGTGGAGGTGGTAAAACTGCATTCATTGACAATCACTAGAACAAAGTTTTTCATGTCTGAATGTCCAATAATATTGATGGTGAGATCACTCAGATTCATCACTTGGTGCAAAAAACCGAAAATATTGAAATAAATTTTCAAACAACTTCTTAGACACATGGGTTCAGTGACTAGGTTGCAAAGAGTTATTGCACAAATATCTGAGTAGAAGTGGGACTCAGGATGACTAGAAGTGAAGGGTTGATTTTGCAGGTTTTATTGGCTCCAGTGAAGTCAGAACCCTTCCCACCAAGTGGGATGTCTCAAATGACAGCCCCTCCCTGTGTCATTGGCACCCAGAGCACCTCATTCTCTGGGTAAGGGCTAATCCAAAGGGCTCACCACTTACCCCAAGTCCAAAGACCTTATAGGCTATTCCCTTGCTGCTTAGTAGTGCAGAGATATTAAAATATGTCTGGGAAATTATAAATGCAAGGAGGCTTTTGTGCAGCAATAGATAGGCAAGACAAAGTAACACCTGGGTAGTCCAAAACCTTATGTTTATTATTATTGCCACTAAGATTATAGAAAAATACACAGAACATAAGTATACTTTTTTAACTATTTTCATTTTATTTTATTTTTTAATTAAATCACTGTGAGATAAACAGTTACAAAGTCCATGACAGTTTCAGTCATACAATGTTCTAACATCTGTTCCTTCACCAGTGTACATTTCTCACCACCATTGTCCCCAGTTTCCCTCCTTCCATTCTTTATCTGTCTCTGTCTCTCTGTCTCTCACTCATTCTCTTTTTCCCTCACTCTCTCTCTCCCCACCCCTATTGTTACTTTTGGGCATTATCACTTACGATACAGGTGTTGTAAGGTTATCGTGTATATCCTTTTACCTATTTTCAACACTCAGTTCTTGCCCAGAGTGATCATTTCCAACTGTAGTCATAGTGGTCCCTTCTTTATCCTAACAGCCCTATTCTTCTTGCCCCCACTTGTGACAAGCTTCCAAGTGTGGGCCCATCCTCCACTGAATTATTTTTAAAGTGGCAAAGTGTACATTAAGTATATTTGGCAATCTTTACTACTTTCTAGTTCCAAAACATATTACCCCAAGGAAAAAGACATATGCATTAAGCAAATCACTCCTTGTTCTTCCCTCTTCCAAATCACTGTAAATCATTATCTTATTGTCTATATAGATATGCCTGTTTTGTCTCCTTTATATAAGTGGAATAATTTAAGTGATGATTGTAAAAAAATTGTCATTTTTGGGGAGAGAGGGTGTACACTCAGTGATGCTCAGGAGCTTCCTCTACTCTGTTGCTAGGAGGTTACTTTCAATGCTAGGGACCAAATCTAAAACTTCCATAAACAGCATATCCACTTGTGCTTTGAGCTATTTACCTGCCTTAAAAAATAATTTTTAAGCAGCAATTTGTTTTGTAGTTTTGGTCAGGCTGTAGGATATATTAGTATCTCACTTTGGGGGAAGAGGGGTCCCAATTGGTACTCAAAGGACCTGGTGTCTTTCTGGCAGTACTTGGTCAACTGAATAAATGGCTTCCTGCTAGAGCCTGAGCATATTATGCTATTTGCATCATGCCAGGGGCCACCAGGGCCATCTCAGAGGTGCCTAGGGCTGCCAGTGCTACACCTGACAGTGTTGTAAGGGCCATGTAGAATTTGGGATTGAATCTACGTGGGTCATATGTCCCCTAAACTCTGTTCTATCTCCCTTGCACATACCTTCCTTTCTAAAATAGTAAATAACATTCCATTTTATGGTTGTAGTACTTTATGTTTAAGCATTCATTTGTTGTTGAGAATTCTCAGTTTTGCATATCCTTTGTTAAATTATCATAAAATGCTCCTGTGCTAATAGTGACCTAAGGCGGAGCCAATCAAACCTTCTATCTTGATCTTAATGCAAGAACTTAGGGGCACAAATAAAAGTTCAATGGCAAAAGTTTCTTCCTCGCAAGCCAGTGAGGCTATTTGCGCCCAGTCCTCTGCCTCCTGCATGCTCACAAATGCTCCTAGAGTGTTTTCCCTTAGGAACTCCAGGTGTTCCAACAAAGTGTGAGATCCTTGGTGCATCCCAATCAAGCTGTGCAAGGCTTGAGACTAATGTGAGTGACCCCTAGAGTACATAGCAAAGTAGTGTGCAACTGTCACTACTAAAGGGTGTTCCAGGGCCCAGGGACATAGTTCAGAGAGATCTGGGTAAATGCCTTGTATGCGCTAGTTGAGCCCAGTTGCTTTAGGCAATATTAGGACTAGTCCTAGAAGCCTCTGAGCACCACCAAGGTCCCAGCACCTGGCACCAGCAATGCAATACTGCATTGCAAATTTGAAGCTCTGAACTGTCCCTTCCAAATAACAGGATATCACTAGGTATGTTGTATCACTGTATCACTGTCATCCCATTGCTCATCGATTTGCTCAAGCGGGCGCCAGTAACGTCTCCATTTGTCCCTGTCGCATTCAGGGTCAGGGAAAATGAGGCCCATTATTGTTACTGCTTTTGGCATATCGAATACGCCATGGGTAGCTTCCCAGTCTCTGCCATGCAAAATTCTGCATCGCTCTCTTTTGGGAGCTTTGTTTTATAGTCTCTGGACTGTGGCCATTGATGAGATTACATGGTACCAGAGGCAGTTTGTGGGTGTGACTGCCAAGCCACTGGCAAACGGGGGATCTGAGTGGAGGAGGCCTTCTCCCAATCCTAGCAGGCTTGGAGATCTCAGCCACGGGTCCCTCATCCCTGGGTTCCTCTGCCGGTTCCTTCATGTGTGAGGCTCATCCGAGTGTATGGAGAATGGACTTGGGCATAGTTGTGGTTGGGTTCTGGAAGTTTTCGGATGCTGGAGTTCTGCTTGGGGCGGGGAGGGAGATTCAACCCCCCCTCCCTCTGAGGGGCCCTGGAGAAGACAGCCTGGCGGTGGGGGGGAGGGTTGTTGCAGGAGATTCTTGTTGCAGGAGATGTTGCTCTCATCGGGAGCTTTGTATTATAGTCTCTGGATCTTGGCTATTGGTGAGATTACATGGGTATGTTGGCTAAGCACTAACTGGAAGACCTATGCCCTAAAAATAAAGTCCCCACAGAGATGGAAAACACTGTCTGGGTTAAGCACCACAAGCAAGTGTGAGTGGGGGTGGCTACCCATCATCACACCAAGAACGAAATCAAAAAGAAGGGAAAAAAGAGGAAGGGAGTCAAACAAATAATTTAAAAATAAATAAACTAATTATCATTAAAAATAACTGAGACCCTAAGGAAACAAATCATTATGCCAGAACAGAAGCAAAAATCATAGATAAAGGATATATATCATCAAAGTCTCATACTGAAATTATCTAATGGACTTTATAAGAGAAAACTACTATATAAAGTTCAATTTTAAATACAATTTTGGTTGTATTAACCAAAAATGCTAAATAAATAGTAATATGGATGAAAATATCACTATATCACTGTCATCCCATTTTTCGCCAATTTACTGGAGCGGGCACCAGTAATGTCTCTATTACACTCAGCCCTGAGATTTTAGCAGCCTTTCCTTACTCATCTTTCCCAACAACTGGAGGCTCTTTCAGGGTCAGGGGAATGAGACCTATTGTTACTGGTTTGGGCATATTGAATACTCCACGGGTAGCTTGCCAGGCTCTGCTGTGTGGGAGGGATACTCTTGGTAGCTTGCTGGGCTCTCCGTATGGATGAAAGTAAATAAGTTTTAAAAAAAAAGGGTATTTGAATGAATGTATCTGAATTTTGGCATGCCTTAAATGAAATGATATTTACAATATCTGAATAAAATAATTCTATATTTAAAGACCATAGCCTTTGTTTTTAGATCTCTGAGATTTTAATTCAATCTTTTTCAAAATATAGTCACTTGTTAATGTGTTTGATACAGAGTTTCTGACCAATTATAATGCTGTTCATTACTGTCACTGTCACTGTCATCCCGTTGCTCATTGATTGTTCAATCAGGCACCAGTAACATCTCTCATTGAGAGACTTATTGTTACTGTTTTTGGCATATCCAATACACCACGGGTAGCTTGCCAGGCTCTGCCATGCGGGCGAGATACTCTAGGTAGCTTGCCGAGCTCTCCGACAGGGGCGGAGGAATCGAACTCGGGTCGGCCGCATGAAAGGCGAATGCCCTACCACTGTGCTATCGCTCCATAAGTGAAAATATTTAATTTATGATATTCCATGTCTGAAACACATTTCTGGAATGTGCTGCTATGAAAGACAAACTGTGCATTTCATTCTGTAAGTTCTTAGATCTATGGAAGGACATGAAAATGGAGTAAAATTCATGACCTCCACTCTAGAAGCATACTTGAGTTATGAAAGCAAGGTAGGTTGAATGACTATTAAAATTTACCTTTGTTGATATACACATTGAAACAAAAATAGGTAAATAAAATCTAACAAGCAGGCAAATAATATTTCAGAAAGATTTTTAGAGCATGACAAATACCTTGTTTTAACTAAAACTTAGAAATTATTTCAAAATATAAACCCTAACCTTTCCCATTAATTGTACACAAAAGAGCAAATCACATGAATGAAAAATGAGAGTGTTTACCCATCATTAGACATTAGACTGCCTTTCTTCAAAATACTAAATTTCCATATGGCCGGGGTCAAAATAGTTTGCATTCTGATACATAGTCATCCTCAATGGTAACTTAGATAAGAATTAAAGATTCTAAGGGTAAAAACTGTTTTTCATCAAACATTATAATACCATTATATTCCACAATATGATAAAGACTAAGGCCAAACTTATTATATTTTACTTTAACCCACAAAATCAAAGAAATATCAATTAATTTCTTATTGCAGCTGACAGAATTGCACAAACTTATCAGTTAAAGATGAGCTATATAACCTAAAAATTCAACAAAAATATTTTGATATAAACAGTTCTAATGTCTCATGATACCTTATTAACAAGAACCCTGTCTCCCCTTGCTCATTTCTTTTTGCACAAAAATATACACGCATAAGCCAAGGAATATAATTCAGTACTATATAGATGAGATATGGAATCTCTGAGCTTTTTAAAATATTCTTTGTTTTCCCAAACACCTTCCTGTTTTTATTAAATATGGAGAGAATACAATTTAATGTGCACTGAGTTTCATTGATTAGTAAAAACGCTGTTTTTATCTGAGAATATTATTCTGTGGTCTATTTAATGTGACTGAAAAGACACAGATTACCATATATAACCTTAAGTGAAACTTAAAATGCTCATTCCCATGAGCTTTACTCTATACTCTGAATTCAGATAAATACATTCTATTCTCAAACACTTTTTAAAAGGACTCTACAAGCACAAACAGATGGGTTAATTGCATTAAAAACTGACATGTTAAGTGTAAAGTTAAAGAAGCCAAACTTATGCAAATAGAAAATTTATCATTTAATACCCAGTTGAATCTAAATTAATTCTTTTTTTACTGTCATTGGGTTTCAAAACATTTCAGGTCTGGGATAAGGGGCAATTTATCTGGCATCATGAATATCTGAGAAAATAATTTTTTGTCCTTTTTGAGAAGAATCCACTTCTACTTAGCAACTGATAATAATAATACAAACTTTAAGGTGGAGATTTTTGTTTTTGAGAAAGAGTAAGCCAATGCCAGGAAAATAGAGATCATTCATTTACCCAAAATCAGCATTTTCTTTTCCAAACCTCATTGTCCTTATCTTGAATTTCTGGGAAAATAGCAATTACAGAGCAGCAGAAGGTTTACTTTTCTCCAGAGCACTTTCACAGTTAGCGTCACCAATTAAAAGTATTGCCAGATTTCAAACGATATCATAAAAGACAAGTAATTTTTTCTCATTTTCATAAATCCAAAGGAAGCAACAAAACTATTATAAGTTATAAATTATTAAATTTCTCTACTTATAATTCACTTATTTGCAAAACTATAACTATAACTATAACTAGGCCTAGCAGGTATAAATTGTAGTGGGACGAGCATGAACTCTGGAACCAGACTGGGCCCCTATCTCAGTTCTGCAACTACCAACCTTGGTTAAGTTTCTTAAATGTTCAATGTCTCCAATCTTTGCATCTGTAGAATGGAACGATGATAGTTACTGCCTACCCACATGGAGTTTAGGAATTCATAAGTTAACCATAAGAAGCATTCGGATGAATATCCACAAAATACTATCACAAAAATTAATCACTGATCACTGTCACTGTCATCTTGTTGCTCATGGATTTGCTCGAGCGGGCACCAGTAACGTCTCCATTGTGAGACTTTTTGTTACTGTTTTTGGCATATCAAATACACCACGGGTAGCTTGCCAGGCTCTGCCGTGTGGACAGGATACTCTCGGTAGCTTGCCGGGCTCTCTGAGAGGGACAGAGTAATCGAACCTGGGTCTGCAGCGTGCAAGGCAAACTCCCCATCCGCTCTGCTATCACTCCATAAAACAGATATTTGGGTGATTACAAAATGGATTTATTTTTTCCACTTTTATGTGATTTTTTAAAATCTTCCAAGTTATTTCACATTTTATTTCTTCCAAACTGTTATATTTGTATTGGTAGGTCTGGTCCATTAGTTTACCTCATCTTCAAAATTTTCAAAGCACTCTTTTTCTTTGTCATAGGCAGAGAAAAACAATGGAAGGATCAGGGAACACATTAAGAACTACTGGGAGCCAGATAAATTCTTAGACGAGCTTCTGAAAAGGCAATTCTAACTCAGAAACTAGTCCTCATAAACTGACCCCCCTCCCTTTTCCAGGTGGAAAGAAGTAATTAGTTTCCTACAAAACAGCAGCAACACAGCTGAACAGTGGAGCTACTTTAAAATGGAGCTAGTTTAAAAACCAAATCTGGAATTTGAAGTTTTATGCAATACAAATTAAAACAAATCTTGGAGAATTATTTAAGTACATTTGTCAATAACTGTTTTACACTTGCAGAGGCAAATCTGAGAACTCCCTTACAAATGCACCAAATGCTAAAACATTATTCTACTTGCAACAATTGCAGTAATAATAATGACAGCATTTTATTAAATGTCAGCATTTTGATCATCCACTATATGGACTATAGCATTTAATTCATTAGCTCCATGGGGCAGTGACTATTAAACCATATGGCATAATGATTTTGTTATTAAGTGGCCAGAGTCCAGATTTAAAGTTAGATACTTCTGTCTTTGGAGTTAATGCTCTGAAGCCCTTTTGTACAGATGATCTTTTTTTAAGTATTTGTTTGGACTGCTCCTTATTTAAAAAAAAATCAAAAAATCACCTTACTAATCTTACCCAGATGTGAGAGAATTGAACTTTATTTTTTTTTGAGAAGAAACTTTACCTAGTTTTCCAGGGCACATTTCATGGAACCTAAATAAGAGAATTGGTTCTATTGTTACTCTAATTTTATTCTTCAGATGTCAACCATGTCTTTGGACATAAAAAAGAATGAACTTTTGAAATGGTTTCTAAGAACTTCCGATCTTTTTCACTTGCTACTACTTTCAAGTACTAAGATATGATTATATGTCAAATTCTCAAATCAGATGTAAAACTATGAAAGACTTAAATAGCTTTCAAGATCAAGTTGAGAGGGCAGGTATATTTGAAGGGGGAATGACATTTATTCGTTTTTAATGCACAAATTCAAGTCATTTAAACTCAGCTGAGGTGGTTAGTCACAAGGTTTGTGTGTGGAAAACAGACAAAAATATTGAGTCCATTTTTATTGTAGAACTTACAGGCTGAATGGAAAATTAAATGGAAGCATCTCCTGGTTTTCTTCCTTGTTATAATGGTTCAGGCAAGATGTCTGTCTTGCCAACTCATCACTATGGTGAATTTAGAACTCTATGGGTACATGCTTTCAACAGAAAGATTCTCTTACCAGGATATTAGTAATTCAGGCAGCTTATTTGAGTGTTAGTGGAAATTTAGGGTGCTCCAACAATGTATTGATTTCCAAAAGTAGAAATGTGGTTCTAATACAACTACTTGCAAATATTACTGCCATTCCAACTTGGGCTATATTTATTCTCGAATAATAAAAATGATAGTTTTATTTTTTCAAGAGCAACCATGGAAATTTTTAATTTAAAAGGCATTGGTAAATCTTGTGTAATTGTTTCAGTATTAACTTGAACACTGAATTTTACCTTTAGACTCATATGCTCAAATAGGTGAGTAGAATAAGACTTTCAGTGAGTTTTTGGAGATGTACGATATTTTTCCTTTTTTTTTTCCTAGTAAGATATGGACAACTTTTGCTAGATATGCAGAGACATTGTGTAAACTCAGTTGACTCAAAACAAAAGTGCCCAGTAGAATAGAGGGAAAAGGAATGCATGGGATGAAGATAAATGCTCAAGAACTAAATGTAGAAAATTTAAAAAGAGGTATACGAAAGTAATGCTTCTAAAAAAAAAAAAAGTAATGCTTCTTTATTTACCATCTACTCAACTCAGACAGCTTCTCCAAAATATAAAACTGATACAGAGCTAAATAGTAGTAGGATGGCAGCCTGTTTTGTATTTTAAAAGTTTCTCATAAATTTTACTCTGCTATAAATTAAGACACCTTGTGAAACTGGTTCATGATTTTTTATATTGAAACATTATGTTTATTAAAATATTTTGAAGATGAACTATGATTTTAAAAAGTGAATATTAATTTGTATGTTTTTAATTTTGAAAAGTTTTCAAGGTTTACCGAGGTAACATAGTTTACAATAGTTTTATATTTATGCTTTTGGCATGTAATGATATAACACCACAGCACCTTATGAAACTAGTATATGATACTTTTAAATTGTCATTTTTAAAGAAATGACATTAATAAATGTTCATTAATAAAACAAAGTCTTTCATAGTAAGAAATCTAGAAATACATACAAGAAAATGTTTTTTTTATAAAATACAAGCTTATTTAGAGATAACCAATATTAAGAATTTTTGCTCTATATCAGGATTGATTCCTGAGTACAGTTAAAAGTAAGTCCTGAGCATAGCCAGGTGTGGCCCACAAAGAAAACAAAACAATTTCTTTAGAAGGAAAGAAATTTGTGCACCTTCTAAAAATACCTGTATGTGGGGAGCCTGAGAGAGAGAATACAACAGGTAGGGCATACAGCCTATTGGGGTTCCATCTGGCACCCCAAATGATACCCCCTAACCTATCAAGAATGATGTCTGATGAACCAGGATATGCCCTAAATATTGTTGGGTGTGGCCCACAAATCAAAATAATTATTAAGATATATAAAATAAAGGCCTATGTGTGTATTTGTACAGACATATGTTTATATAAGGCATGAATGAAATCAGAAATGTGTACAATATTTTGTAATATGTCCTCTGAATAGTTGGGAATATCCTTCCCTGAGACAAACTGCCTGTTTTTGAATTCAGTGTCTGCATGCGAAATATAAGATGAATTAAAACTCTCTGGTTTTGTTACTATGTTGCCTTTGTTCCTGTCTGTCAATGAGGCTAGGGATTTTGGAATTGCATAAACATTAGAGGCAAGACTTGTCATACTGAATTTGCTGTTATGCAAAGAAAAGGCTACTGGGCAGACCAGAAATACATCATTTATAAACTGGGATTTGAAAATAATGCAGAGACAAGAAAGGTAACATGTTACCATATTTGAGGACAAGTTATGATTCTTTGATATCTGTATTTCCTTAATATTTACCAAACAAAGAGTTTTATTCTTCAACATAATTGATAAAAGTACAGAACCAGATAGGTAGTACAGGACATAAAGCTCTAGCCTTGCATGTGGCCTAGCCCTATGTAATTCCTGATTAATCCCCATTTAATCAATCAATCACTGATTTCTTGAGCTTCACCAGGAATAAATCCTGAGCCAGGATTAGCTCCTGAGTACCTCTGGGTGTGTCTTCCCATACGCCCAGAAAATCAAAACATCAAAATAAAAGAAAAATATTTTATAAATAAAAGAAAAAGAAAAATCAAAAATAAAAGATTTCTTGATTTAAATTCTTTGTCCTAAGCCTCAGTCTTCTTATATATAAAATGCATGTGATGATGGTTTTTTTGGAAAATAAATGTGGGAAAAGACTTGGAACAGTATCTGACCATCCACACAATCATAAACTTCATACGTTTCTGTTTACAAAACCATCATGCATGCATGCCTTCCATGTGGACTTAATTTATCACATTTGCTTAACTCCTAGACAACTGCTTGATTTGTTTACATGTAGAAACAAAGCAAGCAAACAAGCAGGACAAAACCAAAATGCCTCCTTGTTCTTGTCCTATTCTCCAGCATTTAGATCCGTCTATTAGGTAGTTACTTGCTCAAACTGCTTGGTCGTACTTTGAAAGCTTCAGTTAGCAGCTACAGTACAGTGGAGGACAGTGGCGGGCACTTGCCTTGCACCAGGTCAAACCCAGGCTTGATGCTCAGCATCCCATATAGTGCTGTGAGCTCACCAAGACTACAAAGCCAGGAATAACTCATGAGTGTCTCCAGGTGTGGCCCAAAATACAAAAAAACAAAAAACAAATAAAAGATTCATTTATAAATATCCAAACTTCCATTTCAGTTACTCAGTCTTGCTTTGCATTTTTAGCTACATTCATGTAACTAATGAAAACCAATTGTTAGCCCAATTCACAAGCCACCAACGGCAGAATAAATCTTTGCATTCATTTGGGAGGAATATTTAGAAGTAAGTTTTGTTTCTTTATCAGTTCAGAATGTTTCCTTCAAAAATGTGATCTCACTGGTAGAAAATGAATAATGAAAATTAATGCAAAGAATTGTAGCACTGTAGCACTGTAGTCCTGTTGTTCATGGATTTGCTCTAGTGGGCATCAGTAATGTCTCCATTGAGAGATTGTTACTGTTTTTGGCATATCAAGTATGCCATGGGTAGCTTGCCAGGCTTTGCCTTGCGGGCGGGATACTCTTGGCAGCTTGCCAGATTGTCTGAGAGGGATGGAGGAATTGAATGCGGGTTGGCCATATGCAAGGCAAATGCCCTACCCACTGTGCTATTGCCCCAGAATTGTGAGACAAATTAATGCAAACAATTGTAAGACCGCAGGCTGATTCCAAATCTGTTTAGCATGTACTAACTGTATATTTTACAACAAAGCATGAAAGTTCTGTGTTCCATTTCCTCATCTACAAAATGAGGAAAATAATATTTTCTTATGAAATCATCATGAGAAACAGTTACAAAGCTTTCATGATTGAGTTTCAGTTACAAAATGATCAAACACCCATCCCTCCGCCAGTGCACATTTTCTACCAGCAATGTCCCAGTATTCCTCCAACTTCTCACACCCCACTCCCTGCCTCTATGGCAGGCACTTTTCTCCTTATTTTCTCTCATTTTGGGGCATTATAGTTTGCAAAACAGATACTGAGAGGCCATGATGTTTGGTACTTTATCTACTTTCAGCAGGCAGCTTGGATAGAGAAGGGATCACTAAGTCAAGGATGGCTTGAGGGTTCGCTTGAGATGAGAGATGTGTGCTGGAAAATAATCATTTGTAAGATATAATTTTAGACATATTATAAATTATGTATTATATATATTTAGAGTGTACATATAATTTTTTAAATGTTGTTAGCAATAAGAAGTGGTTAAAACCTAGGCATAATGAAATTATACATTTGCGACAATAAGAAAAAAAACCCCTTAAAATCAACCTTAATTTGAATTTGTGCTATAAAGGATAATGTCAGCAAAGTTGTGAGAAGGGCATTAAGATGGGCGCACAGCTATGCTTACATTAATCTGCTTGAAGATTTTGTCTTACCAATGCACTCAAACTGATGCTTAGTTTTTCAGGTAGCAAAATTAAATAAAGTAGTGATTAAATTAAACGTAAGTGATTGAGTTTTCCCATTAAAAATTAAAGAATGTGCAAAGTGTACCAGTGAATGCAAAAAAGAGAAAATTAATAGTGGAGTGATAAGCCCAAATGGAATTAATGATCTAAAGCAGTAAAAATAAAAGAAGACATTATGAAAAGTAAAGAGGAACAACTGAGGATGTGTCTAGAAACAAACAATGCTTCTAACCACTATTACAAAGAACAAAAAAAATTAGCTATTCAAAATAACAGCAAAAATTTTAATAGTCTTCAAAGAACTAAGTGAACTATTAAATAAAAGAGAAAATAATAGATAAAAACAAATAGTAAATTCGGTGCATGTCTAGGCTATTCATAAACATTCAACAGAGATACAGTACAATACACAGGGCATTGCTTTGTATGCCTCTGACCTGGATTCAATTTCTGGCACCCCAAATGGTCCTCTGAGCCCTACCAGGGGTGATCACTGACCACAGAGCCAGGAATAAACCCTGAGCACTGTCAGATGTGACCCCCAAACAAACAACAATAAAAAGTTAAATGTTAAAAAGTCTACATTTTTATAGTTTACAATTATCAGGTTGTGTTTTGTTAAAAATAAATCAAACATAATTATTCAATGCAATTGAATAAAGCCAAAAGTGAAAAAAATAATTTTATATTTTAAAATAATTTTGTATTTTAAAATAATTTTATATTTTACAATTAAAAATATTTCCCTAGATAATTCTGGGAAATTTAAATGAAATAAAGTCTATATGATACTGAGACAAAGACTATTCCATATTAAACTAGTGCCTCAATAAAAGTTGTACAAGCAGTAGCAAAAAAATTAGGACAATCAGCAGCACAAAAATAGTGGTAGTAAACTCCAACAAAAGGAGATAATACTAGGACTAGTTAACAAAGGTTTTAATGTTAAGGAAAATGAATCAAAAAATAGATCTAAAAGATAATAAGATAATAAGATATTTATGTAGCATCTTAAGAAATACTAAAAAAATACAAATGAGAAGCCAACACATAAAATTAAGAAAATAAAAATGAACAGTAAGTCAAATAGAAGCATATGTTTGAAAGCTAGTTCTTGGAAGTAGCCAGTAGAATAGATGACCCTAATAGTAATTATCATTAGTATAATTAGTAGTAATTATTATTAAAATATAAAAATAGACATGATTAAGAATTAGAAGTGAGACATATAAGCATGGGTTCAGGAGAGATTAAGAAAATCTGTAGGCATTACTGCCTGAAATTTTATGGCAACCAATTAGAAATTCTAGAGAAAAGGGTGATTACCTGGCAAAACACATATTAGCAAAATTACCCCCCTAAGAAAATGATAATAAGAATAGTCAATTTATTCCAGAAGACATTACAAGGTGGTTAGAAATGCCACATGAAAGACTTCCAGATGCCCTCACTCGAGTTTTGTCTCTTTGGAAGATCCATTCATACATTACACAAGTGTTTGAGACCTCAGAAACCATAAGGGATGTTTCTATTCATTTTGTGAGTCCAACTTTACTCTGATTCCAACTTTACTCTTTATTCCAAATAAAATAAAATAAAGCTATAATTTTAACTCATTTAAAAAAGACAAAAATCTTACAGTGTATCCAAAAATGTAACTTGTGATCAAGAGATTTAAAATCAAGTCCGTCAAACAGTCTCTCAATCAAACAAAGAAAAAAGGAATTTATACTTGTTATAGTCATCTGAGAAGCTAGATGATAAAATTCAACAACATTGTGAGTAATTCTAAATCAGATAGGAATATAAAGAAAATATTTAACTGAAACAAAACATATTTACCATGAACCAAACCAAGTCTCTGCAAACCAATTTATTCAGGTTTTATTACAGCAGTTGTAACCTGTCCATTGTCTCTTCTTCATTCTTTTCTCCTTCCCATGTGCAAACTTTGATTGCGTGCATATTACATTTCATGCATTGTATTAGACCCACATTTGAGGAAATAAACTTATAAAAATTCAGAGAAGAAGATGAAAAGCGAGACGCAAGTGAAAACATTCCAGAAAAGGTGTTAGGAAAATCGTTGATCTCTTAACAATGACATGATCTGTCTTTTTCTCCTTCTATACTTTCTGAACCAAACAAAAACTATCTTAGAATACTATAAAGGGGAGAGTATGCATTTCCGCAGCATTCTTGTGTTTCCTGTGCTTCTCTGGTGTTTTACAAAGTTTGCATTTAATTAGCATGCCCTGAAGTGACTTGCAGCAGGTGAAGCCGCTATTATGCTTCAGGGAGAGCTGACAGACAGCTTCAGGAGCGTTTAGTTAACAAATCATTACTTAGTGTTTGTAAGACTTCTACCTGAACCCAAACAGAACGTGTAACTGTCTTGGAAGAACAAAGCCATCAATTGTAAAACAAACCTTGGTAAAGGCAGCTAGGATCAGCAGGGAGGGGAAATAAAGTAATTTATTCAAATTGTATACTTGAATAGTTAAAGAGTTCTCCCCATGCCCCCGTAAACTTAACATAAATTTAAAATCATTTTTAAAACGCCAACCCCCAAAGTGGAATGAGATGTCTTTGGTTTCTTTTTAAGGATATGTGCGGTATTTGTTACTTAAGTTGAAGAAAAATAAAATTGCACGTGGAGAGAGGAATGTTAACAAGCCATTTGCTTCAGAAATGTCTCTGTGTCCTCTCTCTCACTTGGTGGAGAGCATGCTGCACTGTTGGGTTTCGTTTTCTCATTATGACAAAGATTTACACACTCCTGTCGTGATTTCTTAACTTTTGCCTTATGCTGGACGCTTCATTTTAATTTTCTAATTGCCCAGGCCACAGATCTGCAGGGGAGAAAAGGGCCGGGCTTTCGCCGGGCTTTCATTGGGCTGAGCCAACAGCAGAACAGGGGAACAAAGGTCAAAGCAGCAGAGCTAACTCCTATTTTTCAAGGCTACACGAAGCATTGAAATTCTGATACCTCATTCTTGTGACAAAAATTGTAATGAGAACAGGAAATGGTACCACATGAATCCATTGTCCTGACAATGATTTAATGAGAATGGGAAATGGGGAGAGCATAACTAATTCGCATTATGAGCCTAAAGTTGTCATCTTGTGGTTCTGCTCAGATGCCGCGAAATGAAGGATGTTGGACATCAGCTGGGAGAGTGCAAGGAAAAGCTTGAAGACGGTGACATTGTGTGGCCTGAAAGTAATGACAGAATGTGTTAGCGATGGAGGGGTAGGCGTAGGAGGGGCAGGAGGGGGATACAAAGCCCGGGGTTAGTCTGCTGAATAACAAAATAGGAATACATTCAAAGGTGGCACAGATGCCAACCGGAAGGAAGAGACCAGAGAATAAGGCAAAGCCTTATGATAAAAAATTTGAGACAGGAAGTACCCAAAAGAGCAAATGGGATGCACAAACAGGTAAAATCTGGCTGATCAGAAGAGTTTTTGTGTTAGTGTCTGTAGATATGAAAGTTTGCTGGGCAGCAATTCATTTTCTGGTTCCAACGTACTATTTTATCTCACTGATTATATCAAATTTTTCTCCAAACCTCCAATAGAAGTATGTTTTTTAAATGTGCTGCTATCAAAGACACCCTATCCAAACTATAAAACTTCTGTGGGAAAGCGGTTAGGGAAGAAAGAACATTTTACATGATTGTTATGGTAAAACCGGTTTGCAATATAGCAAGATCATTTAAGAATTAAAACTTAGAGATTGTAAAAGTAACACATTCCTTAAGAAATGAGTTTTGGGCAAGAATGGTAGTACATCAGGAAGAGCACTTGCCTTGACTTTGGCTGGCTCAGGTTAGATTCCTTGCATCTCATTTGGTCCCCAAAGCACAGTCAGGAGTGATCTTTGAGTTTAGAGCCAGGAGTAAGCCCTGAGCACTGCCTGGTTGTGACTCCCAAACCCAAAAGTAAATAAATAAGAGAAAGAAAGAAAGAAAGAAAGAAAGAAAGAAAGAAAGAAAGAAAGAAAGAAAGAAAGAAAGAAAGAAAGAAAGGAAGGAAGGAAGGAAGGAAGGAAGGAAGGAAGGAAGGAAGGAAGGAAGGAAGGAAGGAAGGAAGGAAGGAAGGAAGGAAGGAAAGGAGGGAAGGAGGGAGGGAAGGAAGGAAGGAAGGAGGGAAGGAAGGAAGGAGGAAGGAAGGAAGGAAGGAAGGAAGGAAGGAAGGAAGGAAGGAGGAAGGAAGGAAAGAAGGAAGGAAGGAGAGAAAGAAAGAAAGCAAGAAAGAAAGAAAGAAAGAAAGAAAGAAAGAAAGAAAGAAAGAAAGAAAGAAAGAAAGAAAGAAAGAAAGAAAGAAAGAAAGAAAGAAAGGGAAGGAAGGAAGGAGGAAGGAAGGAAGGAAAGAAGGAAGGAAAAAGAGAAAGAAAGAAAGAAAGAAAGAAAAAGAAAGAAAGAAAGAAAGAAAGAAAGAAAGAAAGAAAGAAAGAAAGAAAGAAAGAAAGAAAGAAAGAAAGAAAGAAAGAAAGAAAGAAAGAAAGAAGCATTGAGTTTTGATATATTTCTCTAGGCTGTATAGGGGCAGGAGGGAAATTTTTCCCTATCCCTCTGTTTTTCATAGGTTGGTCCAACAAACCAATTAATATCAAATTTGAATGAGAAAAAAAGTTTGACCACATACTAATGCAGACATTACTTAAGTATGAATTTTAGAGTAAATGGGTCAAACTGAGGGCTCATTTGCTGAATTATAGACTAGAATAGGTGTTTGAGGCATCAAGGAGAAAGAGGGGGAATCTCAGATAACCAAAGAAATAATGTAATAGGTTTTGGGGCGCTCCCAGCAGTGCTCAGGAGTTGCTCCTGATGCCATGTTTAAGGAAACGCCCAGTGGTGCTCCATAGACCCTTTACTGCTGCAGATTAAACCCAGATCTCCCACTGCAGAGCACGCCCTTAGCTTGTTAAATTCTCCTGGCTTGATGACATAATATGGCATAACCCTTCCTTGAAACATTCGCTCTGCCTTGAGGTAGATTACTTTAAATAAAAATACAGTTTCTGTTGATATGTCTAAATTTGAATATCTTCATTCTTTAAGTAATTATTACTTGAAGATCCACACAACCTCAGTTGACATTAGTTTCACATATTGGGCTGACTATGCACTGAAAAAAATGCCTATTTGGGGGCCATGGAGATAACCCAAGGGCTGGAGCACATGCTTTTTATGTACAAGGCCTGGATATGATCCTGGATACTGCATATATCCCCCAAGTACCACTAGGAGCAATCCTGAAACAGGGTGTAGTCCCTGAGTACTGCAGGGTGTGGGCCTCTTGTATCTTAAAGAAAAGGGAAATAGTCTATTTGAACATTGTTTGAAAGCCTTTTAGTAGCAATGTAGGTTCTAGAGATTTTTAAGTATTACTTTAATTTAGAATCTCTAAAGTCTAAACTTTGGTGTGTACATCTATACTATTAACCATCTATTATGTATAGGGGAAATACATGATCATACTTTAAAATAATTGCAAAATAAATGAGTTAAGAAATGAAGTTTATTTAGTTTTTGTTTTTCAAGTTTGAATTCTCCTCTAAGTCCTAGTCAAATAGACACCTTAAAGAAAAAAAATCTCTCTTGGGCTGGAGCAATAGTACAGTGGGTAGAGCATTTGTCCTCCACACGGCCAACCCGGGTTCGATTCCCAGCATCCCATATTGTTCCCCTAGCACTGCCATGAGTAATTCCCGAGTGCAGAGCCAGGAGTAACCCCTGAGTACCGCTGGATGTGACCCCCCCCAAAAAAGGAAAAATCTCTCTTTATGGCACTTGGTAACATAGTGGATAAAGCACTTGCCTTATGCTGATGCTTAACTTGACCTAGTTGGGGTTCAGTTCCCAAAAACCCACACGGTCTCCAGAACCTACCAGGACTGATCCCTGAGCTTAGAGCTTATAACCAGAAGTAAGCTCTGAGCACCACCTGGTGTGGCCCAACAAACAAACAGACAAACAAAAAAAAAAAAACAAAGAAAAAGAAAAGAAAAAGAAAAAAATCTCTGTAGAGTTATCATAACATTTTGCATGCGTTGTGCAGATGAATTTTTCCCCAAATAGAGAAAATACAGCCACAAGAGGGAACAAGAATATAAAACTCTTGGAAAATAAATTGTATTTTGTAATTGTAATATAAAAATAGCATAGAAATTACATTCTATATTCATTCTATAAAAATGATCCTAATAAGTTACATTAATTGCAAAGGCTACTGTATTTTCTATTCTATTTCTCATTTGCTTTCAGAATTTTTAAAATTTAAATCTAGATAAAGTAAAATTCTTGAAGAGAAACAACTTTATGAAAATGAAAAGGATTACAATTCTCTCACATTTAGTCAAAAGCCTTTCAGACTAAGATAAATGATTCTAAGCCATTAGAAAAAAATTATTGCAAACTTATGTGTGCCTAACACCCCCTACTTTGCATTTTGATTCATATTTAAAATATTGATTCCATCAAATATAGAACAGTTAGTGTCAGCAGAAAGATGATGGAGAAAATGAAGTCAAAGGGGAACAATGTAAACACTGGATTTATTTATTTACCCTTAGGTGAAGGTGCCATAATTCACTTAAATGGAACATTTATTCAATTTATTTTATTAATTTAATCCTCTTAAAGTACTACTCCGCACTCTGATGCAATTTCAGATCAAACAGATTGCTGTGTACTTGTTGAATTCATGGCTAATAATACATGAATTTATAATCCAGAATGATTCATAATTGAGGAAGCTACCTATTTTACTTCTTTATTACAGGAGCAATTCATAAGGAAAGACCATAATGGTCAAAGCAGAAATGTCTGATAGTCTCAAAAGTTGAAACTATACCACATAGTAATAATGTCTTGTGAAAATGAAATATCTAATGTCCATATTTAGGTTCTTGCTCATTTATTATGTGACCATGGAAAGGGTGTCAATGCTGATGGGAATTTCAGTTTGACCTGGCAAAAATGAAGTAAGCAACATACAGTATTTCATCCATTATGTCCATTTGCACAATGAAGGATTGGTTTCATAATACTTTTATTCAATTCAATGTCAAGGTCTTAAAAACAAATTCTGAAGCACTTAAGAGGTTTTTTTTAACAGCTGTATTTAGTAACAAATGACAGATATCTATTAATGCAAGTATATCTTATATAAAATATTTTAATATGGATTTTAGGTGATGGTATATTCTTATTAACATCAGGTATAAATTGACATATCACAGCAGCTCTTTCAGATGAAAGATCCATTTAGTCCCATCTTCAAATTTGGATTGATACAATATTCTACACCATAATGGTTCCAAAAGCATTGTTAGTGCTATGTATTATTCATGTTTTCAAGTACCATTGTTTCATTTCATAATAGAATGTCTTACAATTGTGAGTGAAGTTTATAATGAACTGAAGAAAACTATCTAACTGGAACATATTAATAGGTCACCTCGTTGATTCTTAGGACATCTAGGTTCTCTATCCACATGGTACTCTGCTCAAATTAAAAAAAAATAATCATTCAGTTCTGTCATGTAAGCAGAGCATATTAGAGACAAGATTTTAAAGGTGCATACCACTATCAGTTATTACACTTATTGTGGTTCATTCAATTTTTAATTTGCTGTATAAGTTAAAACTATTTATTGAATTAAAATTCAACTTATTTCCCCAATTTACCCTGTATACAAAAATCACTTCAGAATTTAATTTATAGGATACTGAATCAATGAACATGGGGTAAAACCTGAGATCTTCCATATTTTTTGTTACTGTTGCAGTGCTGGGGTCACACCTCGGGGGCTAATGTCTTGCATACATTAGCCTCTGTTTTCTCAAAAAGCAACATCCAAGGCCTGAGATTCTGCATTTTTAAGAAGCTCTTGGATAACACTGGAGCTGTTGTTCAGTTGTCAGGCAGTGCAGTGCCTCACGATGGATATCCACACAATGCCTCCCTGATTTAGCACTTGCTTCTCTGGAACTCACCTTCATATTCTCAAGCACTGGATAAGGATGCCAATGGACAAATAAATGAACGATTGACAGAAAGGGCTGCTTAGTAAGACATTTCCACCTTTGGAGATTATCCTGTTCATTCCTTCAACTTCATATCCAGGAAATGTTCATTTAGGAGCCAGAGCAATAGTACATCAGGTAGGGTGTTTCTCTTGCACATAGCCAACCTGGGTTCAATCCTTAGCATCCCATGTGGTCCCCTGAGCATCACTAGAAATAATTCCTGAGTGCAGAGCCAGGAGTAAGTCCTGAACATCGCTCTGTGTGGCCCCAAAACAAAATCACGTTTGCTTAAAACAAATTCTTATGGTGCTGGAAAGATAAAAATTGCCAATAGGATGCTTGACTTGTACCCAACTCACCCAGGTTCAATTCCTGACACAATATATGGGGTCCTAAAGCCTGCTAGGAGAGAACTTTGACCTCAGAACCAGGAGTAAGCACCGAGCATTCCTGGGTTTGATCCCCAAACAAATAAACATTAACAAGAAAAATTCTTATGTGAGTTCTATTATCTGCTGAAGGGAGTCTATGATAGGTACTCATCTAAACCTTTGAAGATAGTGCATGAAGTACTTTGAAAGTGCCTTCCATATGGGTTGATGTTTGCTATCCTGTGATAAGATATTACTTCTAGTTTTGCGTTTTGGAATGAACTTTCCCCAGAATCTAAATTCTTGCTGAATGTCAGCATCACTAATATCTTAGGATGTGTGACCATTTCATGTCTTTACAAGTTTGATTTGTAAAATTATTTTTAACAATGTCATAATTTGCTTTTAACAAATCACTTTTAACAATATCTTAATTTGCTTCAATACAGAAGTATTGCATTTGTATACAAATCAGAAGTACAGACATTGTGGGTACTTGGTTTCCTAAGCCAGAGCTATAACCAAGAGCAGCAGTGAGCAGTAGTCATTCAGTAACGCTTCCTGGTCCTCTTAGGAAAGTTGTACAAAGAAGTGACTTGGGAAGTTGCCAGAGGGGTGGTGCTCCAGGTGTTCGTAGGGGTATCCTGTTTTTAATTATCTGTCATTTACTGCTCCTTTATGTTTTCTGATTCCATACCCTGATGTCAGAGATCATCTTATAGAAAACTTACGTGAACCAATATCAGCATTTCATGGGTGAACTCTTGAGCAACCAGGGTAAGTCTGATATGAATTAACCTCCCTCCAGTCCTTGTCTTTATATTCCGTCTTTCCAAATCTCACATATTCTGTTCATAGTTTCTCCCCATGTTTTAATTTTATGAATCCCAGTTCAAATAAGTATAATCCTATATTTTATTATTAAAAATATACAAAACTATATATATTAAAAATTCACAATATAAAAACTATAAAACTTAGTTCTCTTTACCAATATATCTTGAATATCTTTCCATTTTAGTGTATAGATTCTTTTCATCCCCTTATATGGCTGCATAGTTCTCCAAAATATGTAAGTAGCAAGCTACTTCAACCTTGTATTTGCTGCTTCTTCTGTCTAAAAGCATAAATCTTATTTAACTGTTTAATGAATCATATGTTTTAGCAACTGCATATCTCAAATTTAAGTTATATCTCAAATGAAAATTACAGGACATTAGCACATTAGAAGCAGGAAATTACTATTAAGTGAAATTAAAAAAGCATAGAAAATCAAATTTAAATTACTCACATTCATGTATAGCAAATTGTAAGTAAGCAAAGCTCCTAAATATTTTCCCATGGAACGTACTCTATATTGGCTGCAGAAAAGTGCCCCCATAGGTATAGACCCTTACCTCTTTGTCTACACCTGTTGTTTCAGTTCCTAGTTTTATTCCATTCTGAAAACACAATCATTAGTTTTTATTTATCAAACAATTTATATGGACCATATTCTATACTATATACTTTAAATTTCTCATCTTTTAATCAACTACAATTTTTTTATTTTAAGAATTAATTTTATTTATCTGTTATTCTTATATTCTGTTACAAATACATTGGTTATGACTATAATTCAACATTAACAGGTGGTTTACTTTTTGTTTACTGAAACATTCCAAGACATTTTTAATATAATAATTTCTATTCTGAGTCTCCGGCAAGGAAATTTCCTACACAGAATTCCTTTCTGACATTTGCCTTGGTTTTAGAGAGCATCTTCCAGACCCTAGGGCTCGGGAGGAAGGAAAACAACTCCGCATTTGTTCCTTACTGCAATGAAAGAAAAGCAACTCCTGGCATGATCGATCGCGGCAGGGAATGCCAGGGCAGGAGAAGGTCTCACGGGAGCAGTTACTGGGCAGGGGTCTGGCCAGCGCCTGGTCTGGCCCGGGCCTCTATCTGCATCCCCGGGTGAGGTGCCGCAGGACCCCCGCGCCTGGAGTCAAGGGCTTTCGTCACATATCTCTACAGAACACGGGGGAGAAACTCTTGGATCCCGAGCCTTGGTGCCTAAGGACCCCGGCCCCTGGGACTGCCTGTCCGGGGTACAGGGGTGAAAAGCGTCCTCGCGTGGGATGGCGCCCTCGCTGGAGCTGCGGCGGATGCCAGGGGCGTCCCCAGCGTCCCGGGACACCCACGGAGGGGGCTCAGACACAGTGGTCTCCAGATGAGGCAGCGGAGAAGCGGGCCCCGCCAGACGGGAGCAGGCGGGCCAGGCCAGGGCCGTGCTGTAGAGGGTGGGCGAGTGGCCCCGGAGGGGCGGCCGTGGTCTCGGGGCAGTCAGCAGCTCGGGAAGGCAGGGCACGGAGTGGCCGCGCGCGGGCAGGATGCGCGGAGGGCAGCCGGCGGTGGGAAGCGGGGGCCTCCTGGCGGGCTCCGCAGTGGCGGGCGGCTGGCTGGGCAGGGCGTGGCTGCACTCCAGGCGAGGGCCCACGGGCGTGTGCCCAGGACTCAGCACCTCCTGCGAGGCCTGCGGGTCCGCATCCTGCGGCTGGACGGCCACCCTGCTCGGGTGGGCTCGCAGATGCTTGGTCATCCAGGACCCCGTGCGCCGGGTCATCTGGTGGACCGAAGTCCACCAGCTGGCTTCCCCGCTGAACCACGAGGTGGAGGAGATCTCCAGGGTCAGCGTGGAGAAGCTGCTCCTGACGGTGGCGGTGAAGCTGCCGGTGTGGTGGGAGACCAGCCCGCGGCTGATGGACTCCATCAGCGCCTTGAAGTCGGGCCCCACGGAGAAGGCCGGGTCAGGGGAGCCGGCGGCCGTGGTGGCGGCAACGGCCACGGCAGCGAGGGCCGCGGTGGCCGCGGCATCGTCGACCCCCAGCTCGATGTTGCCGCTGTACCAGCAAACCCACCAGAGCAGGCCCACGAAGGTGAAGCAGCCGCCAAGGTAGACCAGCGCGTCCCAGTAGACGGCGGACGAGAGCGCGCCGGTCAGCATCAGCGCGAAGCCGGTGACCTCGAAGGACAGCGCAAGCCAGAAGAAGATGACGCAGCGGCCCAGGGGCGTCGGCCGCCGCAGCGCAAACCAGCGGCACCGCCAGCTCCTGCCATCTGGGCTTTCGTCCGGGCTTTCGGACTCAGCATCAGACAACGAACTAGACATGCTCGGAGCCAGCGGCCTGAGGCTCAGCCACAGTCCCAGTGAAGCCTAGAAGCCCCCGCGTCTCCTAGGCAACGCGTGGGGGCGTGGCCTGCGGTGGGGCTGTGGTGCACAGGTCACAATGGGTGGGGACAGGGGAGGGGGCGGGGCCCACACATGCAGGCGGAGCTAAGGCCAGTGCTCGGCTCTGCCTGCTCTGACTCCCTGTCCTGCTCCCAGCCCATCAACCTGAGCTGTCCCATGTGGTGGGTGGTCTGCGTCCTGGCCACATGGTCCAGGAAGTGGTAGTGCCGCCTCCTGCCCGGTCTGTGCCTTCCAGAAAGAAGGCGAGGTTCTGGAGGAGAGCCAAAGACAGAGTCGAAGGAACCCCCAACAGCCAGTGTTGGTGTCTGATCCCGAATTTTCCGTCTTTTGGTCCCTGCAAGGGGGTGCCAGGTGGTTCTTGGTTCTTTTTATATATATATAATTTATTTTTTTATTGAATCACCAGGTGGAAAGTTACGAATCTTTCAAGCTTATGTCACAGTTTTACAATTTCGAACACCCATCCCTTCACCAGTGCACATATTCCACCACCAAAAACACCAGAATACCTCCCCCCACCCCCTGCCTGAGTAGCTGATAAATTTCACTTTCTCTTTACCTTGATTCCATTCCATATTTCAACACAAAACTCACTATTATTGTTGAAGTTTCCCCAAAAAATACACCTGCTGAAAAGGAAGCATTTGATAGTTTGTCATTGTTGAGAAAGAAGAGATACGAAGTCGCGTGGCCGCAATTAAAGCCCCGCAGTTTGGATTTCTGTGTTTTAGTATTTTAGTAACTAAGTCCAGGGAGATTTATGCTAGAAATTGCATCATTTCCCCTCCTGGGGTGTCATGGGGCCATGGCTTAGTTCACAGTCTAGAGACATTTCTGCAATAAGCTGCTGGTACCAAAAGTAGTTTAGCTGGCCTCTGGATCATGATCATCAGCAGCGGAGAGGCCACAAACACGTGTGGCCGCCTGGATTACATCTCGGTGGAGAGTGCCGGCGTACTGTCCCCGTCCCGAGATCACCCGTGCATCCCGCTGCTGCAACCTCTTTAATGGTCCTTATAATAATCACCTACAATCTTATGAGTCAATTGTTATTCCTATCACAGATGACGAAAATGATATTGAGAAAAGTTAAGTCATTTGAGAGGGTGAAGACATTAGAGTTGTACAGTTTGATTGATATGCCTGAGACTTTGATGTTACTGACCAAAGAACAGGCTATTCTCCCAGGCTTTATGCAATGGCCCATAGCAATTGCTTGCTTCATTTCAGTAGTTGGTAAAACTGAAAATTTCTGTATGACAGGAGATGACTGAAGACTGAACCATGAGTGTAGTCCTAGAGAACACTCGCTGATTAGTCAAAGTTCTTCAGAGAAATGGAACGAACAGCATATATACTGTTGTATATAAATAGCTTGATATATTCTATGTTTCTATTCATACCTCTCTCTTCATATATATGTGTGTGTATATATATATATATATATATATGAAGTATAAGAAGTTCCACAATCTGCTATCTTCAAACTTGTGAAAGAGTGAAATCCATAGTATAGCTCCCAGCGCAAATCTTAAAACCTGAGACCTGGTATGAGTGCACGGGAGAGCTGCTCATATAAGGAAGGACCTTGTTTTCAGGTCCCAAGAATCTTGAAATCATCAGTTCAAATTCAGAAAGGATGTGTGCTTGAGCTCTCAGAGAGAAAGGGGAAATTTTACTTTCCTCCCCCTTTTCGTTTTTTTTTTTGGGGTTTTGAATGTATTGAATGGTTCTATCCAAAATGCATGTGATGTGAGATTATTCACTTAGTCTCCTGATTCAAACGCTAATCATCCTATAGCCACAGCCAGAAATAAGGTTTTGCCAGCAACCACCATATCCCTTGACCCAGGAAAGTGGCTTAAAAAACTGTTACTGGTTAAAGCTCCAATACATAAAAATTCCAGCACCATGCCCTTCACCAGCATATCCATCTTTCTTCAACATCATTGCAGTGGCCCTATCTGGTCCCTGGCCACCCCCAGGGTGGCCACCCCACAATTTTTTCTTTTGGTGAGTGGAAGTCAGTTTTCAGTTTCTGATTTCTTTGTGCATCTGTTATTTCCCACAAGAGAGAGATCACTGTCTTCCCCTTTCCTTCTTTCCTTCTGGCTACACTTGTTAGAAATTCTAAAAGAGAAATGCAACGACAACACAACCCAAAGTCCTTTTTTCTCTCCTGACTTTTCCTCTTGTGTCAGAGAAAGAAAAGTAATTTGACCAGCACCACTAATAATGTTCTAATAACCTATCCTATGAGCTACAGAACAAAGTTTCCCTTTCAAGAGTCTGAATTTACCACTTAAAGAACGAATGGCCCAATTTTATAAGGATTCAACATGCTCTCATTGGGTTGTCTCCTCTAGAAATGGAACTTTCCTACATTTTGGAAAAGTCTAGCATTTCTCATTTCTAGTTTTCCACACCACTCTCATCCTCCAGAATTCTGTGGAGAATTTCTGAGACTGGTTCCAATATTATAAGGGGATTGAGATGGGTTCTAGTATTTTAAGTGCAAGCTGTATGTGAAGCAAATATATCTGAACCTGAGAACACATCACTTTAAATAGCCTTATCTACTATTATCTCCTGCCCTGAATGTTTGCTCCTTTCATTTTGGCTGGAAAACAATTTCTGGTAGAACAGAAAAAAGATGGCACTGACCCACTTGCTTTCTCATCTGGAATCATTAGTGTTCTTCCCTTCCTATTGGTTCCTTTTCCTGAAAATATTAAATTAAAAGCTTCTTTTTAAAATTAAAATTTAGCAGGCTTTAAAAGCTATAAGTAACTTGGTTTTGTTTATTTGTTTGTTTTTGCTTTGGGGTCACCAGGCAGTACTCAGGAATCACTTCTGACTCAGCACTCAGCAATTAATCCTGGAGATGCTAGGGGGACTGTATGAGACGCTGGGGATGGAATCTGCATCTGCCACATGCAAGGCAAGCATCCCATGCTGTACTAATTCTCCGGCCCCTAAATAACTTTAAACTTTGGCATTTTAAATATTGTTCTTCTATCCCATTCCATTATTTATTCAAATCCTGCCCGTCCCTTTTTTAGTTTCTAACTCATTTTAGTCATTCTATACAGGCCCTATATATCTATTTGATATCTTGTTAGGCTTTAATTTATAATAGCCTTTTTCCATTCCATGAGTCACCTTTTCCTTTGTAATCACTGGCCATGAAATTTTATGCATCATTTACATACACTAAAACATTGCTGTGGTCTAAGTTTATTGTTTTAAAATCCCTTCCTTAGAATTTTGTGGATAATATGTAATGGCTACAGGGTAGAGAGCAAATGATTTCTGGCAAACAGTATTTTTTTACCCCTTAATTTGGTACTTGTTTCAAAGCAAGACAGGTATATAACTTTAACACATAATAAGGCCACTCTCCACACATTTGGATGAACCTCACACATGATAGAACCGGCAGAGGAACCCAGGTGTGCTGGACCCGGGACCAATCGGGACTGCTCGGATCGGGACTGGGCTTCTTCCACCTAGATTCCCTGTTTTCCAGTAGCTAGGCAGTCACATCCAGAAACTGCCCTTGGTGCCATGAAACCCCATCAACGGCCAACTTCCAGAGACTATAAAACCAAGCTCTCAGAAGAGAGTAACACAGAGTCTCTTGCCCCCTTGCCTGGCTGTTTTCACCAGGGTCCCTCAGAGAGCACGGGTTGAGTTTCCCCCCCCAGCCCGAGTAGAGCCCCAGTAGTTGAAAACCTCCGGAACCCAGCCACAGCCATGCTCAAGTCCACTCTCCACATGTTCAGATGAGCCTCATGCATAAAGGAACCAGCAGAAGAACTCAGATGTGTGGGACCCAGACTGAGATCTCCAAGCTTGCTCAGATCGGGAGAGGGCCTATTGTACCCAGATTCCTTATTTCCAGGAGCTAGGCGGTCACACCCAGAAACTGCCCCCAGTGCTGTGGTGTAATCCAATCAATGGCCAGCATGCAGACACTATAAACCAAGCTGCAATGTGGCCGCCCGACATCTGATAGCCTTGTTCTCCCTCTTGTGGAACCTGGCAAGCTACCAAGAGTTTACTGCCCACACAGAGAAGAGCCTGGCAAGCTCCCCATGTCATGTTCATATGCCAAATACAGTAACAATGATGGGTCTCATAACCCTGACCCTGAAGACCCTCTAATGCGGCTCTATTGGGAAGGACGAGTAAAGAGAGGCAGCTATAATCTCTTTACTCGTCCTAGAACGAGTCCTAGAAGGGCTAGAACGAATGGAGACATTACTGGGCCCGCTCGAGCAAATCGATCATCAATGGGATGACAGTGATACATAATATTACATCGTTTAATTGTATGGGAACTAAATTTGAAGTAGTGTAACATAAACGTATTTTAAAAATTCACTTTATGCAAAATACAAAGTAATGAAAATTCTCCCAAATTAAAAAAATCATTAAGAACTGTAGGCATAGGGCCAGAGAAACATACAGGGAATAGGGCATTTGCTTTGCATGTGGCTCATCCATGTTCAATTCCCAGCATCCCATATGGTCCCCTGAGGATCGCCAAGAGAAATTCCTGAGTGCAGGGCTAGGAATAACCCCTGAGTATCACTGAGTGTGACACAAAAAGCAAAAAGAAAATAAGAAAAAAAAAGAAAAGCAAAGAACTATAGGTATTCCTAGTAAATTATAATTATGTTATCCCCATAAAATATTACAAACCCCTTTTGTCACTGTCATTTGAAACAGAGTTCTATTTCTATGCATCTTTGGGGACAAGTGTATACTTTTAAATTTTTTAAAAGAATTGTATAAGTTACCCTTGGAGAAGCAGTTCAAATGGGCCCTTTGGAATTTTGTGTCACACTCAGTGATACTTAGGGGTTACTCCTAGCTTTACACTAAGTAGACCAATTTCTCCTGGTGATCCTCAGGTCCAAGACAGGAGTTTCTTTGTCAACTCAAAGGGTGCTTGGGTCTGGAAGTCTCTAGTGATGTTTGAGAGTGAACTTCCCCTTTTACCCCTCCCTATAGATACATACTCAACCCAGCCTGGGATCATTCTCCAGGAGGTTGGTTGGGATTTTCACTTCCTGATTAAGACATGCCTCTCCAGGAAGTCCTAGAAATGGAGTCTAAGTAGGCAGAACCCAGTGCAAGCAAAGTACCTGGTTGAAGTGCTTCTCCAGGGGTAAGATGATTTCCAGGATTTGACAACATTCATTGGGGTTGACTTCTACACAGCCTGGAAGAAGGCACAGTCAGTGTACTCACTAGTTCTGCACATTCAAGCAACTTTCCTTGCCCTCTTCTTCTTAACCAATTTGTTTTTTTTTTAAAAAAAAAAACCAGACCTCTACAATGGTGCTACTTATACCAGAGCTAGCAGGCCAGCAGAGAAGAGAAGGTTTCACAGGTTGGACTGCAAAAAAGTTGGTGGTTGGAGGGTGATCTATTGACACAGTAGAACAAAGCCCTACAGTACCTTTCTTATACCAGAGAAAGAAACAGTGATGACCAGGTACAGGACTCCATCTCGAACTCTTTTCCAAATCATCTATAACCAGAATCCTTCTGTATTCAATTCTTCCTCTATAACTGTTTGTTTTGTTGTTGTTTGTTTCAGTTTGGGGGCCACACCTGTCTTTGCTCAGGCTGTCTCTGGGGATCATCTAGGCTATAGGGTATCAAACACAAGTAGGCCTCATACAAGACAAATGCCCTACCTGCTATAGTATCACCCTGAGCCCTATAATTTTGTTTTATAGGGTTGTGGGCAGGGGGTAGGGTGGGTGGAAATAAAGACAAACTGTTAGCCGCATGATTTTGTGGAATGTTTCCAAGCATTACTATAAATCTAGAACAGAACAGAACAATTGAATTATATATATGATTTTATGGTCTGGAGCAGTAGAACAGTGGTTAGGGCATTTGCCTTGCACATGGCCAACCTGGGTTCAATTCCTCCATCCCTCTCGGAGAACCCAGCAAGCTACTGAGAGTATCCCGCCCACACGGCAGAGTCTGGCAAGCTACCTGTGGCGTATTCGATATGCCAAAAACAGCAACAAGTCTCACAATGGAGACGTTACTGGTGCCTGCTCGAGCAAATCGATGAACAATGGGACGACAGTACTATAGTGAGTGCTATATGATTTTATCTGTTGTTATTCAAAAATAAGTACGAAAAAGGTCTTCAATGACATTTTAAAATGTTAAATTAAAAACATATCCATATACACAATAGAATACAATGGAATACAGCTGTTATGAAAGATGAAGTCGTGAAATTTGCTTATAAGTGGATAGACATGGAGAATTTTATGCTAAGCAAAATGAGTCAGAAAGAGAGGGACAGACATAGAATGACTGCACTCATTTGTGGAATATAAAATAACGATATGAGTCTAACACCCAAGGTCAATAGAGACAAGGGCCAGGAAGATTGTTCCATGGTTGGAAACCTGCCTCATGGGCTGAGGGAGAAGGCAGCTGGAATGGAAAAGGGATCACTAAGTCAATGATGGCTGGAGGGATCACTAGGCATGGTAGATGTGTGATGAAAGTAGATGAAGGACCAAATATGATGGCCTCTCAGTATCTGTATTGCAAACCATAAGGCCCAAAAGTAGAGAGAGAGTAAGAAGAAATTGTCTGTCATAGAAGCAGGGGGTGGGGTGGGGTGGGGATGGCAAGAGATATACTAGGGACATTGATGGTGGAAAATGTACACTGGTGGAGGGATGGGTGTTTGATCATTGTAAGACTGAGACTCAATCATGAAAGCTTTGTAACTGTATCCCATGGTGATTCAATAGTAATATTTTTTAAAAAATACCCATTTCTATAAGCCAAAAATCAACCTTTTTGAAAATACCAATGCAATAATATTAAAAAGTAAACATATGATACAAATAAAATATTAAAAATGCTTTCTAAGCCACAATTCAGACAGGGTAGTCTGTGGACATACTAAAAAATGAAATTAACATTAAATAGTTAATAAATGTTGTTTAAGATTACGTATTAAAGCACATCATTCTTCATCTTAAATTTAATTTCTAAATTCTATTGGTCTAAAAATCAAATATATACTTTTATTTTGGAGATGATAAAGTGAAACAACTATTAATAAAATTTTGTGAGCATCCACCAAACATAAGCCGAAAAAAATTCAAAATATGATGTTTTGGATTTTAAATTTAAAATATTAAAAATAGGCAATGGGCCAGATTTGGGCTGTTAGCTGGGTACCCTTGTTAAAACGCACTGTTAACAGGCAAGTGAAAATTTTAACAGCTGTTTACTCTTAATGTGAAAAAACAAAAATGAGCAAGAGATGAGAGAGCTGAAGTCTCTGTTAACACTGCACTTCCCCTTGTTGGAATAGGCAGTTAGAGAGGCAAAATATGGGTTCACACAATCAAAAGGGATCCACCAGGCAACACTCCACCAATTATGACCCCCAAACTGCTCAGAAGCAAAGGATCCTAGCGTGTAGGGTCTCAGGCCAAAGAATACCAAACGCCAGCATTCTTACAGAATTCTGAGGAGCTCAGAGTGTTACCTGTTTCTGGGCCTTTCATTCTAAGAAGATAAGACATCCTGGATCCAGAACTTTCCTTCACAAGAAGCAACACGGCAGTGGAAAAATCATGGCAAGGCCCAATAATGGAGCAAAACAAAACAGTCAGATAAAAACCCACTTTCTGAGACAGCCAGCTCTGAACATCGCCCAGAAAGTCTTATTTTCCTTTCTTTTCTTTTTCTTAATAGAGTTTGTTACTATCCTACCTTGATTTACTGAATGATCTTTTTCCTCAGGGAGACAAGAACAAAGATAAAACAACCAGTCACTTCTTCTGGTAATACCTTGAACAGGTATAATGATGGTGCATTTACTTCTTGACAGACACTCAGTACCATTTTCCAGAGGGCATAAATAAGGTCTCAATATCCTTCTTTTACACTTCTCCAGGCAGCCACTATCAGAATGGGTATCAGGCATAATCTCTTTGCTGACCCTGATTTTTCCTTAGAGTGTATTATCCAAAATTTGATCGAGCCAGTGCTTTGACTTCTGGACTTCTATAGCATAGAGAGAGCACTGCTTGACCTAATTATTCAAGACAAGTATCTCAAACATTTTTAAGACCTCCTCAAACAATAAGCAAATAATCTACTTAAATCATGATGCCTTCTCAATACCAGCTACTGTTAAGTTTCATCTACCTATATTTTTGTTCTTAGACTTAAAATCGGATACATAAGCTCTCAACTAAGTTCCCTTGAACATTTTTGGATCTCTTTGTCATTTCAACATTTTTAATAACAAGAGTTAACCTAAATGGAATTTCTTAACAAATCATTTGAAACCCTCTGGAAAACCAAAATAACTGGGTTTTAAGTTATTCTCTCCATCAACTGTTGTGATCGCTGAGAACATATTTTTATTTACACTATGCACAACATGTATGTAAAAGGTATATTTTACATATTTATCAGAGTACTCAGGATTTTGTTTTTTAACAACTTTATCATTGCCTTATAATATTAAGGAAGAAAAGATAATATGAGTATTTTTTCTGGTACCTAAGAGCCTCAAACATTGCCTTCAGCCAGAAATAACTTTGGTTAAGCTGTGTAGTTAAAGAATTTCTTGATTTCCAATAAAATCTTCTGTTAAGCAGAATACCTGCCACTGAGAGAAATTAAAATAACGGGGTCCAGGTATGACTCTGTGATAAAATGCCTGCTTTGCAAGACCGAGGTTTCTGTCTCACCCTACACTGCTCCAATGCTGAGCATAATCCTTGGTGCCACATCCCAAGTTTGCCTTTTCCTCTGGGGAATCTGCAAGTGAGTGAGTGCAAGCATCACAATTGAAATGTGTAACACCCATCATTGAAACAAAGGAGGGAAGGAAAGAGGAAAAAATAAACCAGTACAATATATATAAAGTTGAGTTTGATATGCTAAACTGCTATAAAACCATAAGCTATAAGACTCTGAATGCTGTCAGGAGTCAATTTTGAGAGGTTACAGCTTTATGATATGTGAACAGAAGAACTTTTTCTGGTATTTGTTTTACTGCCTTGAGGTGAAGACTGATACTTTACACATTTCTAGAGCAGAGATAGAAGAGAGCAGTAGAATTTTAAAACCCTTAACTTTATTTCACTCTGATTATACTCCCTTTATTCACTTAATTTTTCCAAATAAATTTTTCTCTCCCTACTGCTGATTTTCTTGGTGAAAATTTACAATGCATATGGTAAGCTAGAATTTAGTGGACGAGAGCACTGTCCCCCCACTGTCCCATCCCGTTGTTCATCGATTTGCTCGAGCGGGCACCAGTAATGTCTTCATTGTGAGACTTGTTGTTACTGTCTTTGGCGTATTGAATACACCACGGGGAGGTTGCCCAGCTCTGCTGTGCGGGTGGGATACTCTCAGTAGCTGCAGGGTTCTCCAAGAGGGATGAAGGAATTGAACCTGGGTCGGCCGTGTGCAAGGCAAGCACCTGCTGTACTATTGCTCCAGTCCCTGTGGATGAGAGCAAAAAAGAATTTTAAGGGCTTTAGGACCACACCCAATGGCTCCTGGCTCTGTGCTCCTGTATCACTTTTGGCAGTGCTCAGGAGCCCCTATGTGGTGCTAGAGATTAAACCCAGTCAGCTGTGTGCAAGGCAAGCACTTTACTCCAACAGATTGTTTTCAATTTAGAAATCTAATTTGCATGATATTTTAGGGAGGGGCCTAGAGCAGGGGAAAATGGGCCATACCATCTGCCTCAGGGGATGCTGGGTTTACGAAGGGGTGGGGCAGTATTAGTCTTAACAACTGAGGGATGCTGTCTGTTTATTTAGCTAAAGAAGGTAGATTTTGGGAGGAGAGTAGTCCCTAAGGAATGTTGTTCTTTTTGTTTTGAGTCTCACAATGGAGACATTACTGGTGCCCTCTTGAGCAAATTGATGAACAACGGGATGACAGTGCTACAGTGATACAGTGATGGGAAAAGAGAGTGGTAAGCCAGTAAACTTGAGAACCTCTGCTCGATGGGACCAGAAGGAAATACTGGAGTCTTGACAAGCGAAGAAGCCTGTTGTGAGACCCAGCAGGAAACCAGGGGTCAAGACTGCCTATTTTGTGTGCTCAGGGCCCAAAGTCTGATTCCCCAGCACAACATGGCCCCCAGCACTGCTGCCCCGTGTCTCTGGGGATAGTTGAGCAGCCCAGGGTAGACCTGGTGACTTTTTAACACTGCTGGATTCAAGCAGCATTACATTTCTTCTGCTAATTGAACTGTCCAGAGCACTGCTTGGGAGCACCCCTATGATGATAAATAAAATAAAATAGAATAGGGGCTGGAGCAATAGTACAGTGGGTAGGTCATTTGCCCTGCACACAGTCGACCCGGATTCAATCCCTGGCATCCCATTTGGTTCCCCAGGAACCACCATCAGTAATTCCCGAGAGAAGAGCCAGGAGTAAACCCTGAGCATCACTGGGTATGACCCAAAAGGCAATAAATAAATAAATAGATATAAACATTTTGCAAAATAATCAGTGACCTAATTTAATCAATATTTATAAAATAACATTTTATTTAACACAAAGCCACTTTCTTGCGTATAAAACTACTCTTATGTTTCTTGAAGCCTATTCAGATTCTCCCTTTTTATTTAATTCTTCTTATTCTTGCTAAATTTTACATTTGTGAGATTGATCTGTTTTATGTAAATCTTAAAATGTATTAGCACAGAATTATTCATGATACCTTTAAATATATATACCTATAAAAAAGAAAGTTTTAAAAAAATATTTTATCGATTTATTATTGAGTTACAATTTTGTGGAACTCCAGGAGATTAACTTTACACAAGTATATGTGTTGGTATCACTACCTCCAAATTTAAAAAAAAATTAAATAAAATAAAAGAGACTTTTTTAATAAGAGAAAGGGCTTCATCCCAAATTAAGATTAAAAGGGAAGAATACTGGAACAACACATTATCAAAGTGAGCAAAACTGAAAGATTTTGTCTATAGAACTTCGCTTATATGGCGTGAACGTGGGTGAGAGAGGTCTCTCGGGCTCTCTGATGGTGGGCTGGGGTGCTATAATGATGAATCCATGGAAGGTATGATGAACAGAACAGTAAATCCAGATACCTCAATAAAAATGGTCTGGAAAAAAGAATAAGCGTCCTAAACTCTTTGGGCAGTTGTCTTAGCTAAAATACTAATCATTGCTTTTTGTCTATATCCAACTATACAGAAACCATTCTTGGCTCATTAATTCTACGAATGTGGTAGGTAACACTGGTCATCATTTGGGGACCCCCTTCTATAGCATTGACCATGAAATTTGTACATCCAACAAAACTTGAAACTTTATAAATTTAAGTTTTGTTTCCATGTTATTCAAAATAGGTTAAAAATCACTTTCATTTTGCACATAAAGGAGACACCAGTGAGAACTTTCAGAATCTTTCAACTCTAATGAATGGGATGCCTGTAAATTCTTTTCTTTCTCTCTCAATTAAATATTATTATCATTTGCTAGGCAGACTATGTGTTGGACAATAGGCAAAACAGATAGTAAGATTGAAACCACAAACATAACTAGACCCTAATTACCTTTCACTGAAAAGCTATGGAATTTAAAGATGTGTCTATTTCCCTACTTCACATAAAGATTCATGAAGTTATGTATGTAGCTTGAATCTGACCCTCAAAATAGACACTATAAACCCAACTTCTGGTACCTGTACACAAGACTGTTTGGAACGAGGGTTTTTTCAAATATAGTAAGTTATAATGATTTCATTAAGGGAAATGCAGTACTATATGCTAGGAAATTGAGGCAGGGAAGGGAATGGAAAGGAGGGGAGGGGAGAGGAGAGAAGGGGAAAGGAGGATGGAGGATGGAGGTGAGGGAAGGAGAGGAGAGGAGAGAAGAAAGGAGGGAGGAGAGGGAAAGGGAGGGGAGGGGAGAGAAAAGGAAAGAAGGTGGGGTGTGGTGAGGGAAGGAGAGGAGAAGGGAGAGGAGGGAAGTAGAGGAGAGAGGAACCTGTAAAAATTACTGAAGTTCCATCCAGAGTTGATTCCAATTAGAGGCAAGGGAGCAGGTGTTCATTCTCCATGAAGGAGCCAGTCATCACTGAAGGCACAGTCTTAGACCTCATCTTCCTGACATTGTGGGCTCTCTGGACCTGGTGATAGCAATAATAGCCTTCGGACAGGCATGTGAAGAAATTCTGAGTATCAAATTCTAAAAACGTTGCAGGACAATCTGCATGTGATGTATATAGAAACAGTAAAAAGAATTTAGAAGTATTAAGGCAAAGGATATGTCTGTACCCATAATTAATTTCCTATCTACTCAACCTTCCTAGAATGGCGTATGTGTACAAGTAGGAGCAATAATTGATAAGCTGCAAACTTTAAAAAACAACAACCCTCATCTATCTTTTAAATCTCAAAGTAATAGCTTATATTCACTTTGTTACGCTGATCCAACAGTGTTCAGGGCTTCTTCCTTGGCCTGAGCTCGGGGATCACACACGGTGGCGAGCATGTGTTGCTGGAGAAGGTTTGGCACAAGAAAGGCAAGTGCTTGATCACCTTATCTCCTGCACAATATCTCCAGTCCCCAAGTCGCTCATCTTTCAAAATGCAGATGGATTCTAAAATGTTGTGGGAAAAACCCAACTTTTATAAAGCAATTCATGTTTTAAATACATTATGGAAAACTCAATATTGAAAGAAAACTTGTGAAACATTGAGTAAAGTGAAGATTATTTCTATAAATATTCAAACATATCACTTTTGTCAATACATATTTCTAAAAAACTATTATCAACAAATATGTTACAAATGCCTCTTTGCTATAGCATACTATTCTTGGCACCATAAAATATTATGTATGCTTCCTGTTTTTAAGGATTTACATATTAATATCTATAGGATCTTTGACAAGTCACTTATCTTTAAGCCTTAGTTTCCCTTTTCATGAAATGTAGATAACAATGCTTATACAAACTAAAATGTATATATAAAAATACCTTCTATAAATATTTTGTAAAATGCAATTACATAATACCATAAGGGACATATAAGAACATGATATATATATATATATATATATATAATAGATCTCTCAGGAATTACAAATAGAAGAAAAAAAACATCTCTATGGGACCAGAGGTATCCTAATGGCAGTTATGTTCTTCTTAAAGATTGAGGTGCATTGGCCAATTATTCCAGGATTCCAGAAAACTATAGCATACTATAACACTGCTGACTGTAAAAAAAATGTATCAAGCAAAATTTAGTTGCAATTCTTTTCTTCACAGCTTGTGTGCAAGGAGATTATGTGCCAAACAGGAGACAGGAATATGTGAGACCATGACAATGAAGTTTTTTTCTATCTATCTATCTATCTATCTATCTATCTATCTATCTATCTATCTATCTATCTATCTATCTATCTATCTATTTGCTTTTTGGGTCACACCCAGCGGTGCACAGGGATTACTCCTGGTTCTGCACTCAGGAATTACCCCTGGTGGTGCTTGGGGGACCATATGGGATGCTGGGAATCGAACCCGGGTTGGCCATGTGCAAGGCAAACACCCTACCCGCTGTGCTATTGCTCCAGCCCCAACAATGAAGTTTTTCAGTATAGTTTGAAATGTTGGTAATCAGATATTTGGGTCACTTCCAGTGATGCTCAGGGGTTACTCATGGCTCTGCATTCGTGGTGGTGCTTAGGAAACCACATGGGATAACAGAGATTGAACTGGGGTTAGCCATGTGCAAGAAAACACCCTACCTACTGTACTATCGCTCTGGCTCTGGAATGAATTTGGCTTAAAAATTGACTTGATTTTTAGAACATAAAGTCAAATTGGTGAGTACTCAAGTATTAACTAGAAACTTCATGTTATGGCTTTGCAAGTAGCCAGCATTTTTTTTTTTTGTCTGTTTAAAACTTCCATTATCCTCTTACTTTGTCTTGTTTTGTTTTGGGACCACAGCTGGCAATGCTCCTGGATCTGCACTGAGGAATCATTCCTGGTGGGCCCAGAGAATCATATGAAGCTGGGGATTGAACTTCGATTAGGTGTGTGCAAGGTGAGCACCCTACCCACTATTCCCTACCCTCCAGACCCACTCTATTACATTCAAAATGTAATTTAAAACACCCTCATTGTTTTTTAGGTTCTTAAAATTTCCTTAAATGAAATCAACCAGTTCTATAAAACATAAAAATGAAATAATTTTTAAGAGGGAGATGCCTATCAATTTTAACAACTCATTTAAATGTCGATCATCATTTTTATAATGCTAATCTCTAAACAGAAACTATACTAACTTCTTGAGTTTTTTCATCCTTTGGATATAATCCCTTGCTCACTGATATTTAAAATGTGTCTTGGTATAGAAAAATGACAGGAATTTAAACATTTCTCTAGTTTTATATCTAGAAAGCATTATTGAGGTAATTTCTAGTCAAGTTTAGTTAACTATTTTTATATTTGGGTGTGATGCCTTATTCTAAAAGAAAGGGTCATACATTCCTGCCTTCTTCCTTCCTTTCTTTCTTCCTCATTACTGTTGCCAAATCTTTCACAGCAACAACCCACATTGAGCTATCTAACCCCCATATAGGGTCCACTTATAAGGACCCATGCTCTATTTAGATTACTGTTTCTCATCATTCACATGGTGCTTATTTGACCTTCTACCTGGATTTTAAGCCCAAATTGAATTTTCAAAACCCATTATTTTACATTCAAATCCATATCCTTGTGACTCTGATTAAACAATAACAACAACAAAAACCCTTCAAGAATGAATCTTTTCTAACATGAATCTTTTATAACTTTTTTAAAATAAAATTTTCTAAGGCTTTTTTCTAAACCTTTGACACAGAATGTTTATCCTAATAGGCACTGCATTGTCTTTCACCACCATCAAGACCACAGATGAGCCCTTTGTTGAAATCCTTAAAAATATACTCTGAGACATAATTCAAAATGTAAGCACATACGTTTATAACTAAAATGTGGTAAATCACCTTTGAAAAAATATTTTTATTCCATGTTCATCTTTGACAAGACTTGGTACTTTAAGAAACCCTTAAAAAGCATATTCTATTCCAAAATATATTCACATACTACAAAATCATTATTTTACTAAAGATAACAAATAAAGAAAATAAATAGGATTTATATTCCCCACCATCCCAGAGAAATACCCATTGTGTGCTGATGTTAGGATAAGTTGTATTTTATTGGCTTCCATACTCATTCTATAGATTTAAAAATGTATGTTCTTTGTAGAACAAAATAAACAACTTGTAAAACTTCAAATTAAGAGATAGTTTATAGTACTATAAAAGCCATAGTATTAAAAAAAGAGTTATCCATCTATATTAGGGAGTAGAAAATGAGAATAGAAAGAAAGAAAGGAAGGAAGGAAGATTTCTCCTTATATAGTGGGGCATTGAAAGTATTTTATGAGCAAAAGTGTCAGTTTAAATAAAATATGTAAATGAATAAAATTTAATAGAGTCAAAAAATATCAAAAATTTTGAGTAATTTGGGGATATTATATAGTAAGAAAGTATAATGTAAATGAGGAAGTGTAAATGTTAAATTTTTATGTGCAACATTTTATATATAGTGCTTTATATTAAAATTTGATAAGTTGGCATCTAATAATTATGCATATTATTTAGCTTTTAGAGGCAACAATTCCAATGAGCTACTTGGTTAGCCATTAAATGTGATTACCTCAGTGAATGAAACTGAAAGTATAGGAGTGGTATAGTTAGGAGCTATTCTTAGGTATCAGCCTTTGTATCATTGAATAGTTTGAACTATAAGCCTGGATTGGCTTCTTAATATAGATTGCCATTTTATAATGATATGAATATTGAGAAAATATATTTAATATCAATTAATTGAATTCTTACTTTTTGTATTTTTTGGTCAAAAAATTCTAACCTAAATTTCATGTCTTTTACTTAATAACATAACTAAACATGTTTTCCTTTTTGTAGACATGCACAGATTCTAATATAAATGTTTTATAAGACTGTAAAAATAATCTTCAGAGGGAGGTGATTTTAAGTTTGAAATAGTTCCCCAGTATGAATTAAACAATAGAACAATATTTAGCTTCAAATGCCCAGTGCAAGGGCATCATTTGAGGATAAACATCCAAAATATTCAAAACTTCACATCTCTCACCTCAAAATAGAGATTCTGTTTTATCAAAAATACATATCCCTGTGGGTGATGTTTTCTATCTGTCTGATTTTTCCTCTTTTCCTCCCTTTCTCTATGGAATTTTTTAGTCTAGTTGGTTGGGAAGTTCTTACTTTCACTGTTTGTTCTCATTCTATTTTTATGTGCCTTATATAGTGGGTAATTTTTTATTCCTTGCTTCAATTAACATTATGTCAGACTTCTGCATTCCTGTTATTAGTGAATGACTAAAGGTAGAAGAAAAAACAGAAGGAAAGGACAGATAGATAGATGATAGATAGATAGATAGATAGATAATTGATCTTTCTGTAAGAAAGGGAGGAAGATGAGACAGAAAGAGAATAAAGGAGAAACATACAAAGAAGAAAGGTAGAAGGAAGAGAATTATCTCTACTGTTTGTTTTTCACTTAAGTAGCTCTTGTTTAATTTTTCCTTTAGTGCTTCAGCTATCTTGTCAGAAAAGTGGCACCACAATTCTAGCTAAACTGGTATAAATATGCTTTTAATTTTAGGGTATGGATATGGTATTTTTAAAATTTCAACTTTATTTCATTATAATGCATTTATAAAACTGTAATACAGTTAAGGGATTCAATGCGATAATTATATATACCCTTTCATGTCTATATAAAAAATCTCTAAGGTATAGAAATATTGACAAAGGTATTGAATTACATATTCAAAAAAGGCTTTCACAAGTGTGCTAGGGCCTAATTTTTCCAGGGCGGGGGAGGACAACATGAAAATTCAAATTTGGTACATTAAGAAAGAGTGATAGGTCCAGGGAGTTCATAAAGGGTTTAAGGTACATGTGTTGCATGCTCCTGACCTGTGCATAATCCCCAGCACTACATCTCCCAAGCATCACCAGGTGTGGACGTTGAGCTTTTAAAATTGGAATCAGTGTGTTCACTTTTCAACCCACAGTATATCATGTCTCTGACTTTAATCAACAGAACATTCATTACACCTCCATTCGGAACATAATAACTAACTAATTATGCCAGGGACTATGCTTGGTATTGGGAATAAATGATAAATCAAAGCAGATTTGATGCCTGCCTGCAAGAAGAGTATAGGAAAGAGGCACCCAAGACTCATATAGTTGGTATATAACTACTATTTTGACTACTCTGAAGGGAGTTTTTATGTGTTTCCCTGTGTATTAGGGGCTGTTAACTTAAATAAAGAAATCAAGGAATCTTTCTCGGAGAAAGGATCATTGAATTTTGATTTGCAGAAGTAGAAGCTGGGATAGAGGGTCAGTGGTTGAGGAACATGTGTTTCAGGCTTGGGAAGAGCCTGTTCAAAGACTGGGTTGTGGGAAACGGACACTTGGGAAAGTCAGAAAGATGTGTTACCAAAACAGAGAGGGAACATGGTGAAACTGCTTTCATGAAATTACTTAAGAAAAGTCTAAGTTAAGTAAAGTTGTGGTGACAGAATTTTAAAGATTAAAGAACTCCAAAGCAATTGCTGCTTAGGATATTTGCCTAAAAGTTAACCAGCTGAGGACATTCATTGAATGCCTCTATAAATGACACCAAAGAGAACATATAAAAAAATCCCTATTTGGGGCCGGAGCGATAGCACAGCGGGTAGGGCGTTTGCCTTGCATGTGGCCGACCCGGGTTCGATCCCCGGCATCCCATATGGTCCCCCAAGCACCGCCAGGAGTAGTTCCTGAGTGCAAAGCCAGGAGTAACCCCTGAGCATCGCTGGGTGTGACCCAAAAAGCAAAAATCCCTATTTGATAATTTAAATTTTCTTTCCATTCCAATTGCTGTGGATTGTAAAACAATTCCAATCAGCAGTTGTTTATTGAACTACATTTTTTAGAGAAAAAAATTCCTTCACTAAGTGCTAAATCATAATTACTTTAAAAATTAATTTTTAACTAAATATCCATGCACTCAAATAACTGAAGTAGAAACATTTTGCCATGAACTCATTGAGATAATAAGAATCTTTTAAAAGCCATACTGAACTCTAGATTATATTTAGACAAAATTTTTACCTTTTTAAAACATTAGAATAGAGGAGGCTTTGTTGTTAAGATGCAAAAGTCTTACTCTAGGACATCAAATGGGGAAGAAAAACTCCAACCCCAAAGATAATATTTCCCAATGGATTAAGAAATGATTCCTTATAGTTAAAAGATATGAGTTCTACATCAAGCTGTTCTCTCCTTATCTTTATGACCTTAGACTATACACTTGATCTCCAGGCTTTGATTTCTCATGTGGCTGTTGACCACTATAATAATTCTACCCAGACGGTTGGAAAGACTAAGTGAGATCATGTTGGTACTAAACTTAATGAACATTAAGACTCAAATTAGAATTTTTTTATATAATGTTTTGTGATTTTGATCTCTCTCTCTAATCAGGAGCCTTGATTTACAAGGCTGTTAAGTATAGGGTTTCATGTGTACAAGAACATTCTAACATCACACCCCAACTGCTCCTCCCACCCCAGCAAACTGCTATCTCCCTACTGTGGTAAACTCAGTTCTATAGAACATTTCTCAGGTTCAAACACAAACCTTTGGTCATTAGTTACTCCCTTACTATACTTCCTCTCTCACATTAGAGAGGTCATTGTGTCTCTGTCCCTTTCCTTCTGACTACTGACACTCAGATTTTAACCAGGATGACAGGAGAGAGCTCAGGGTGGTGACCAAAGTTCACATCATCAGACTCCGTGACATTATCTAGCAGAACTGGTCATTTCACAATCCCATGAAGTTGTAATCTCTGTGGATCTGACTTGGAAGACACAATGAGACATCGATGTTAAGTGTGATGAGCTCTCCAGGTCACTGTCCATACATGTGAAAAAATACCTGTCTTTTCTAGGAGGGAGACATTCCCTCACACAGCAATCTGAATCTGGAGGCTCTGCAGACAGGTGGGAGTCTGCTGGGTCTAATCAGTTATGAGACTGTTTTAACGAAGCTGAGTGCATATCATAGATCACTGTCTTCTATTTTTCCACACTAGAATGCCTTTTGAACAAGATGTTTTATTTTCATGGTAATTTAATCATTAAATGTTATTAAATAGGGGTTATAAAAAGGCAATTGTTCTTCAAGAACTTGAAAATGAAGATTCCTATTGAGCTGCCCTGGTTCCCCTTTTCGTTATGACCTTGGGATTAGTAATTTAGCTCTTCTATATTCTAACTTTTTATGCAAAATGAGAAAAATGCCACTTTTATGA